>NC_058083.1:113757077-114128327 GCF_014858855.1 Bufo gargarizans
AGGGAGAACGGAGCGGCGCCCAGGGATAACAGTAAGTGCAGGGGGATCCCTGGGCGCCGCTCTACACGTCTGTATAGTTAGTTTAGATGTTTTATTCTGGTGAAAGGTCCTCTTTAAGCTATAGCTGACGGTGGATCTGCCTAAGGTATGAAGAGGTGCTGGCCTCTACATAACTTTGCTCTATCCAGCACCAGTGTATATGTAATCCAGAAGTGAATAGAACATGCTGGGAGTTGTAGTTTTACAATAGCTGGAGTGCCAGAGGTCTATAGGAAAAGGACTGTGTTCCTATTAAGCCTAGCCATAAGCAAGGATTAATAGGAACTGTACTATGCAGGCCAGGGAGCCTTCAGAAGGCACAGGCTGCCATAGCAACCAAACGACTTCTGTGATCTCGTCATGTATGGCTGTTCAGTCACCCTATAAATGACAGCTCAGATCCTGTGGTCACAATTGATGATGGCACTGGAACGGTTAAAAGTCCGTGATCGAAGCTTTCACAAACTCTGTCACTGGGTTTCTGCTGTGTAAGGCCTCTTTCACACGAACGATATGGATTGGCTCCACATGCATTCAGGGAAACTCACACCATTTTACAAGCAAGTTCAGTCAGTTTTTTTCTGCGCGGGTGTAATGCGCTTTGATCTGTTTTTCACACGCGTGATAAAAAACTGAAGGTTTACAAAAACCTCTTAGCAACCATTTCTTGAAAAACGCATTGCATCCGCACTTGCTTCCGGATGTAATGCGTTTTTCACTGAAGCCCCATTCTGAGCTAAATATCCATCTAAAGGCTCACGCACATGTCCGTTCCTGTTTCTGCAGTCCGTAAATTGTGTATCCGCAAAACATGGATACCGGCCGTGTGCGTTCCGCATTTTGAGGAACAGAACTGTCCTATCCTTGTGTTAGTAAAATGGACAAGAATAAGACATGTTCTATTTTTTCGAGGGGGCCGCAGAACAGGCATACGGATGCGGACAGCACACGGTGTGCTGTGCACATCTTTTGCGGCCCACATTGAAATTAATGGGTCTGCATCCGACCGCCCCAAAAAAATGCCGATTTGATGTGAACTAAAACAACGGCCATGTGCATGGGCCCTAAAGAAGTGGAGCAATTAGAAGAGGATTTAGGTGATCACTATTAGATCTTGCGCAGGTACCCCCACCGATCGTGAGCCTCGTACCCCTCAAGGCCCGCTGAAATGAACAGAGCAGCAGGTGGGACAAAGGGGATACCAAGGCTACCTGCACACCATGCAGATTACACATGGTTTTTCAGTGCGAAAAAAATGCAGCGTAATACAGTACCAGCAAAGTGTATGAGATTAGACATAGCTCATGGCCACTTCGCCTTTTTTTTCTTAGGTGCGGATATTGACCTAATGTGTGGATTTTGAAATCTGTAGTTTGTCAACTGTTGTGCTTTTCTGGTGCAGATTTCATCCTTTTTAATAGAAGGATGAGATCTGCATAAAATCCAGCAAAAAAATAGTGCAGATTTCATGCAGATTTTCTGCACCGCGCGCAGCCACCCACAGGGTGCCTCCACACACAGGAGATTTTGCAACTGAAAATAATTTCATATCACCTGACTGGGACTTGCCGCCAAAACAACCCCATTTAGCTGCAATGCAAAGGGTGAAATCCGCCATGAATATCTGCGGCACACGGTGAATTGACATGCAGGTCAGTTTCCGCTGCCGATTTTTCCCCACAGTACATGGAAGAGAATTGCTAAAAACTCCTTCATAAAAATCCACATTTCAGTCACTCCTGGATGTGTCCTTAAGACAACCTAAGGGCTCATGCCCATGATCTTATTTTCTTTCCTTGTCCATTCAGGTTTTTTTTTGCGGACCGTATACGGAACCATTCATTTCAATGGGTCAAACGGAAGTTACTCCGTGTGCATTCTGTTTCCGTAGGTCTGTATTTACGTTCCGCAAAAAAATAGAACGTGTCTTATTATTGTCAGCATTATGGACAAGGATAGGACTGTTCTATCAGGGGCCAGCTGCTCCGTTCTGCAAAATACGAAAGGCACACAGACGTCATCCGTATTTTTTCACTGATCCGTTTTTTGCAGACCGCAAAATACATACGGTCATGTGCATGAGGCCTTAGTCACATATAGGGATGAACGAGCTTGTGTTTTTAAGTTCAGCGTACAAGGTTCGGGTTATCTAAGAATTTCGTTATGGACTCCGCTACCACAGACCCATAAGTTATGTTCCGCAGTAGCAGAATCCATAACGCAATTCTAAGATAACCCGAACCTTGTACGCCGAACTTGCTCATCCCTAGTTACAAATAGAGACGATAGAACAGATTTGTACAGTTCTGCGGTGAATTAGAGCAATGAACAGCTTGAAGAATTGCTGGAAAATAGATTTTTTAAAGATTCGCTCATCTCTAAACGTTATTTTTAGAGGGTAAAGTCATAAGAAGACCGATCTTTGAAAACCCCCATTATAAGGTAGTCTCTGCATTGTGAAAAACCACAACCTACAAGGTCAGACGCGTGAAATTCAGTGTAATTGGGGCCCTAAAGTTTGTTAGAAGTCAGCGATATACAATAGGACAGCCCAGAGGTCTACAGAAAGTGAAGCAAGTCCTGGGAGTCCTTGCAGATGGCATGCACTCACCTCCTCGCTGGGGTGGGATGTCCTCTCACCAGCACTACTGAGGCTTGTTCTGTGGAAGAACTGACATTAGACACCGGGGGAGGTGCTGGGAGTCTGACACCCAGCTGATGCATTAACCCCTCCTGCACCACACCGGAGCCACCAGCTCAGGGTATTGCACCATCTATCCTGTTACTCAATGTAAGGGGAAAAAATGTAAACCATTGGTCAATGTCCTATGTTAAAACAGGAACAAATTATATATATATATATATATATATATATATATATATATATATATATATCCTGTATTACAGGATCTGCCTCCACTTGGCACTTTCAGGGTATGTTCACACATAGAGCAAATGCTGCAGATTTTGGGGGAGATTTAGCAACCAATCAGATTCCATTTCATTTTCCAGAGGCGCAAAGGTGGAATCTGATTGGTTGCTGTGTACCACTAAGGGTACTTTCAGAATAGCATTTTTGTTTTCCGGTATTGAGTTCTGTCACAGGAGCTCAATACCGGACAAAAATCGATCAGTTTTAGGCCTCATGCACACGACCGTAGTTCTGGTCCGCATCCGAGCCGCAGTTTTTGCGGCTCGGATGTGGACCCATTCACTTCAATGTCCGCATCCGTTGCTCCGTCCCGTGGCCCCGCTAAAAAAATATAACATGTCCTATTCTTGTCTGTTTTGCGGACAAGAATAGGCATTTCTACAATGGGCCGCCCGTTCCGTTACGCAAATTGTGGAAGGCACACGGGCGGCTTCCGTTTTTTGAGGATCTTGCGGACCGCAAAAAATGGAATGGTCGTGTGCATGAGGCCTTATCCTAATGCATTCTGAATGGAGAGCAATCCGTTCAGGATGCATCAGTTCAGTCCCTCTTGCATTTTTTGGACAGAGAAAATATCGCAGCATGCTGTAGTTTTCTCTCCGGCCAAAAATACTGATCACTTGCCGTAATGCCGGATCCGGCATTAATTTACAAGTGTAATTAGTGCCGGATCCGGCATTAAGTGTTCTGGGAAAACGGATCCGGCTTTCTGGTCTGCGCATCCGCAGACCTTTAAAAATGCAAGAAAAAATAATACCGGATCCTTTTTTTCAGATGACACCGAAGAGACGGATCCAGTATTTTAATGCATTTGTCAGATGGATCCGTCTGACAAATGCCATCAGTTTGCGTCCGGATTGCCGGATCCGTCAGGCAGTTCCGGCGACGGAACTGCCTGCCGGAATCCTCTGCCTCAAGTGTAAAAGTATCCTCAGCCAGTTCTACTGTACACTAGTTTGATAAATCTCCCCCTTTGTATCCAGATTTGCAGGCAGACAATCCACACGTATTACAGAAGCAGCACGGTGGATGAGATTTTAATTATCATCCACAAGCTGCAGAGATGTTCACCGTTTTCATTGCATAGGGTGAAATATACGGTAAATCTGTTACAGATTTTTCCCCATCCAATTTATGCTACTTGTGGAAGTAGCATCAAGTACTAGCTCCATAATATACATGTATGACACATGAACTTCATAGAAAAAAAGATAGAAAACATATCTTTACATTATCTATGCCATAAATGTGTGATAGGTGCTGGTCCAACCTCACAGTTAGGGCTCATGCACATAAACGTAATGGCTCCGTGCCCATGTTGTGGACTGCAAATAGTGGTCCGGAATGCACGGGCACCGGGCCTGTGAACTCTGTGCTGTGGATGCAGACCCATTTACAAGATACGGCAAAAGATAGCACATATCTTATCTTTTCTGATCCGAAAGCTCACGAAAGTGCTTTGTAGTGTTTCCGTGGGCTTCTGATCCGTGCCTCTGCTCTGTAAAAGATATGACATGTCCGTATCTTGCATGTCGCAGGCCCATTCAAGTCAATGGGTACGCATCCACAGCACGGCCAGTGCCCATATATTGCAGACCTACCGTTTGCGGTCCGCTATATGGGCAGAGTCCTTACGTTCGTGTGCATGAGACCTTATTGGGGGAGAACATTTAAAGGGGTTACCCCATAAATAATATAAAAAATGAAAATCGCACATCATATTGTACATGACAATCTATTTCTAACAAAGCTAGAAGGGGAGTGGCTTTTCTGCTGCAGCTAAGGGGGCGTGTCCATGCTCTCCCTATCACAGCTCAGGGGGCATGTCCATGCTCTCCCTATCACAGCTCAGGGGGCATGTCCATGCTCTCCCTATCACAGCTCAGGGGGCATGTCCATGCTCTCCCTATCACAGCTCAGGAGTCAGTTGAAAGATAAAACTGAGCATGTGCGGCCTTCTTAATGAGCAGATCAAAGAAATAGCTAAGATATATAGCTATACAAAATGTTTAATTACATGCAATTACAAAAGTATTCAGATCCAGGTGCTGGTTTGAAAACTGTAGAATATTTTTCGTGGGCCAACCCATTTAACTCCTTAAGGACACAGCCTTATTTCACCTTAAGGACCAGGCCATTTTTTGCAAATCTGACCAATGTCACTTTAAGTGGTGATAACTTTAAAACTCTTTGCTTATCCAGGCCATTTTGAGATTGTTTTTTTGTCTGTCACATATTGTACTTCATGACACTGGTAAAATTAAGTAAAAAAATAAATAAATGTATTTATAAAAAAAATACCAAATTTACCAAACATTTGTAAAAAATTGCAAATTTCCAAGTTTCAATTTCTCTACTTCTATAATACATAGTAATACCTACAAAAATAGTTATTACTTTACATTCCCCATATGTCTACTTCATGTTTGGATCATTTTGGGAATGACATTTTATTTTTTCGGGATGTTACAAGGCTTAGAAGTTTAGAAGCAAATCTTTAAATTTTTCAGAAATTTTTAAAAACCCAATTTTTAGGGACCAGTTCAGGTCTGAAGTCACTTTGTGAGGCTTATATAATAGAAACCACCCAAAAATTACCCCATTCTAGAAACTACACCCCTCACGGTATTCAAAACTGATTTTACAAACGTCGTTAACCCCACAAGAGTTGATGGCAAATGGAGATAACATTTTAGAATTTATATTTTTTGGCAAATTTTCCATTTTAATCCATTTTTTCCAGTAACAAAGCAAGGGTTAACAGCCAAACAAAATGCTATATTTATTGCCCCGATTCTGTAGTTTGAAGAAACACCCCATATGTGGCCATAAACTACTGTACTGGCACACAGTAGGGCGTAGAGGGAAAGGTGTGCCGTATGGTTTTTGGAAGGCATATTTTGCTGGACTGGTTTATTTACACAAATGTCCAATTTGAAGCCCCCCTGATGCACCCCTAGAGTTGAAACTCCATAAAAGTGACCCCATCTAAGAAACTATACCCCTCAAGGTATTCAAAACTGATTTTACAAACTTTGTTAACCCTTTAGGTGTTGTACAAAAGTTATTGGCAAATGAGGATGAAATTTGAGAATATAAATTTTTGGGTAAATTTTCAATTTTAATCCATTTTTTCCAGTAACAAAGCAAGGGTTAACAGCCAAGTAAAATGCTATAGGGGGCGTGGCTTGCTCATGGCCGAGTGAGACGTGTGTCGCTGCAGCTCTCCCGCCATTCCAGCCTAATCAGCTATTTCCACGCTATAAAACCTGCTAATACCTGACCACCATGGGCAGAAAAACAGCCAAGAACACTGCAGACACTGATCAGCAGGGTGACGGAGCCGGCATTCAGAAATTTTTCGGTTCCCAGCCGAGCACAACAGGACAGCAGGGAGCTCCCAAGATGGCCGCCGGCTCCTTCACACCGCTTCCAGATCGCGGCTCCCGCTCGGATCCCTCAGATACTGACTCCAGGAGTCCCTCCTCGTGCACCTCCGATTTCGGATGGGACCTACAAGCACAGCTGAGAGCCTTACCTACAAAGGAGGACTTGGAACATTCGGTCTCCCGACTCGAGCAGACCTACAAATCCGAGATGGAGGTACTGAAGGGGGAAATCGTCCATTTGGGTCACCGGGTGGAGGCCTCTGAAAAAACACAGGAGGCCGTCTTTGAGCACCTTGCAGACCACCAGCAGGTGATTTCTGCACACTCCATGCAGATTTCCCAGATATTATCTCACATTGACGACATCGACAATCGTCACCGGAGAAACAACCTCCGGATAAGGGGGCTACCAGAATCCGTTACGCCGGCTGACTTAGAAGCCTCTGTTCAGGCGTTATTTAGCTCTCTGCTAAAGAGATCAGACGATACACCTATAGAGCTGGATCGGGTTCATAGAGCCCTAGGGCCCTAATCAGCCGACCCAAACAGACCGCGGGACATTGTGTGTCGGGTGCATTTTTCAAAATCAAGGAGGACATTATGAGGGCTGCACGACAGTCCGAGGACCGGTCCTATCAGGGGGCTCAAATTCAGATCATACCTGATTTATCAAAGAGAACACTGCAATTACACAGAGCGGTTTTCCCTATTCTTGCCCTACTAAAAGAGAAGGACATTATATACTGATGGGGATTTCTGTTCCAGTTACATGCCAGGAAAGACGGCAAGATGGCGACATTCCGTGACCTGGAGAATCTTCCTAAATTTCTTGAGACTTTCTCACTGCCCAAGGTTTGGCCAGTGATGCCATCTCCAGCACAGCTGCCAGACAGAGTACAGTGGACACAAGTATCTCCGCGGTCAGCGAAGTCGAGGAAGACGCCATGATATCCATGTTTACTCTCCCTATGCTGGACTATCCTATGTCCACTTTCTAAGTGGTCCTTTGCACTCGCTCTATATACCTCAGGGTCCACGTTTTCAGTTTTCTACCTGTAGCCATAGCTAGTTTACGCTAGCTGTTCTCAGTTTTCATTAACATTCCCCTACGAGTGTTACCTGCAGTTTTTTTAATGCTGGCCGTGCTCTGGCTCCCATTTCTGGGGCTAGTGCATGGGCAGTATCATGTTCACTAAATAGCTTAATACCTGTTATGCTTTCATTGTGAATGGCGGCTGAGTCCCTGCTCACCCTGGACTTCCATCGCTTCTACCTGTTAAATATGTGTGGCAGAGATTTCCCTGAGATGCCAACTCCTCAGGCTGCATGCCACTGGTTAATTCTTTATGTGCTAATTGTGAGTCTATGTTTTGTCTACCTAGTCCTGTCCTGTCTCCCTTGCTGTTCTCTCCTTCCCCTTTCCCTTCCTGATGACTATGTACTTAGGTTCTTCAAATATGCTTTTCTAGACGGCGTCTGTTTGAATCAGCTCCTACAATGTGAACGATTTTAATGAACCTGCTAAGCGCAACCAAATCTTGTATAGCTTGCACAAACAAAAGGTCTCGATAGCTCTTTTGCAGAAGACTCACTTTAAAACAGGGCATGTGCCCTCCTGCAAAAATAGATATTACACGACCTGGTCGCACTGTACGTACTCAGAGTCCAAATCTTGAGGTGTGTCCATTGCCGTCCATAAATCAATACCTTGTGAAATTATAGACACAGTTTCTGACGTTTCTGGCCATTTCCTCTTCATTAAGGTTTCCTTATCGTCTAGAATCCTAGTGTGACAAACTCCCCTCTTTTGAGGTTGCCACAAGTGCTTGGAGAGGACTACTTGCCAGCCTCTTACCATGTGATTACGGTCCCATGTTGTATGCACCGGTTTTATACAATAGCGACATAGTTATATAAGGTCATGTATTTTGCTGTCTTTTGCTGTCTTTTGCTACCATGTGGCTAATGGAGTCTGGCCTCTGTCCTTGGGAGATAAGTGGATCACTTCTCAATTGTCTCCAGGACAAAAGACTGTGTAGAACCGGTTTTGGACAGAAAAGCCATGAGTACAGCCAGGCCAAAGAGACCTGTACTAACTTTTGAATTCCTGGTCTAATTTGTGCCATTTTGGAATGTGTTAAATGTCTATGTGTATTGTAAAGGGTGGGACATTGTATATTTGAGTAAGTGATGTCTGTCCTATTGTCTCCCCGTGTGTATTGGCGATTTCCCTTTGTCCTGAGAGATAATGGAATTACACCTCGGTTGTCTCCAGGACAGAGGACATTGTGTATTGTCCTGCCTGGGATAGTTATGTTAACCATTGTACCATAATTATATCACAGGCAGACGGGAGGATGTTATGTGGGTTGTAACCTTTGTGTTATTGGTTAATGTATGTTTGTTGTGGGTGTCTCCCTTGCATGGGAGCAGGGGATAAAAGAAATTGTATTTTTGAATGTAGGTTGCCTTCTAGTAAAGTATTTCTAGCATTCAGCTTGGGCTCATGTATAGACTTATTTGGCGATACCAGCGATAATAGCGATTTATTGCTCTGTGGATTACTTGGCGGTGCTATTTCAAGAGAAGAAGGGAATACTAGACAGTGACACGGATGATACCGTCACACCTAGTAATTGCTAATGTTTATTTTCCTAATGCAGGGCACTCTCGTTTTGCCTCCAGGATGTTTTCCACCTTGATTGACTTTGCGGATGGTCTGCCGATAGTCCTGGGAGGTGATATTAACTTCCCCTTAGACGTGTCCCTGGATGCCTCCTCTGGTAGGTCCTCCATTTCCCCTGGGGTGGCCCATGGCTTCAAGAGACACCTTCGATCCCTTAAATTGATAGACGTTTGGCGCATCTTATTCCCTACCACAAAAGACTTCACGTTTTTTTCAGCCTCCCACAACACATATCACCGCCTGGACTATATATTCACCTCCCACTCTTTACTCGACTCACGCCCAGCTGCAGGTATTGAACCTGATTTATTTTCAGATCACTCTATGACGTGGGTGGCCCTTGACATTGGTGACCCCTCCAGGTCATTCGGTTCCTGGAAACTCAATGATAACATCCTGAGGGATCCTGTCTGCGCTGCTGACATAAGATCCGCCCTCACTGACTTTGCTTTGAATCACGAATCTGACCCTTCTAGCCCGACTATTCAGTGGGAAGCCCTGAGGTGTGTGATTAGAGGCAGATTCATCTTACATGCTTCCAGACTTAAGAAAATTAGAGCTGGGGAGGTTAAATCGTTACTGTTGAAACTGGTGGATTTGGAGCAGAAGCATAAGGAGTCACTCTCTAATGAGGTTTTCCAGGAGCTTTGTGATACTCGCACAGCTCTCAGGAAAATAATTGATCAAAAGTACCTGGGCGCTAGGGACAGGCTGCAAAAACTCTTTTATGGTCATGGTGATAAAAGTGGTAGACTGTTAGCGAGAATGTTGCAACCAAAATCGAACGCCGCATATATCCCTTCCCTAAATCGCAGGGTGGGGGGACGGTTACACGCGACAGGGGACATACTCCAGGAATTCCGCTCCTATTATGAAGAATTATATAACATTAGAGGGAAGTTCGCGGATTTACCCATAGAAGCTAAAACTAAGAAGATCAGGGATTATATGTCCGGCTTGCTTGGCCCTAAATTATCCTCGGATCAGAGGGAAGAATTAGAAGGAGAGATAACGGAATCGGAGGTTCATAAAACAATTAAGGATTTGGTAGTCGGTAAAAGCCCAGGACCAGACGGCTTCACGCCTCGCTTTAACAAACACTTTCTGGATGAGATTTCATCCCCCTTTGCTAGAATGTGCAATTCCTTGGCGGATGGTTCGTCTTTCCCTCCCCAGGCTTTGATGGCCCACATATGTGTTATCCCAAAACCGGGGAAAGACCCGCTAGCATGTAGCAACTATCGTCCTATATCTCTGATCAACGTAGATGTGAAGATCTACGCAAAAATCTTAGCAGATCGAATGAAACCACTTATACCATCTTTGATTCATGTAGATCAAGCGGGCTTTGTCCCGGGGAGGGAAATACGTGATAACACCATCCGTTCCATGGCCATCATTGACCACGCTAGTAAAAGGGAATCTCCTCTGTGTCTTTTGTCGATCGACGCAGAGAAGGCGTTCGATTGGGTGGACTGGTCCTTTTTGACTGAATCCCTAAAAGCGTTCGGGTTTGGCCCTGGTATGATAGACAGAATTCTAGCATTGTACCGCGACCCTAGCACCCAGGTCCGAGTTAACGGATCATTATCGACACCCTTCCGTATCCATAATGGCACCAGACAAGGGTGTCCACTTTCCCCTCTGCTATACATTATGGTTATGGAATTTTTAGCCAGAGCTCTTAGGGCCAATGATTCAATCAAGGGCCTAAGCATGGGTGATTTGGAGTCAAAGATTGTCATCTATGCAGATGATCTACTCATCTACTGCACAGATCCGCTGGTCAGCTTCCCTAACATTTTGAAGGAATTCTCGACCTTTGGAGACCTTAGCAATTTTAAAGTGAACCTCCACAAATCGGAGGTCCTTAATATTACTTTGCCCCAGGAATTGGTCCACAATCTGCAGTCCTCTTTCCCCTTCCGCTGGGCTCATGGCCACATAGCTTATCTGGGTACGGCCATTCCTTCTGACTTAGCTAGTCTCTTCTCTTTGAATTTCACCCCCCTTATTAAGGAAGTTCGGAGGGACTTGAGGGCCTGGAAGGGGTTACCATTGTCTTGGTTCGGTAGGATACACACACTCAAAATTAATATTCTCCCACGCATCTTATACCTCTTTCACACCATTCCCATGCCCCTCCCAAACACCTTCTTCAGAACTCTCCGAGCTATGTTCCTTAAATTTATCTGGGCAGGCTCCTCTCCTAGGATGGGGATGAGATTTTTGGTACGCGGCAGATCGAGGGGAGGCGCGGGGGTCCCGGACCTACCAAACTACCATAAAGCGGCAATCCTCTCATACATACTGGATTGGTTCCACAACGGACAATCTAAAAGGTGGGTCCAGTTCGAGAAACTTGAGGTGGGGTTCCCAACCCAAAATCTACTCTGGATCTCTAAACCTAGGAGACCCTCGCGCCTCCCCCTGCTGACCCCGGGCATTCTGAAAATGTGGGACAGAGTTGCAATACCACTAGGTCTCACTCAGTTTCCCAGCCCTATGACCCCCCTTCTTAACAATCCTGATTTCCCTTTGGGCATGGGTCGTAAGTCATTTCTAGGGTTGGACTATGCAGATAACCCTACTGTATCTGTAGTTATGGTGAGGGGTTCCCTCCGGCCGCTTTCCTCCTTCCCAGAGGGGGCACCTAAAGGGGCATGGCTTTGGTACATTGGCTTCAAAAATTTCTTATCCTCCTTGGGCCCCAATAACTCCCTCTCTAGAGATCTTACCCCATTTGAGGCGCTGTGCACCCAAACCTCCCCCCCCCCCCCCCCACACACACTCAGTGTCTCTGGTATACGGGCTACTCCAGGGGAAAGATGATAGTATCTCCGACTTACCCTTTGTAAGGGTTTGGGAAAAAGAGCTAAGGAAGTCATTTCCTTCTGACCTTTGGGAGAAGGCATTCAAGTTATCTCATAAGTCATCTGTAAGTTGCAGACTCCAAGAGAAGAATTTTAAGATTATGTCCAGATGGTACAGGACCCCGGCCCTACTACACTCTTTCCTTCCTACATGCCCTAGCTCTTGCTGGAGATGTGGCCGTGAGGAGGGCAACATGTCTCATATTTGGTGGTCCTGCAGAAAAATCACTCCGTTTTGGGAAGCTATCAATGATTTGTATGACATGGTCAGTGGTAGCTCCTCCAGGTGGACTCCTGAGGGCGCTTTGCTTTCCATGTTTCCTAGCTCTACCTCCGCTCTGAAAAAGGGTCTCCTGAGATTTTTTGTACAAGCAGCCCGTCTGGTTATCCCTAGGTTCTGGAAATCCACATCCGCCCCTCTCACTAGGGACTGGCTCATCACTTTTGAAAAAATTTACAGAATGGAGGAGCTCTGGGCAGAGGACATAGGTAACTCCACCAAGTTTTTAACAGTATGGACTCCTTGGATTCTGTTCAAGGGATCTCCTGATTATGTCAATTGGTTAAATGGAGGTGTCGCGGTCCCTAGGGAGAATACACCTTCCATGTAGAGTTCCATTTCTTTGCCAGCACTAACAGTTTCGTCTAAGTTAGGGAGTACTCTACCTGAGGTCCGTGCACCTTGGGACTTACTCCACCCTGCTTATTATACTACTACTTGTCTCGTCAGGAATCCCCTCCCCTTTCCCTCCTTTCCTTATGTGTTCTTGTCCTAGTATGTTATTTTCTTGTTGTGCAGTATAAGTTGGAGATTTTTGTCTCTCTCCACCTGTAACTGAGATTATGAGATACCTTTACAATGGAAGATGGGATCACGAGTTATATTTCCACATCCATTTTCCTAAATGTATTTGCATATATTATTTGTGATCATCCGAATATTTACAACTATTGCTCACAGCCTCGGTTTGTACTCGGGCTGCTATTCATTGTTTTGGTCTTCTATTGGCTCTCGCTAATAAAAGAATTCGAACAACAAATAAAATGCTATATTTATTGCCCCAATTCTGTAGTTGGCAGAAACACCCCATATGTGGCCGTAAACTACTGTACGGGCACACAGTACGGGCGTAGAGGGAAAGGTGCGCCATTTTGTTTTTGGAAGGCAGATTTTGCTGGACTGGTTTATTTACACCATGTCCCATTTGAAGCCCCCCTGATGCACCCCTAGGGTAGAAACTCCATAAAAGTGACCCAATCTAAGAAACTACACCCCTCAAGGTATTCAAAACTGATTTTACAAACGTTGTTGTTAACCCTTTAGGTGTTGCACAAGAGTTATTGGCAAATGAGGATGAAATTTGAGAATTTCAATTTTTTGCCAAATTTTCCATTTTAATCCATTTTTTTCAGTAACAAAGCAAAACCCAGCCAAACAAAATGCTATATTTATTGCTCCTATTCTGTAGTTTTGCAGAAACACCCCATATGTGGCCGTAAACTACTGTACGGGCACACAGTAGGAAGTAGAGGGATAGGTGCGCCGTATGGTTTTTGGAAAGCAGATTTTGCTGGACTGGTTTATTTACACCATGTCCCATTTGAAGCCCCCCTGATGCACCCCTAGAGTAGAAACTCCATAAAAGTGACCCCATCTAAGAAACTACACCCCTCAGGGTATTCAAAACTGATTTTACTAACTTTGTTAACCCTTTAGGTGTTGCACAAGAGTTATTGGCAAATGGAGATGGAAAATGTCCCCAAAAATGTAAATTCTCAAATTTCATTTTAATCCATTTTTTTCCAGTAACAAAGCAAGGGTTAACAGCCAAACAAAATGCTATATTTATTGCCCCGATTCTGTAGTTTACAGAAAAAACACCCCATATGTGGCCGTAAACTACTGTACGGGCACACAGTAGGGCATAGAGGGAAAGGTGCGCAGTGTGGTTTTTGGAAGGCAGATTTTGCTGGACTGGTTTATTTACACCATGTCCCATTTGAAGCCCCCCCATGCACCCCTAGAGTAGAAACTCCATAAAAGTTAACCTATTTTGGAAACTACGGGATAAGGTGGCAGTTTTGTTTGAACTATTTTTAGGGTACATATGATTTTTGGTTTATCTATTTTACATTTTTGTGAGGCAAGGTTACCAGAAATAGAAATTCTGAAATTTAATCTCCATTTGCCAATAACTCTTGTGGAACATCTAAAGGGTTAATGACGTTTGTAAAATCAGTTTTGGATACCTTGAGGGGTGTAGTTTCTTAGATGGGGTCGCTTTTATGGAGTTTTTACTCTAGGGGTGGATCAGGGGGGCTTCAAATAGGACATGGTGCCCAAAAAAAAAGCCATCAAAATCTGCCTTCCAGAAACCATACGGCGTTCCTATCCTTCTGCGCCCTGCTGTTTGGTCATACAGCAGTTTACGACCACAAATGGGGTGTTTATATAAATTGCAGTATGAGGGTAATAAATATTAAGTTTTGTTTGGCTGTTAACCCTTACTTTGTTATTGGAAAAAAACGGATTTAAATGGGAAATTTGCCAAAACATAGCTTTTTTGGCACCGTTTTTATTTTTAATTTTTGACCGTGTTCATCTGAGGGGTTAGGTGGGGGGGGGGTATTTTGAGAGAGCAGATTCTTACGGATGCAGCGATACCTAATATGTCTACTGTTTTTATTATTTTTAATGTTTTACACTTTATTATCTTTTTATAAACAAAAATAAAACATTTTAGTATCTCCATAGTCTGAGTCATTATTTTTTTTAGTTTTTAGCCGATTATCTTAGGTAGGGGCTCATTTTTTGCAGGATGAGAGGACGGTTTTATTGGAACTATTTTGGCGGGCATATGACTTTTTGATCGCTTGCTATTACAATTTTTGTGATGTAAGGTGACAAAAAAAATATACCTTTTTTTGCACCATTTTTATTAATTTTTTTTGACCGTGTTCATCTGAGGGGTCAGGGGGGGTATTTTTATAAAGCAGATTCTTACGGACGCGGCGATACCTAATATGTCTACTTTTTTTATTTATTTTAGTTTTACTAAATAATATTTTTGAAAATGTTATTTTTTTCGTTTTAGTGTCTCAAGTCTGAGAACCAGTTTTTTATACGATTGTCAGTGGCTAAATTGGGATAGAAATGTAGTACTCCATGGAAGTGTGGTACTCCCTGAAGCAACCAATAATGCAGAGGCCCGGCTGATCGGGGCACATGTCACATTGAGTAGTGGTGTCCTTCCGTATCCCCCTCCTGTGACACACTGCACTTTTTTGGGGTCCGTCCCTTCTTTCCAGTATGGGGGACCACACTTGAAAAGTGTTGGCCAGGGACGATCCAGGCGCCTACAGTTCCCGAGGTACTCCGGCCTGCTCTTTCCCGGTCAGAAAAGATCAGGGCCTTAAGGACTGCCTCATAGAACTGAAGGAATGTCCCTGTGTTGCCAGTGCTCCAGGACAGCACAAAAGAGTTGTACAAGGCAACCTGTACCAAGTAGACCGCAACTTTTTTGTACCATGCCCGGGTTTTCCGCATGGCATTATATGGCTTGAGGACTTGATCAGAGAGATCAACTCCCCCCATATACCGATTGTAGTCGACGATACAATCGGGCTTGAGGACCATTGCCGCGGTACCTTGCACAGGGACAGGGGTGATGCCGTTACCATGAATTGTGGACAGTACAAGGACATCCCTCTTGTCCTTATATCTGACCAGCAACAGGTTTCCAGTGGTAAGGGCACGGGTCTCACCCCTGGGGATAGGTCCCTGGAGGGGGTAGGTAGGGAGGCCGCGTTGATTTTTCCACACGGTCCCACAAGCGGACCTGAATCTGGCGGCAAGGGACTGGAACAAGGGGATACAAGTATAAAAGTTATCCACATACAGGTGGTAACCCTTATCTAGCAATGGGTACATAAAGTCCCACACAAGTTTCCTGCTAACACCCAGAGTGGGGGGACATTCTGGGGGTTGAATACGGGAATCTCGCCCCTCGTACACACAAAACTTGTAAGTGTACCCTGAGGTACTCTCACAAAGTTTGTACAGCTTCACGCCATACCTCGCCCGCTTTGAGGGAACATACTGGCGGAAAAGGAGTCTCCCCTTGAACGCAATGAGAGACTCATCAACCGCGACCTCCCTTCCAGGTACATAGGCCTGTACAAATTTGCCCCCAAAGTGATCGATGACCGGCCTGATTTTGTACAGGCGGTCATAGGCAGGATCACCTTGGGGGGGGGGGGGGGGGGAAACTATAGGGTGGGCCACAGGGTCCTTAGCATGGCGGTCCCCTTGCTCCGCCTAGCGGTGTCTCCGCCGCCTTGGGGGCTCATCATCATCGCTAGATGATGTGGAGGACGCGAATGACAACAGGAAAGTGGGGTCATCCTCGTCCTCACTGGGACTCTCGGACTCGGAGGCAAGCTGGGCCTCCTCGGCCGAGAACATATGACGGGCCATAGGGGAGTGTGTGTGTGCGTGCGTGTAAATCTTTATTTGGTGTGTGTGGGGCATGGGTGTTCACGTACTCACCCTAAGCCTAACAGACCAAAAAAAAAAAAAAGACTAACTAAAAAAAGGGGGAAAAAATGTGCTGTGGACCCCAGACACCCAATTTAGGGTGATGCAACCAAAACTGTTTTTTTTTTCTTCTTCAACTAACTTTCCCTAAATATCCCTGCCTAACCTAACTTGTCCCTAGCCTTTCCCTAAATACCTGGGGGTGCTGGGGCACAGATGGGGTGCTGGATCCTGGGCTCTGAACAGATGGGGGCTGCTGGCTCGGAGACACAATGTTGCGCTCCTCTCTCCTCGGGCTCAGGACTGAAAAGGAGGAGGAGAGGAGCGCTGCGATAATTTGAATGAACCTCCCACCCAGCTGACCGATGAGAGCGATCCTGAGAGGTGATGTCACCATCGCCTCTCAGGATCTAAGGATGGTGATTCGTGGTGTATTATCACACCACCGATCACCATCCTGTTCCGGGTTATCGGGTCCCCAGAGACCCAAATAACCCGGAAACGCATCAAACCGCAGGTCTGAATTCAGTTGGGCCACAAAAGATGCAGACAGCGCTCCGTGTGCTGTCCGCATCTATATGTCCGTTCCATGGCATCTGCAAAACTATACAACGTACCATTCTTGTCAGCATTACTGACAAGGATAGAACTATTCTATTGGTGGCCAGAAGTTCTGTTCCGCAAAATGCGGAATGCACACAGCCGGTATCCGTGTTTTGCGGATCCACAATTTGCGGACCGCGAAACAGCCAACGGTCATGTGCATGAACCCCTAAAGGGGTTGTCTGAATTTAAGGGAAGGTACTAAAACTAAACAATACATATACTCACTAGTTTATACTCCCTCTGCTCCAATCTTCCTTGCAGCCATAATGTACCTATATACGGCACATGACTGCTGTAGACAAACTGGATGGCTTCAGCAGTCACCACCACAGCTTGACCGGTGAGTATATCTGTTTTAACACCTACCCTGCCTGTTTCCATATTTTTTATATTTGGACAACCCTTTTAACTGTAGCATTTGGCTATTTCCATAGTCCCCATAAACTTCAATGAAGAGTATCAAGCACAGCCGCCTCTCAGCCTATGATGAGTGCTGCCACTGTAGACAGGGAAGCGCTGAGGTCACGCCACCACCGTTGTCCTGATAGATGAGGGTCCCAGAGTTAGGACTTCGCCGATCATACATATGAAATCCTGAGCTGTACATTGCAATAGAGCCTGTATTATAACATCCTGAAGTATCTGAGGTTCCTTCTTCATCCTGTGATATCAGAATCCGTGTTGACCTGCTTGAGCAACAGAAGCAGCGATTCACTGATTACGGTGACTGAAATATCGGAAGATTTGTAACAGTGTCAACTTCCAGTACGTGTTCGCAATAAAAATGAAGGGGTTCATTTATTATACTGAAATAAGCCTATATAAGACGTATTTCAGGCACCACAATCTATGACTTTTCCACACTCACACCAGGTAAAATTGTGAGCGTGACGTGGATGGGGACAATCCGACAGGCCTGTTTCATTCAGCATTTTCCACACCTGGTTTAGGCGTAGAAAATGGTCTAAATGTAAGCCAGCAAGGAAGCTGCTCTACATTTAGACTGGCGCTGGATGCGCCGAAGTTACGTAGAGACCAGCGCCTTTTCATAATTCCGCCGGATCCACCGCCAGCTATTGAGGCTTTATTAAGATCGGCGTCTAAAACGCCAGTCTAAATAAATGAGGGAACCTGATTTGCGGATATGGCCGTGTGCATAAAGCCTTAAATACCAGCATTTTAAATCCAAAGGATGTAGAACTTTTTTAGTTACCGGTAATTTTAATCAGTGGGAATAACTGAAATGTCCTCAAGTAAGGGAGAATTCACATCACCATTATTTTTCTGTTCTTCTGATCCGTCAAAAAGTACAGAAAAAAAAAAAAAAAACAGATCCTGTGCTTCTGTTATGCACATTTGGCATCCGTTTGAGTAATTTCCATCTGAGATACATTTTCTTAGACGGAAAAAAAAGTACTACATGCAAGATGCAAAATGTGCATAAATGATGCACAGGATCGCTTTTTCTCTTTTTTTTTTCTGTTCTTCTGACTAGGGATGAGCGAATCAACTTCGGATGAAACATCCGAAGTCTATTCACATAAAACTTCGTTCTAATACTAGTGCTCCGTACAGTATTTGAATGTAGTGGCTCCGATGAGACTTCGCGCAATAACTTCATGAATTAATTTGTACTGTAAAAAAACATTTCCCGAACTCGGGTTCGGTTCCAAGGTACCACTCCGTACAGTATTAGAACAAAGTTTTATGCAAATCGACTTCAGATGTTTCATCCGAAGTCGATTTGCTCATCCCTACTTCTGACAGATCAGAAGAACGGAAAAATAACAGTGATAAGATTTTTGAGGTGGGAACAATTAAAAACTACACAAACATTAAAAATAAAAAAAATATCTTTTGTGATAAAAAAAAAACCCTCTTACTTATGTGACACAGCCAACTGCATTAGAAATTATTCCTAATACCAGAATTGCATAAACAATATGGAATCAAAAGTTTTATGTACCGATAAAAACTACAGCTCGCCATGCAAAAAGAACTAACTCAGACACAGCTCTGATGACAGAAAAAAAAGAAGCTATAGGTCTTGGAACGTGGGGAGTAAAGACAAAAACATCATTAAAATTGGCTTGGTTCTGAAGGGCTTAAAGGTTCTGAAGGGCTTCCGCCCGGCAGTGTGTTCGGTGACGTCACCGGCTCTTATGAGCGTGCTTTAGCGCAGCCCTAGCTGTTTTACTGGCTAGGTGTCACCACCAGTTCTGTGAGAAGATCTGGCAGATGTTTTTCTCTACCTCTTGTATGATGTTCTTTGTTTTGGTTTCACTTTCTCATCTCCTTTCCTTCTGCCAGGTGTCACTTATTTCGACTAATCGTCTTTCTTTATAATCCCTCCCCTACTGCCTCACTTTGCGGTTTATACTACTTCCTGGATGAGGTGTTCACTGATGGAGGCTGCTTCTGCTGTTTGTACAGATAAGTCTTTTACTTTATTGTGTTTCCTTGCTGGCTTGATTCTAGGTGACCCTGACTCCGTCCGTATTAAGTGCAGGGAGCCGGTGGTCGTGTCCCCTCACTATTATAGGGTTTTTAGGTGTCACACAGTATTAGTTACGCGGGCATGCAATCGTCTACCATACAGACCCTTGCATGTGCATAGCAGTCAGGGAGAGCTCTTAGGGTTTTATAGGGCTCACCTATAAGCTCCTTAGTTTGGCATCAAGCCAGTCGCTCGTTTATTTATATGTTCCAGCTATCTGCTAACTTCATCCGTGACATTATAAACCGCCATAACCGTCTTAAGCATGGATCCGGTTTCAGCCTTGATTGACTGCATGCAAGGTCTTTCGCTGGAGGTAGCAGATCTCCGTAAAACTGTGTCTCAGTTTCACGTGACCGGTTCTGCTGGCGTTCATGGTGTTTGTTCCGAGCCTAAGATCTCGCTCCCGGATACGTTCTCCGGGGGTAGTGAGAATTTTGTTCGCTTTAGAGAGGCTTGCAAACTCCATTTTCGCCTACTTCCCCATTCCTCTGGTGATGAGAAGCAGAGGGTGGGGATCATCATCTCGTTGCTCAGGGATAACGCTCAGTCTTGGGCCATTTCGCTACCGGTCGGGACACGGCCCCTCCAATCGGTGGATTAATTTTTGTAGCCCTGGGGCAGATATATGATGACCCAGATTGTATTGCTCTGGCTGAATCTAAACTGCGTCTTTTATGCCAGGGTAAACAGTCCGCAGAGATATATTGTTCTGAATTTCTGAGATGGGCAGCTGATACTGGTTGAAATTATGCTGCTCTCCGAAGTCAATTTTGCCATGGTCTTTCGGAAAAATTGAAAGATGCATTCGCTTTTCATGAGAGACCAGCGTCGTTACAGTCAGCCATGTCTCTAGCTGTTCGTATTGACAGGCGTCTTAGAGAGAGAGAGGAGACTACTCTTTCCTGTCATATTCAGCCCAAGGACAGTTGGGCTGTCTCATTCAGTGCACAGGGGTCTCAGTCTGTCTCAATCCCCTCTGAGGAGGAGGCCATGCAGCTGGGTTTGCTTGCCTCTGATAGTAGAGGATTCAGCTCTCAGAAGAGGGTTTGTTTCTGTTGTGGGGGTATAAATCATTTGGCTAAGGTTTGCCCCTCTAGGAGATTCATGGCGTTTTCTGAGGGTAATAAAAACAAAACAAAACAAAAAAAAACTCTAAAAACTTTCCATTTGCTACTATTGGCAAGGTTGATGCAGAAATTGAAGGTTTGCCGTTTGCTTGTAATTCCCATTTTCTTCTACCTGCCAGGGTGCCGCTAGACAGCAAGAACATTGTTTGTGAGATTTTTGTAGATAGCGGAGCAGCTGTCAATCTCATTGATAATCAATTTGCAACAACGCATGGTTTCCAGGTATGCACTTTGGAAAAGGATATACCTGATTTTGCTATCGCTTCCGCTCCACTTTCTCAAAGATCGTTAAAGGGCATAGTTCACAATATCCGTTTGACTGTGGGTGACGCTCATGTTGAGGATATGTCATGTTTTGTCTTAAGCGGATTGCCTACTCCTCTAGTGTTGGGGCTACCCTGGCTCACTAAACATACCCCCACCATTGATTGGCAAGCAAGCAAATAAATGGTTGGAGTGAGTTTTGCAGAGAGAATTGCCTCACGGCGTCTCTTTCAGAGGTTTCTACAAAGACTGTGCCATCTTTTCTCTCTGAATTTTCGGATGTGTTTTCCGAGAGTGGTGTCCAGGAGTTGCCCCCTCACTGGGAGTACGACTGCCCTATTAATCTTATCCCAGGCGCCAAGCTGCCAAAATCACGACTATACAATCTCTCCCAACCTGAAAGAGTCGCTATGCGTACTTATATCTCTGAGAGCCTTAGAAAGGGACACATCCGACCCTCAAAGTCACCTGTTGCCGCTGTTTTTTTTTTGCTTCTTTAAGACCATGTCTGGATTTTAGGGAGCTGAATCGTATCACAATTCGTGACCCATATCCACTTCCTCTGATCCCGGACCTGTTTAACCAGATTGTTGGGGCTAAAGTTTTTTCTAAGTTGGATTTAAGAGGGGCATACAACCTAGTCAGGGTCAGGGAAGGGGACGAATGGAAGACGGCCTTCAATACCCCTAAGGGTCATTTCGAGAATTTGGTTATGCCCTTTGGTTTGATGAATGCTCCGGCCGTCTTCCAACATTTTGTGAACAGCATTTTTTATCATTTAATGGGGAAATTTGTACTGGCGTATCTAGATGACATTTAAATTTTTTCTCCTGATTTCAAGAGTCATCGGGACCACCTATGTCAGGTCTTGCTGCTTCTGCGGGAGAATAAATTATACGCTAAACTGGAAAAATGTGTGTTTGCGGTTCCTGAGATTTAATTTCTTGGTTTTCTTCTCTCCGCTTCTGGTTTTCGGATGGACCCCCAGAAGGTCCGCGCTGTGCTTGATTGGGAGCTTCCTGATAATGAGAAGGCGCTGATGCGGTTTTTGGGTTTTGACAATTATTACAGAAAGTTCATTTTGAATTATTCCTCTGTTGTTAAGCCACTCATTGATATGACTAAAAAGGGGGTGTATTTTTCCTCGTGGTCGGTAGATGCGCTTAAAGCCTTTTCTAGTATTAAAGGGAGTTTTACTTCCGCTCCCATTTTGGTACAACCTGATGTCTATCTACCTTTTATTGTTGAGGTGGGTGTGGGTGCGGTCTTATCTCAGGGTCCCTCTCCTGCCAAATGGCGACCTTGTGCCTTTTTCTCAAGGAAACTTTCCTCTGCAGAGAGAAATTGCGATGTGGGAGCTAAGGAGTTGTTGGCCATCAAATTAGCTTTTGAGGAATGGCTAGAGGGAGCCAGACACCCTATTACCGCGTTTACCGACCATAAGAATCTGGCCTACTTGGAATTGGCAAAGCGTCTGAACCCGAGACAGGCCAGATGGTCTTTGTTCTTTTCTAGGTTTAATTTAGTTGTTACGTTCTGCCCTGGGGTTAAAAATGTGAAGGCGGATGCCCTGTCACGTTGTTTTCCGAGAGGGGGGAACTTTGAAGACCCGGGTCCCATTTTGGCTGAAGGGGTGGTCTTCTCTGCTCTTTATCCTGATTTGGAAGCAGAGGTTCAGGCAGCCCAGGCAGAGCAGAGGCTCCTGATCTTTGTCCTCCTGGGAGGTTGTTGTGCCTCTCGCTTTATGACACAAGGTTTTTAAGGAGCACCACGATACTGTCCTTGCTGGGCACCCGGGGAGTAGAGCCACAGTGGATCTCATTGCTCAGAGATTCTGGTGGCCGGCTCTTCGTAAGACGGTTCAGGGTTTTGTGGCAGCCTGCGAGACCTGCGCTCGTGCCAAGGTCCCTCATTCACGGCCATCGGGTTCTCTCCTCCCGTTACCCATTCCTTACCATCCTTGGACGCATCTGTCCATGGACTTCATTACGGACCTGCCTCGTTCCTCGGGGAGGACTGTGATTCTGGTGGTAGTGGACCGTTTTAGCAAAATAGCACATTTCATTCCCTTTCCTGGGTTACCCAATGCTAAGACACTGGCGCAAGCGTTTGTTGATCATATTGTTAAATTGCATGGCATTCCTTCAGACATCGTTTCTGATAGGGGCACGCAATTTGCTTCCAGATTCTGGAAGGCCTTCTGTTCTCGCTTGGGGGTTCGGTTTTCGTTCTCTTCTGCTTTTCACCCGCAGTCCACAGGTCAGACCGAATGCATCAATCAGAATCTGGAGACATATCTGCGCTGTTTTGTGGTGGAAAATCAGGAGGATTGGTATTCTTTTTTGTCCCTTGCTGAGTTTGCTTTAAATAACCGTCGCCAGGAGTCCTCTGATAAGTCACAATTTTTGGGTGCATATGGGTTTCATCCGCAGTTTGGGACATTCTCTGGAGAGGGGTCTTCTGGTTTACCTGATGAGGAGAGATTTTCCTCGTCTTTGTCATTTATTTGGCAAAAGATTCAGGGTAATCTGAAGTGGATGAGTGAGAGATATAAGCGTGTGGCGGATAAGAGACGTGTGCCTGGTCCGGACCTGAATGTTGGTGATCTGGTGTGGTTGTCTACAAAGAATATCAAACTGAAGGTTCCCTCCTGAAGTTGGGTCCTAAGTTTATTGGGCCTTACAAGATCTTGTCCCTCATCAATCCCGTTGCCTTCCGTCTTGATCTTCCTCAGACTTGGAAGATCCATAATGTTTTTCACAAGTCCCTATTAAAATCTTATAACCAACCCACTGTACCCTCCTCTTTGCCGCCTCCTCCGATTATTGTTGATGGTAATCTTGAATTTCAGGTCTCTAGGATTGTGGATTCTCGCATTATCTGCGGTTCTCTTCAGTACCTCGTTCATTAGGAGGGTTATGGTCCTGAGGAGAGGATGTGGGTCCCAGTGGCGGACATTAAGGCCACCCGTCTCATCAGGGCTTTCCATAGGTCTCATCCTGAGAAGGTGGGCTTTGAGTGTCCGGAGTCCACCCGTAGAAGATCTGGCAGACGTTTTTCTCTACCTCTTGTATGATATTCTTTGTTTTGGTTTCACTTTCTCATCTCCTTTCCTTCTGCCAGGTGTCACTTATTTCGACTAATCGTCTTCCTTTATAATCCCTCCCATACTGCCTCACTTTGCGGTTTATACTACTTCCTGGATGAGGTGTTCACTGCTGGAGGCTGCTTCTGCTGTTTGTACAGATAAGTCTTTTACTTTATTGTGTTTCCTTGCTGGCTTGATTCTAGGTGACCCTGACTCCATCCGTATTAAGTGCAGGGAGCCGGTGGTCGTGTCCCCTCACTATTATAGGGTTTTTAGGTGTCACACAGTATTAGTTACGCGGGCATGCAATCGTCTACCATACAGACCCTTGCATGTGCATAGCAGTCAGGGAGAGCTCTTAGGGTTTTATAGGGCTCACCTATAAGCACCTTAGTTTGGGATCAAGCCAGTCGCTTGTTTATTTATATGTTCCAGCTCTCTGTTAACTTCATCCGTGACACTAGGGCAGCGCTATAGCCTGCCCATCAGTGCCGGTGACGTCTCCGGGCTTCCTGGCAGCCCCATGGAGAGCCCGGTATGTCACCGGAACTCTTGAAAATGCTGCAGGGCAAAGGAGAGCATCGGAGCATGAACTGCTCTGATGCTCAAGTCAGGGGGGCTGCCTGGATGAAAATGGAGGTATGTCCGGGTTCAGCTCTGAACACGGACAACCCCTTTAAAGAGACATAAAGACAATAATCAAATATTATTTTCAAGCAGGGCAAAAGGAAGGGAGTCTGATGGCAGTTTTACTTCCCCATTGACTACACAGGAGACTGCGTCGTTTGAGGTTACAAGTGTTGCAATGCAGAAGATAAAGAGGCGGCAAGATGGCTACACCTCATGTTTAGAGACCTCATTGCTATTTACACACACAGCAGAGTAGCGGTGTAAGGGCTGGTTCACACAAGCGAGTCCATTATAGGAATCACACTCCGTGTGTGAGCGTAATCCTCCGTTCTAGACTTGCAGGAACGCACGGCATTATACTTATTTACAATTCTATGTGCCTCTGCTTGACCTTACTGCCACAGGATCATAGTGACATAAAGCTACACAAAGTGAAACAGCCGGCACTTCGTTCTGCTGATGTGCGGTGCACGTGTCCAGGATCGGCGTCCCGTCAGTATGCAAAGGAGGAAGACTGGCACTCACGGGAGTAGATATAATGCTATCTTTTTATTGCCACATAGAGGAAAATAAGTGACGCGTTTCGACTTGACAATCGAGTCTTTGTCAAACAAGTAAGTGTACAATTAACAAAATTTAAATAGCACGCCGGATCTGGCTTCACAAACTGTGATGTCAGGTAGTCAAGGCAACATATAAACAAAGGAGACAACCACGTGGGCAAACGATTACAAGGACAAGATACTATATATATGGAAAATAGGTCAATGCAGTAAGTGACATAAAGCTGTCACTATGATTCTGTAGAAGTAAGGTCATGCAGAGACACACAGCATTATAAATCATGATAACGCCGTGCGCTCCTGCAACTTCAGCATGGAGGATCATGTGAAGTGTGATTCCTGCAATTGACTCTTAGGTCCCTTTCACGCGAGCGAGTTTTCCTCGCGGGTGCAATGCGTGACGTGAACGCATAGCACCCGCACTGAATCCTGACCCATTCATTTCAATGGGTCTGTGTACATGAGCGTTGTTTTTCACGCATCACTTCTGCGTTGCGTGAAAATCGCAGCATGTTCTATATTCTGCGTTTTTCACACGGCCCTGGCCCCATAGAAGTGAATGGGGCTGAGTGAAAAACGCATTGCATCCACAAGCAAGTGCGGGTGCGATGCGTTTTTCATTGATGGTTGCTAAGAGATGTTGTTTGTAAACATTCTGTTTTTTATCACGCACATGAAAAACGCATCAAAACGCATTGCACCCGTGCGGAAAAAATTGAACAACTAAACGCAACCGCAGACAAAACTGACTGAACTTGCTTGCAAAATAGTGCGAGTTTCACTGAACGCACTCTGAACGCATCTGGCCCCAATCCGCAACGCCCGCGTGAAACCAGCCTTAGGCCCTTAGGGTCCATTTACACGTCCGCAAAATGGGTCTGCATCCGTTCCGCAATTTTGCGGAACAGGTGCAGACTAATTCATTTTCAATGGGGCCGGAATGTGCTGTCCGGCATTTTCTATGAGAGTGCCGGCGAGGTGTGGTTCGCAAAATGCGTAATGCACATTGCCGGTGTCCGTGTTTTGCGGATCCGCTGGGTTTCCACATTGCAGTGATGTGCTGCACACCACTTATTGCACTGCAAACCCGTATGTGCTGGCTGCAGTTTTAAAATGTCATTTTTCTCCAATGTGTTTTTACAGGTGAAACATAATTAAAAAAATGTGTAAAAACCACATCAAACACGTGCAGTTCTACTGCTTGGCACACTACTGCAACGTGTGAACCCAGCCTAGCTGTCCGGTAGACTAGAACTTGATGGCACACACATTGGGGCACATTTATCAAGCTTGCCTGTTTTTAGGCGTACAAATAGACTGGCATATTTGCTTTGTCTGTCGGTCTTTTTTCGAGAATTTATCAAGAGTATCACATTGCTTTATAAAGTAGACTAGGCGGGTGCGCATGCGCGCGGCTTGCAGGGAAGACATGGCTCTGTGAGCTCCGCTCCGACCGCTGACTAATTCCCTATAACAGCGCCGTTGAATCGGCTCCACAAGCCCTGAACACTCATGCAGGGGTCGCAGAAGTCTGCCCGAGGCAAGAGGGGTACTAAAATCCCGGGAACACCGGCGCCTTCACAGACCATACCGGAGATCTTCCGGAGCACGAGGCAATCCATCATGGCGGATAAAGCGGCGTCCCCAGCAAGCCCAGCCTCCTCTACTGAGAGTGAACCCCGTGTGGACGCAGCAGCCTCACAAGCAGGTCAGGCGGATCTCTATGCTAATATAGCAAACCTTTTTAAAACCGAACTGTCCCAGGCGGTTGCTGAATTCTCCCGCCAGATAAATGATCTGGGGAACAGGGTCTCGGACCTGGAGTCCAAGGCGGACGAACTTTCTGACGCCATAGGCGCCGACAGGGGGGACATTGATGCCCACTCTCTCCAGCTACAAGCGCTTGAATCAAAGCTAGAAGATTTGGAGAACCGGTCCAGACGGGGTAACTTGCGGATCAGGGGTTTGCCTGAGTCCTACCAGGACCTTCCAGCCACTATGGGGTCGCTGTTCATCACTCTACTTCCCCAGGCCCAACCGAATCAACTCCGGATGGACAGAATACATCGGGCCCTGGGGAAACCGCGAATACCGGATACGCCCAGAGATGTAATATTGAAATTTTATCACCCTGAGGTGCGGGATTTGATACTGAATGCTGCGAGAAATATGGCTAACTTGCCGGATCTCCCGCCCACAGTGCATCTTTATGCAGACTTAGCGCCCACAACGCTGCGTAAACGTAGGGAAATGAGGCCTGTGACGCAGGCGCTTCAACAAGCACAAGTGCGCTATAGATGGGGGTTCCCCTTTGCTTTGTCCTTCCAACTAAACTCCCGCTCCTACACAGTTCATACCCCAGAAGAGGGGATTGAAAGGCTACGCCAGGCTGGATTAAAGGTGGATCGCATGGAGAGGTCGACCGAGCCCCCAAGGCCCCAGCGCCCAGCCAGAGTCTGGACTCAGGTCACCACCGCCGCCTCGTCGGCGAATAAGTCACCGGGTCACTGATGGAGCTTTTTTTTTTTTTTCTCTTATGTCCCCTTGTCTAGGGACAAACGAGTCGTTAATATGACTTGACCAGTTCTTACTAGTGTTCGCCCTCTCATTGCTCTCTTTGTGCAGCCTGGTAATGTTTTTTTTTTTTTTGCTCTTACCTCTAGCACTAGTGCCATTCAGGTTCTCCGAATAGGGACACAGCGACTCGGACTTGCATGTTGCCATCTGTTGTTGGGCTACTATTTGTGGGTCCAGGGATAGATATTGTTCCCCTGATGCCCACTTCTGGCCCACTTGTTTCTACTGGCTGTTCTGGGCACAGCCATTCAAGCTGTCTAACAGCATTGTTTGATTTTTTGTTGTTTTTGTTTAAACGCTTTGTTTTTCAGGAGATCCATACCCTCACCACTCAATACGCTATCTGGTCTGTATTATTCGATATGCTTAGCTTCACTATATATTGCTGGGATAATGTGTAAGTTACTGTCACACAATGTAAGGGGTTTGAATTCCCCAAGGAAACGTAAGACGGCCCTTACATCCTACCTTAGACATAACCCGGATATTATATGTATTCAGGAGACGCACTTTACGCCTACCTCCCACCCCAAATACTTCCATCCCCGCTACTCCAGGTTCTTCTCCTCTACATTTCACACTAAAAGCAGGGGAGTAATCACCCTTTTGCGGAATTCTTTCCCGCTCCAGATAAGTGATCATGTTACTGACCAAGAAGGGCGCTATGTTATCTTGCTGGGAGAATTTGAGGGGAAAATACTGTGTATAGTGAATGTGTATGCCCCCACTGAAGATCCGATTACCTTTTTCACTCACATGTATACCATACTTGAGGCGCTTAGATATGATGAGTTGATTTGGGCTGGGGATTTCAACTTTGTGGTGAACCCTTCACTAGATCGCTCTTCACCTCCTAATACCCCACGCCTTGTGGCCCAAGGGACCCAAATTAAAGCTGTTATGGAATCCCTTTCCATTGCTGACTCCTGGAGGGAACACAACGGCATTCAGAGAGGTTATACCTATTATTCGCCCGCCCATCGTCTGTATACCCGTATTGATCTGGTCCTGATATCCACATCCCTCCTACCATTTATGGCCTATTGTAGGCATCAAGTGGCGACATGGTCTGATCATGACATGGTCATCTTGGACATCACCCCAGCTGCTCCCACGACTCTCGTCTCTTCACATGGAGGCTTAACGAGTCACTGTTGTCCAGGCCGGCCGTGCGTGATCGGCTCCAGGATGTTTTGAAGCAATTCTTCCTGGACAACACTGACCCAGATATTGACCCTGTCGTGGTATGGCTCTCTCACAAGGCCTTCATGAGGGGTCAGATTATCAGGGAAGCATCACTTTTAAAAAAAGAGAGACAGGTTTCCCTGGTGAACCTTGAGTCCAAACTCAGTAGGCTTGTGAGGGCCCACCAAAGAGCTCCCTCAATGTATCTGCTTAAGGAAATAAAAAATACCAAACTGCACATAAACATGATCCTCATGAACCATACTGAGAAAGCCTTGCGTTGGACCGCATCCTACTACTACAAGTACGCTAACAAACCTGACAAGATGCTGGCCCGTCAACTTAAAGCTAGACAGAAAATTAACCAGGTGTTCCAGATTCGCACAAGATCAGGACAGGTGTCCTCCAACCCAGAGTCCATATACCAAACTTTCCACACATTTTACCAGCAACTTTATGCGACTCCGGGTGCTCAGCAAGGTCGAGTTAATAGCAATTTCCTGAAGGATATCAGGTTACCACGGGCTGGCCCCGAGGCGGTGAATGACTTAAGCAAAGCAATAATGAATGAGGAAGTAGAATTTACGATTAAGGCCCTAAAGTTGGGTAAGGCGCCTGGCCCGGATGGGTTTACGGCTCTCTACTATAAAAAATTTGCTTCCTTGTTGATTCCTCATATTACCAAATTCTGTAACCATATAATGCAGGGTAATGCCCCTCACCCCGACTTTTTAGCCGCCAACATCACGGTTATTCCCAAGCCTAAGAAAGATCCACTTTCTCCTGCCAATTATAGACCGATTTCACTATTGAACCTTGATACGAAAATTCTCACGTCCATCCTAGCTAGGCGATTAAATACTCTTCTCCCGAGTCTAATTGGTAAAGATCAGGTGGGATTCATACCAGGTAGGGAAGCTCCCGACAACATTCGCAAAGTCCTCAATCTGATCCAGGTCGCGAACAAACGGTCCACCCCGTTAGCTGTCCTGGCCCTTGATATAGAGAAGGCTTTCGATTCAGTCACATGGGAATACTTGCATCAAGTCCTTCTGTCCATGGGTATTAGGGGACCATTTGTGCAAGCAATCAAAGCCCTTTATTCGGCTCCGGTTGCATACCTTAAGCTTCCGTCCATGAGCCCCGCTCCCATCCAAATACTCAGGGGTACACGTCAAGGGTGCCCTCTCTCACCGGCTCTCTTTGCTTTAGCAATGGAGCCCCTAGCCATCTCTATCAGGAGTGACCAGAATGTGACGGGTCTCAGGGTGGGCGACACCGAACATAAGCTGAGCTTGTTTGCGGATGACCTCCTCTTATCCCTTACAAACCCTGTTGTCTCCCTACCAAATCTCTTACAAACCCTGAAGTCCTTTTCGGAAATATCTGGGCTTCATATCAATCATCAAAAGTCCGAGCTTATGTTATGCAATGCCTCCCCGTCACTGAAGACAACCTTATTGCAAAACTTTCAGTTCCAATATTTGCCCAACCATATCCCATATCTGGGTACTGTAGTGTCCTCCCAACCTCACATGATATATAAGTTGAATTATACCCCCCTATACCGAAAGATAAGAGAGGATCTTAAAACATGGGGCGTGTTACCTATTTCATGGATTGGTAGGATACACGTAATAAGAATGGTGGTCCTGCCAAGGCTGTTGTATCTATTCCGTACTGTACCATTACCAGTCCGGAGTCGGGATCTCCATGACCTACAAAAGGATGTAATGAAGTTTATCTGGGGCAACAAGCGAGCCCGTATTGCTAGAGCAACCATGTGTCGACATAAAACACAGGGGGGTCTTTCAGTACCAGATTTCATTAAATACTATAAGGCAGCGAGGTTGGCTCAGCTTTTCCTGACGCATTTGAAGCCAGAGACACACCCCTTATGGGTCTCCATAGAACAGTCACTCATTGCTCCTTGGTCGTGGAGAGCCTTGCTCTGGACTACCCTGCCTATCCCAGCGGCAGTCCGTTCAAATTCACCACTTTCCTATCAAGCCATATTGTTGTGGAGGTCTGTCAGGTTTAAGTTGGGCCTACAGTCTAGAAACACTCCTATGCTTCACATACTAGGTAACCCAGCCTTCCCACCGGGGCTCAGGGCACTCGATTTTCACTGGTGGATCACCAATAAATGTATTACGTTGCATAAATTCCTGGTCAGGGGTAAATTGATCACACTGTCTGATTTTAAGGAGAAGTTTGATCTCCCCCCCGGTGAGTCATTCGCAGCCAACCAAGTCTTTTCATTCCTCCGCTCTTTAAAGATAGACGAACTGACCCTAGATTTTACTCCCTTTGAACGTTTTGTTACTTTCTCTCTATACAAACAGAGGCTATTGTCTAGGCTGCATGGCATGCTGGATGCCTCGCCTGGGGGAGTTAAGCTTTCGTATATGGTGGAGTGGGAGAAGGATATACAGGAAGAATACCCACTCTCAGATTGGTTTTCCCGCTCTCAGACCCTAACCAAAACTTCATGGCAAACCACACTGGCAGAGACCTCTGTGAAGGTCCTTCACAGGACCCATCTGGTGCCTGTTAGGCTACATCGTATCTATCCAGAAGTTTCTCCTCTATGCTTTAGAGGATGCACAGAGGATGGTACAGTTTATCATATCTGGTGGACATGCCCGCAGGTCCAACGGTTTTGGTCCAAAATAGGCAAACTGATTTCCACAGTGTTAGGCTGCAGTTATAAGCCCGCTCCCTCCCTATGTCTTTTAGGAGATAAGCCTCCTTGGCTGACCTTTGCCAAGTTCAAACTATCGCAACACATTTTATTAGCTGCTAGAATCCATATTGCATTTAAATGGAAATCTGACACGTTAAGTGTCCAGGCGGTTATAGATAGAGTTAATAAAATCTTATTATATGAAAAACTGTCAGCCATTCGTTTGGACGCATTTGAGCCCTTTGAAAAATTGTGGGAACCCTGGGTTTCTTCCTCCTACTCCGCCGATGTGCGACAAAGTATAGCGTTGTAATACCCTGTCTACTCTGTGGGTGGCTTTAGCTATGCGGAGCTCGTGGGTCACCTGATTAAGTTTGGCTGTAACTATTTGCACCATTTCCTTGCAATTGACCAATGTAGGATCTCCATTTGATTATTGTTCAAGTAATCTACCTTGTTTACTTTGTTTTTGTTAATTTGTATGTACCTACTACTTATATCAGTGATGCCACGTGATATTTTTCTAATGCTGTAAATTTTCAATAAAGCATTTGAAACATAAAGTAGACTAGGCTTATTGGTATTAGTCTGACCTCTAATGGTTCTTTATCAGTACGACAGGTACATATTCGCTAAGACTGGTCCAATTAGTATGTGCATTAATATGATGTGCAAGTGAGCAGAAAATAGATGCACATCTCCTTAAAAGTGCAACATTTTAGGCAAAATTTTTCACAACGCACCACTCAAAACAGATGAAGAAAAGTACTCTAGCCATGGACTGGAGTAGAAAATAGACAGTTTTTGCACTAAACTGGCGCAAAAACAGTTTGGCCCCTTTTAGACGAGCAAGTGTCATGCTTCGGACTCGCAGCGCAGCTCCCGTCCTGAACTCCCAGCACTGTCGGGGTCGCATAACGTTATATTGATTTATAATGCTTTATAACCCTTACAATTCTGGAATGTATTGGATAACACTGACATAATGCTGTGTTATCCAATACATTTCAGACCTGTAAGGGTTACATAGCATCATAAATCAATATAAAGCTATATGGCCCCGGCAGCGCTGGGAGTTCAGGCTGCGAGCTGCGCTGCGAGTCCGCAGCGTGACACTCGTTTTTCTGAAGATTTGCTGCTGTGTGTAACACAAGTCTATCACAGGCTCATCAGGAAGTCATTATACTGTATGGAGGACCGATTTCTATTATATCAAGGGCAGAATAATTATGAAGTACAGATTAGTAAGGCTACTTTCACACTAGCATTTTTGTGGATCCGTTATGGATCTGCAAAAACGCTCCCGTTACAATAATACAACCACATGCATCCGTCATGAACGGATCCGGTTGTATTATGTCTTCTATAGTCATGACGGATTAGTCTTAAACACCATTAAAAGTCAATGGGGGACGGATCCATTTTTTATTGTGCTAGATTGTGCCAGAGAAAACAGATCCGTCCCCATTGACTTACATTGTGTGCCAGGATGGATCCGTTTGGCTCTGCTTCATCAGGCGGACAGCAAAACGTTGTGCAACGTCCCACATATGTGTGTAAATGGGACACTTTAAACGTCTGCCTATGTATTTGCATTGTATGCTATTTCCTATAATCAGGCTGGCAATGTCATTTCACCCATCCGCCCCTAGGTGGTTATGGCGCCACTAATCTATATAGCTTGGGGTGTGTGTTAGATGTAGAGAAGAACAGGAAGTGTATCAGAGTAGTGTGTATCAGAGGAGAGTGTATGGAAGAGAGAAACAGGCATCGTCCACCATGTCGTCTGCTCTTTCTACCCCTTGGCCATGGCCAGGCTAAGGGAGTACAGCGAATATTTACCGTATTTTTCACGATATAAGATGCACCGGCCCATAAGACGCACCTAGGTTTTAGAGGGGGACAATGAGAAAAAAAAAATTCATTACACCTCAGGTCAGACCACTAATCAGACCTCAGCTGACAGCCCCAATAAGACCCCCAGTGTTAATAAGACCCCAATAACACCTCAAATCAGACCCCCAATCAGTCCTCAGCTCAGACCCCAATGTGAATGACCCCTAATTAAACCTCAGATAAGAGCCCCATGTCTCATATCAGCCCCCAGTAGCCTCATATCAGCCCCCTGCAGTGTTTAAGCCCCATCAGCCTCATATGGGTTAAAATAAAATAAAACACTTACCTCTCCTGCTCCGGACTCCGCCGCTCCTCTCCTCCAGTGCGCCCTGTCTTCCATCTGCGCTGTGAATGCTGTGCACAGCATGAGATCACAGAGCACAGTCACGCTGTGAGCAGCCTTCACAGCCAACAGGCGAGGACCAGGAAGCGGTGAGTACAAAGCCTTCACCACTTCCCGGTCCTCCGGTACTAATGGGCGCTTCTATAATGGAAGCACTCATTCGTATTCGCCCCATAAGATGCAACTTTTTTTTGGGGGGGGGGGGGATGCGTCCTATGGGGTGAAAAATACTCTACAGCAGCCAAGCACAAGACCATAAGTCTAAGTCTAAATATGAAGCAAGCCTAGTGAGGGTTACAGCTGAATCTAGCTTATGGACCTCACCAGCACAAGTGCCTGAGAGCAACTTTCCAAGTGCCGGGACACGAATGGATAATTGATCTGCAGAATTGTCCTTATTCACTAGAAGCCTTCTGGGATATAGTGGAAAACTAAAAACTTGATTACTTCATGAGAGAATCCTGCAAATAATGTAGCAGAAGACTGATGCCTGCCACGAGGGAGAACGCCCTTATTGGATAGCTCAAGATAAATAGAAAACAGCATATTTAGTACCAGAGTGCTATAGTTTGGACTTAATGATAATAATAATAATAATTACAGAAGTCTTGCCTGTAAAGTGTCAGCCTTAAAGAGAACTCCTCAATAGGGATGAGCGAACCCGAACTGTATAGTTCGGGTTCGTACCGAATTTTGGGGTGTCCGTGACACGGACCCGAACATTTTCGTAAAAGTCTGGGTTCGGGTTCGGTGTTCAGCGCTTTTTTAAAGGCTGCAAAGCAGCCAATCAACAAGCGTCATACTACTTGCCCCAAGAGGCCATCACACCCATGCCTACTATTGGCATGGCTGTAATTGGCCAGTGCAGCATGTGACCCAGCCTCTATTTAAGCTGGAGTCACGTAGCGCCGCACGTCACTCTGCTCTGATCAGTGTAGGGATAGGATGCAGCTGCTGCTGTTAGGGCGAGATTAGGCAGTAATTTAGTCTTCAAAAACAATTACTGAAGTGATCGATGTACAGCTGTGAATCATTCAACCTCTGCAATTTAATTGCTCACTGTTTTTAGGCTGCGCAGAGCGTTTTTCTGTCACTTTTTTCTGGGGTGATCGGCGGCCATTTTGTGTCTTGTGGTGCGCCAGCACAAGCTGCCACCAAATACATTTAACCATCAATAGTGTTATTTTTTTTTATTTTTTTGCTATATCCTACATCAGGTGCTTGGCTGTGCTTGCTATTTTATTGAGGGGTGAAATACAATTGCCAATATAGCAGTACCCTAAATCTGGTGTTTCAGCTGTGGCCGGCAATTTGTAATACTGTCTGCTGTCTGGCAAAGGATATATTTTTTTCTGGGTTGAAATACAATTCCCAACTTAGCAATTCCCTAAATCAGTGGTTTCTGCTGTATCAAGTTTAAATCTATTCATAAAAGGGTATATTAGATTGAAGGTGCGGATAGGGTCATCCTCAATAACTTCACACACTACCGTGCATTTCCAAGTCTAATTCTGTCCAGCGCCTAAATAATAGGCCTAAAATTTATATTCAGCTAAATCTGTGATTATTGCTGAGGCTGGTCAATTCATTTAGTGTCCGCCAAAGCACAGTTTTTGTTCTGGGTTGAAATACAATTCCCAACTTAGCAATTCCCACGTGGCCAGAGCTAGCCTTTTATGCCTTGGAGGTGCTGGCCTGCCCGGCGGCCAGCGTTTTGTCTGAACGTGTATTCAGCACGGCAGGGGGCGTCATTACAGACAAACGCAGCCGTCTGTCTACAGCCAATGTGGACAAGCTGACGTTCAAAAAACCACAGGAAATGTCAAATACATCCCACAGCGCAAATTACCATCGACCAGTCGCCAGAATCAGGATAAGAATCTTTTATTGCAGCGATACAACGCGTTTCGGGGAATCACTCCCCTTCATCAGGTACAAAAAAGCTGCACAACTTAAACAGCACAAAGGTGCACATATTTATACACACAAAGCACCGCCTATAGACTGGTCACAGGGTCAGAGGGGGTGTTGCCTGAATGAATATACAGCAAATATAATGTGTAAAACAGCAAGTCCTCAAAATAGACTGCTGGTGTATACATAATGAATATGTTCATACATTGTTAAATGAAAAATCACAGTATTACATACTTTCATGATCACATGATTTGACGATGTCCACTAGAAAGGGGAGGGAAGAGCCAGCCCTGTGATGAGAAATGATTTGAAGCACATCGAGGTGCGCATGCGATGCGCTCAGATTTGCGCTTACTGATGACGTAGTGTTGGGTATTCCGTGAGCAGGTGCAGGTCACGTGATCAAGATTACAAAGAAAACACTCCGATGGAAGGGGAGGGCGGGCCACGTGAGAGCCGTTGTAACCTGGACAAAGTTGTGCAGCTTTTTTGTACCTGATGAAGGGGAGTGATTCCCCGAAACGCGTTGTATCGCTGCAATAAAAGATTCTTATCCTGATTCTGGCGACTGGTCGATGGTAATTTGCGCTGTGGGACGACATTTCCTGTGCTTATCATCTTCATGGAGGCTTCAGGCGTCTCCACTTAGAAGATTCCTTGTGATCCCGTGGCTGCAGACCATCTTACCCAAGTGTCCAGACTTACCACACAAATTTCTATTAGTGTTGTGCCTACATTGCACAACCACGTAAGGTGAGCCTTGCAAGTTATTTCCTCTATACTTTTGCACTCACAGAATTACCCTATGGTGCGCACATCTGTTCTTTTACAGTTTTACCTAGCCTGCTATATCGTATTCAAAAAACCAGGCATGGATCCTACAGGACCTGTCCATCCCTTGTGCAGATTAGACATTTATAACTACCTCCCCTTAACCATATATTATTGTACTCCAGGGCACTTCCTCATTCAATCCTCTTTTTATTTTCATTTTACCATTATATTGCGGGGCAACCCAAAGTTGAATGAACCTCTCCTTTGTCTGGGTGCCGGGGCCTAAATATCTGACAGTGGCCTGTTCGAGTGGTGGGTGACGTGAAGCCTGATTCTCTGCTATGACATGAAGCCTGATTCTCTGCAATGGGACCTCTCTCCTCTGTCTGGGTGCCAGGGCCAAAATATCTGACAATGGCCTGTTCCAGTGGTGGGTGACGTGAAGCCTGATTCTATGCTACGACATGAAGCCTGATTCTCTTCTATGGGACCTCTCTCCTCTGTCTGGGTGCCGGGGCCTAAAAATATCTGACAATGGCCTGTTCCAGTGGTGGGTGACATGAAGCATGATTCTCTGCTATGGCATGAAGCCTGATTCTCTGCTATGGGACCTCTCTCCTCTGTCTGGGTGCCGGGGCCTAAAAATATCTGACAGTGGCCTGTTCCAGTGTTGGGTGACATGAAGCATGATTCTCTGCTATGACATGAAGTCTGAATCTCTGTTATAGGACCTCTCTCCTCTGTCTGGGTGCCGGGGCCTAAATATCTGACAATTGGCCTGTTCCAGTGGTGGGTGACATGAAGCCTGATTCTCTGCTATGGGACCTCTCTCCAATTGATATTAGTTAATTTTTATTTCTTTTATTTTTATTTAGATTCATTTCCATATCCACATTTGTTTGCAGGGGATTTACCTACATTTTGCTGCCTTTTGCAGCCCTCTAGCCCTTTCCTGGGCTGTTTTACAGCCTTTTTAGTGCCGAAAAGTTCGGGTCCCCATTGACTTCAATGGGGTTCGGGTTCTGGGCGAAGTTCGGATCCCGAACCCGAACATTTCCGGGAAGTTCGGCCGAACTTCTCGAACCCGAACATCCAGGTGTTCGCTCAACTCTACTCCTCAACTGACAACTGCCTAAACCTGATTAGTGGAATACTATTGAACTTATTTCTGAGTCATCACTTATATCATACAAATGAACTGTGTCTGTACTGACGACCTGAAGACAATTGATTCAGTAAATGTTCAACTGTTTGATTACAACCGACTCCTCATCATTTCTACTACTCTCAACATTTGCACCTTACGGTGCTGGTGTCACGAACATAGGGACCCAGCCACCAAAGCACCTTAAACACCTTAACCATCAAGGGTACCAGATTTAGTGCTGTCTTCCCCATCACTGTACGTTGGTCCAGGGAGGCTCCGCTAACCGTGAGTACAAACAACTACTACCCCCATTAACCCACCGTAGCCTCACTTGTTTTCCCCTGCGGCCTGGTCGTTACATAATTTTGGAGTCATGAACAGGATAAACTCCTCTGTGCCTTATAAAAATAAGCCCCACTTGTTCACTTGACAGACTATACGTGTGCTTTAATACTGTGGAAACTTTAAACATCTTTATTGAGCTGCAAAAGTGTTTCTGTGAATTACAAATTGCATAGGCATACTATACAAGATCCCTATTATTGAATTGCCATGTCAAAAGTGGAAAAAAATTGCATATTTTTGTGTCACTAAAACTGCTTGCTGTCAGTGAATTGACTTTTGGATGGCATCTAAAATGGCGGCCTGAGCGCTTTCTAGTTATTTAAACTGCGCCATCATTGTAGCAACACCAGGCTGCCAGCGGGAAAAATATAGTGACACCCCCTCCAGAGCGGGAAAATTGAGTGCCAACCCTTTAAAAGAGCGGGAAGATAAATTGTTGCTGCGCCATCATAGACTTTACATTATGCCTCCCGGAGCTTGTACCGCCCCCCCTGTGCGGCTGGAAATGGCTGTGCTACCCCCCTAATACAAGTGATCCTAGGGGGCGGGCCTGAAGGATTTGTGTATGCCAGCCCCTCTGAGAGAGAGGAAGAGGAGGTGCTTTGCAGGTGAAGAGAAGACAAAGTGGATTCAAGCATGGCAGACTGTATCCCCATGTGGCAGGAGAGAAGCAGCCACCCGGACCCCAACCAGAAGTCCGAGGAGGAGCGAGTCTGTAAACATGCAGAGTGGGCTGCAAGTGTGAGAGCCTGAGGTGTTGAGCAGCCACCATATGGAGAGCCCGCTGAGCCAACCTATTCGCTAAACCAGTGACTGATGAGAGAACTCCAAACTATGATTCACAAAACAGTGCATGAAAAGAAAAAGTATTATGAGGAGTTGACCAAGAAAATGATTGACTATCCGGTGGACTCCCTACCTGAGCTACAGCAGAAGCGGGGGTAGTGCTCCAGTTCGATAAATCAAAAGGGTATGGCTTCATCCGGGAACATGAGTCCGGCCGGGACTTTTTCGGGAACCGGAGATCAGTGAAAAGATCTTACCTGCCTGAATATCAGCACAATTTAAAGGTAGGTGAAATTGTTAAATTTACCCCCGTGAGGCTCCTACGCCACTAGTGTGGTGCGTTCCCTGTCTGTGAAAGAAGCTAGCCATAAACATCTACGAGGGTAGGCTTTCAACAGAGTGCCAAATTCTATGGGCCAGTGGTCGTCTGGCAACCTGCAATAGCTACCAGAGAACCCAACCAACCAGGGAGGATCCGCTAACCGTGAGTACAAACAACTATTACCCCGATCGGCCCACAGTAGCCTCACTTGTTTTCCCCTGCAGCCTGGTCGTTATAGCTGCAGGCAGCGTTTTGGTGTCTGCCTCCAGAGCGTATTGGTGACTGAACGGAGGCAAACTGATGCATTCTGAGCGGATCCTTTTCCATTCAGAATGCATTAGGGCAAAACTGATCCGTTTTGGACCGCTTGTGAGAGCCCTGAACGGATCTCACAAACGGAAAGCCAAAATGCTAGTGTGAAAGTAGACTAAGGGTACTTTTACACTAGCGTTATTCTTTTCCGGTATTGATATCCGGTAAAGGGTCTCAATACCGGGAAAAAAACGCATTAGTTTTGTTCTAATGCATTCTGAATGGAAAGCAATCCGTTCAGTATGCAGCAGGATGTCTTCCGTTCCGTCCCTTGTACAGTTTATAATCGGACAAAATCCCGGAACACTACCGCATAGAGATGTATTAATGCCGGATCTGGTACCAAGTGTTCTGGAAATTGCTGCGTTGCCGGATCTGGGTTTTCCGGTCTGCGCATGCGCCGGGACATAGGAGGAGCTATTTTTACTTTTGATCTTTACAAAAAATTAAATACCAGATCCATTATTCTGGATGATCCCGGATGAGACGGATCCGGTATATCATCGGATCCGTCTAACGGATTGGTAAAAAACATATTTCCGTTTGCATACGGTTGCTGGAACTGCCTGCCGGATCCGAACAACGCTAGTATGAAAGTACCCTTAGCCACCTGTAAACAAGCTTATCAGGTTACTGTCCATATAGACTGAGGCAAGTGAGCCTGAATAATGGAGGAGCCTGGAGGATTGCTTTAATACATGGCAGAATAGAGTGGGAGTGATATACTGTGCAGGGAGTTGTCTAACTAGAAGACTTTCTATCATCAGCATATACTAAACCATCACTGGTCAGTGCCTATGTGCAGCTTTTGGGGAACTACAGTTGTGTTTAAAATACTAGCAGTCAGACAACACTAACCTGATCAATCACTGTTTTTGGTAGAAATGATATTTCTACATGGCAAATACTTTACTAGCAAGTGTAGTAGAGTAATATAAACCCAACAGTTATGCCTTGCATGCTGCTGATTCTCTGTAATTCAATCACTTATTGAAAAGGGGCATGTTCACAATAATAGCAGTGTGGAGTTCAATGAGTGAGGTCATTCATTCTTTGAAAAACAGGTGGCAATTATTGCCCTTATTTAAGGAAGGAAGGCAGCAAATGTTGTACATGCTGGTTACAGTGCATTTCTCTCTGACATTCTGAGGAAAATGGGTTGTTTCAGACATTGTTCAGAAGAACAGCGTACCTTGATTAAAAAGTTGATTGGAGAGGGGAAAACATATATAGAAGTGCAGAAAATGATAAGCTGCTCAGCTAAAATGATCACAAATGCTTTGGCAACTAAAACCTGAAAGATGTGGAACAAAGCGAAAAACTACTATTCGAATTGATAGAATAGCCAAAATGGCAAGGACTCAGCCAACATTCAGCTCCAGGAAGATCAAAGAAGGTCTAAAGTTACCTGTGAGTACTGTTACAATTAGAAGACGCCTATGTGAAGCCAAGCTATCTGCAAGAAGCTCCCACTGTTGAAAAAAAGAGATGTGCTGAAGAGGTTACAATTTGCCAAAGAGCACATTGACTGGCCTAAAGAGACATTTTGTGGACAGATGAAAGCAAGATTGTACTTTTTGGGTCTAGTGACTGGAAAAAGTTTGTCAGATGACCCCCAAACACTGAATTCAAGCCACAGTACACTGTGGAGACAGTGAAACATGGTGGCACAAGCATCATAATATGGGGATGTTTCTCATACTACGGTGTTGGGCCTATTTATCGCATACCAGGGATCATGGGTCAGTTTGAATACACCAGAATACTGCCTTATGCTGAAGAGGAAATGCCCTTGAAATGGGTGTTCCAACAAGACAATGACCCCAAAACACACCAGTAAACGTGCAACATCTTGGTTCCAGGCCAACAAGATTGACATTATGGAGTGGCCAGCCCAATCTCCGGATCTTAATCCAATAGAAAACTTGTGGGGTGACATAAAAAATGCAGTTTCTGAGGCAAAACCAAGAAATAGAGAAGAACTGTGGAATGTAGTCCAAACATCCTGGGCTGGAATACCCGTTCACAGGCGTCAGAAGTCGGTCCATACAACACGGATGTACAGCAGTTCTCAGAAACAGTGGTTATACAACTAAATATTAGTTAAGTGATTCAAAGAAAAGCAAAATCTTCAAACATTTCTCAGTTTATATAGTGAATGTTTGAGTTTGTAAAGAATACAAACACTGCTATTTTTTTGAACAGTCTAATATTCACTTTTCTTAAATTTTTTTAGAGGAACAACACAAATTTGATTTTTTTTTTTCATGTTTTGATTTGGAATAGAGTGTGTAGTGTTCCCAATGCATTTGTGAGTATGGATATAAAATCTATTAGAAGGATTTTGAGCTTTAATAACTTTGTTAAACACACTGCTATTATTTTGAACACAACTGTATGTTTCAAAATGTCACAGAAATCAAATTATATCCGTTTCTATTTTGGCTAAAGCTGCATTTAGACGAGCCAATAATCGTCCAGATAATCGGGAACAACCCTTCCTGCAAAGGCTCGTTTCTGACAATATGGCCGCAGATCACTGCTGAATGAGCAAAACGCTTGTTCATCGGGTGATCCTGTCGTTCATGCAGGCACCACCGATCATAGTTTCTGGGCAGGAAATCGTGTGGTCTAAACAGCGGTCTGCTGCTCAGAAACCATGAATCTGTATGAGGACGAGGGATCACAGTAGCGATTCCCCCGTCCACATACAGTGAAGGAGATCACTGCATGTAAATGTGTGGTCTCCTTCACTGAACGAGCAGTCCACTGTCAGGAAGGAACGCTTCCTTTCCGATAATAGGCTGCAAAATCGTCCTGTGTAAATCCACCTTGAAACTCATCAATTAAAGGGGTTGTCCCATGACAAACACATCCCCTATGCAAAGAATAGGGGATAAGTGTCTGATGGTCAGGGGTCCGACCACTGGAGTCTCTGATGATCAAATGTAGACCCTGTGTTCCCCGTTTGAGTGGAGAGGTGGGAGGGTCAGAATTACTGCCATAGGCCCCCCTGCTAGTACACATAATAATGATTACTATTAGATTGGTGGGGATTCTACCGCTGGGACCCCACCGATCATGAGAACTCCATGGAGCTCCCCTGAAATGTACAGAGCGGCAGGTCAGAAATGCGCACTACCACTCCATTTGCTATGGTGCCCAGGGTTTTCTAGTTAGGCCAGTTTCACACTGGCATTAAGCTTTTCCGGCAGGGGAACAGCCTGCCGGATCCGTACTACCGCAGCAGGCTGTTCCCCTGCCGTTAACGCCAGTGTGAAACTGGCCTTATGCCACTGACTGGTGGTCAGGCATGCGCACGGCCACTCTATTTAGTTGTATGGGAGTGGCGGTGATAGTGGAGTACAGGTACTCCACCGTTTGCCTCGGCTGTGGGAGGATATTTCTGAATCAGGAGGCGTGCTTGGGCTTCAAATTAAGGCGGGCTGGGCACTGCAGGGGGGAACGTCACTGGGCTTCAGAGAGGAAAAAAAACGCCCCTCTGGGCACCTTGGAGGTTAATTTGCATAACAGAAAAAGAGCATTTTTTTTTTAAATCAAAATCACAACACGAAATGAAGAAAGAAGACCACAGCAGGAAATAAGGTAGTTTATTGAACATGGCAATGGTGACAGCTTAAAATGATAAAACCAGGTGACAGATTCCCTTTAAAGACATGTGAGGATGGACATTACATACAGCACACATACCTCTTACATCCAGTAATGTCTCCTCTGATCTAGACGTTTTCTTTTGTCTTCTTCTCCATTCGGACTAGACAAATTATTTCAGCCGTGTCTCGTCTTTGCAGAGTTTGACAAAAAACATCTTAGATGCCTCACTTTTCTATCATCCTCCTTCTCCTGGTGCCCCAACATTGCCATCCTGCTGCTACCCCAATACTGTGCCCTCTGTGTTCCTCAGTGCCCCCAAATACTATACTGCAGAAATAACAGTGCCCTACAGATAGTTGACCCTATAGTAATAGTGCTCCCAGACCGCCCCCAGTAGTAACTGTGCCCCCTACAGTGCCCCAAATAACAACCCTATTAGTAGTAATTCCCTCCATATTGTGGTCAATAATAATGCCCCCAAAGTACACACAATGATAATAATTCCCCCATACTGGCAGTAGTAGAAATATTGGCCCCTACATTGCCCCAAAAGTAGCAAGGTTCCTCCACAAGGCACCCCTATAGAACCCACAGTAGTAATAAAGCCCCCTATAGTGCCCCAGTATTTATAAAGCAATGCAGCAGTGTCCACGGTAGTTATAACTAGAAAAGCTACAATTTCTGGGGAAATTGTGTGAAGTGTTCTTGCCTCCACCAGTAGTCTACAATTGGAGTGGGCAGAGTAACTGTTGTGTGGTTGGAGTGGCTGGAGTAACTGTGGAAAGGTTGGACTGTGCAGAGTAAATTTATGGCGTGGGCAGAGTAACTGTGTGGAGTGTTCGAGTGAGTAAAGATAGTAAACATTACACTAACCAATTGATCTAATTTTTAAAGTGCACATGGCAAGCTTGATAGAGTGAGAAATGCATCTCAACTTTTATTTATTTATATAGCACATTTAATTGCAATGTTGTTGCCCAAAGTTCTTCACATTTACATTTATAAAACATTAGCAACCGATTTGTGTAGGGGGGCTTGAAAATGAGGGAGTGGTGGCAGTTTAGAAATCATGTCCTGATTTTTCAGCTCACACTCTAGCCTTTGTCACTCTTCTGGCTGCTCACACACCTGGGTTCCTATGGCAACTCACTCTACAGCAAGGGCAGAGAAGAGCGGTTAAAAACAAACTGCTCCAACTTGCTCACTTCACTGGCGGTTGCCATCTTCAAACGGTTGTAGTTTAAATTTATATTATAAATCCTACAGCGAAGATCTTTATATTGTGAGAATCACAAGACCCAGACCTACATTTTGATGCATAGTATATCTCTGAAATATTAAAAATGAAGGTACAGTCGCAGTTTAGAAATTGCCCTTCAAATGTGAGATGGCTAGAGTGGAGTTTCAATGAATGTCAATGGGCGGTATGAGTTGCAAACAAATGGTCATATTGTGAAAACTATCAGGACTATGGCTTAGCCGTGGCAGCAGGGATAGCTGAACGTTTTGATATCAGATTTGTGTATGTCATGGAACCATGAACCAGACGTACAACAAGAGATAAGTGGAAATAAGAAGGCTTTATTGGAAATCAAGCTGTGAGGCAAAAGTCCAAACGGATGGCTAAACCGAAGCAGGGTCTTGCGAAGCCGGAGGTCAGGAACCAGAAGGGTAGTCAGACGAAGCCTGGATCAGGAACCAGCAGGGTAGTCAGACGAAGCCAGGATCAGGAACCAGAAGCAGCAGCAGTCTTAGAAGCATGTGAACACAGGAGGACCAAGCAAGGAACTGAAGCCACAGACCTCCTATATATATGAGCTAGGCATCCAGCTCCTCCCAGTGGGAAGGAGAAGCCGCAGGGTGGGAGGCTACAAGAAACCCAGAAACCAAGATGGCCGCCAGCACATGTCAAACGAAGGAGAACAGCAAGAAGGTAAGACCGTGACAGTACCTCCCCCTCAAGGGCCCCTCCTCCGCGGAGTAAAGAACGGTCTCTGAGGGAAGCGTGCGTGGAAGGCTCGGAGCAAGGCAGGAGCATGGACATCTGCGGAGGGAACCCAGGAACGCTCCTCTGGACCATAACCACGCCAATGGACCAAAAACTGCACCCGACCGCGGACCAGGCGTGAGTCCAGGATATTGCTCACCTCATACTCCTCATGATTGCCCACTTGGACCGGACGAGGCCGAGGAAGTGAAACGATTACACACCAGTGGCTTCAACAGGGAGACATGAAACACGTTGGAGATCCGCATGCCAGGAGGAAGCGCAAGGGCATAGGCTACCGGGTTTACCCTGCGAAGCACTCGGAAGGGACCAACAAAGCGAGGCGCCAGCTTGGGAGTGGGCACTCGAAGGTTGAGGTTGCGGGTGGACAACCATACGCGGTCTCCGACCTGGTAGGAAGGAGCGGGCGCTCGTCTGCGATCAGCCTGGAGTCTCTGGCGCTGCGCAGAGACCTCAAGGGACCTCTGGATCTGTACCCAAGAAGCACGTAGGACGGAAAGGTGATCCTCCACAGCCGGAATATCCTGGGGAGAGAATACCTCCGGTAACACGGCAGGTTGGAACCCATAATTGGCCATGAAGGGAGACGTCCCAGAGGAAGAGTTCACTGCCGTGTTCCTGGCAAACTCAGCCCAAGGCAGGAGGTCAACCCAATTGTCTTGGTGATCGGAGACATAGCAACGAAGGAATTGCTCCAAGGCCTGATTGGATCGTTCTGCGGCCCCATTGGACTGAGGGTGGTAGGCCGAGGAGAAAGAGAGATGAATCCCCAACTGGGAGCAAAAGGAGCGCCAGAACCTGGACACAAACTGACTCCCCCGATCCGACACAATCTCCTTGGGCAAACCGTGCAACCGGAAGACCTCCCTGGCAAAAATCGTGGCCAACTCTCGTGCAGAGTGTAACTTCTTGAGAGGAACACAGTGGCACATTTTGGAAAACCGATCCACAATCATGAGAATGACCGTATGGCCTCGGGATGCAGGGAGGTCCACAATGAAATCCATCCCCAGGTGTGACCATGGACGCTCCCCGGTGGCTATGGGTTGCAAAAGGCCCAACGGACGGTGCCGAGGGGATTTACTCTGGGCACAAACGGAGCATGCCGCTACATATGCGGCGATGTCGGAACGTAGAGAAGGCCACCAGAACAGACGTGAAACAGCCCATGACAGCTGATTCTTTCCAGGATGCCCCGCGGCCTTGGAGTTATGGTAGGTTCGCAACAACCGAGTGCGCAACTCCTCAGGCACAAAACATCTGCCGTTGGGTCTCCCAGAGGGAGCACCAGATTGAGCCGCCAAAATCTGCTCACCCAGGGGAGAGGTCAGGCTGGTGCGAATGGCGGCCAGGATCTGATTCGGAGGTATGACCGAAGTCGGAATCGACTCCTCCCCGGACAGCTCGGAGTACTGCCGTGATAAGGCATCCGCTCTGATGTTCTTGGAACCGGGTAGGTAGGAGACCACGTAATTAAAACGTGACAAGAACAGAGCCCATCTGGCCTGACGTCGTGTCAATCTCTTGGCCTCAGAGAGGTAGGTCAGATTCTTGTGGTCCGTCAGGATGAGAACCGGAACCACCGAGCCCTCGAGCAAGTGCCTCCATTCTTTAAGGGCCTGCACGATGGCCAATAACTCCCTGTCACCAATCTGATAGTTGCACTCCGCGGAAGACAGTTTCCGGGAGTAAAACCCACAAGGAAGCAGAGGACCCTCTGGTGTTCTACGCTGAGACAGAAGGGCGCCTAGTCCCGTCTCAGACGAGTCCACCTCGAGGACAAAAGGCAACCCAGGGTTGGGATGCGACAGAATCGGAGCCGACACAAAGGCGGACTTTAGAGCCTCAAAAGCTCGGATGGCCTCGAGCGGCCAGACCTGGGGATTACTGCCCTTCCTGGTCAGATCCGTGAGAGGCTTGGCTAGCATGGAAAAGTCCCTGATGAACTTCCGATAATAATTGGCGAAGCCCAAAAAGCGCTGCAGGGCACGAAGACCACTGGGCTGGGGCCACTGTAAGACAGCCGAAACCTTCTCAGGATCCATGGAGAACCCCTCAGCGGAAATGATGTAACCTAAGAAGGTTACCTGGGATCGGTGAAATTCGCATTTCTCAAGCTTACCGAACAGCTTGTTCTCTCGTAACCATTGCAACACTCGTCTGACATCCAGAATGTGGGCCTCCATGGATTCAGAATATACCAAGATGTCATCCAAATAGACCACCACACACTGCTGCAACAGGTCACGGAAAACATCGTTGATGAATTCCTGGAAGACTGCGGGCGCATTGCACAACCCAAAGGGCATAACCAAGGATTCATAATGACCGGTCCTGGTGTTAAACGCGGTCTTCCACTCATCACCCGCCTTGATCCTTACCAGGTTATATGCCGCCCTCAGGTCGAGTTTGGTAAAGACCGTGGCCCCTTTGAGGCGATCGAACAGCTCGGAAATCAAGGGTATCGGGTAAGCGTTCTTGATGCGATTGAGACCCCTGTAATCGATGCAAGGCCTCAACTCACCGCCCTTCTTTTTCACAAAGAAAAATCCAGCCCCTGCCGGGGACGAGGATTTGCGAATGTGTCCGCTTGAAAGCGCCTCCCTCACGTACTCCTCCATGGCCTCATTCTCCGCTACCGACAGTGGATAGACTTTGCCACGAGGAGGAACGGCACCAGATTGTAACTCTATGGCACAATCGTATGGGCGGTGCGGAGGTAGGGCAACCGCACGCACCTTATCGAATACATCCCGGTACTCCTCGTATTCAGGAGGCAACAGAGAGTCCGAGGAAGTACACAGCAACTTGACAGACCCATGGATGCAACTAGCCCCACACTGCGGTGACCACGAGAGGATCTCGGCCGATCTCCAATCGAAAGTCGGATTATGCTTCTGGAGCCAGGGGTACCCCAAGACCACCGAGTAGTGTGGAGACGAAATAACCTGGAGACAGACCGACTCTCTGTGAACGGCACCAATGGCCATCCCCACTGGAAGGGTCTCATGAGTCACGTGTGGCGGCAGAAGGGGTCTGCCGTCTATCGCCTCAAGAGCCAGTGGGGAACCTCGAGGCTGCAGAGGAATGGAATTGGCGGCAGCGAACACACTATCAATGAACAAACCACCAGCACCAGAGTCCACCAACGCCTGGGTCGTCACCGAGCCCCCGACCCAGGAGAGGACAACAGTAATCAGTGGTTTGTCAACACGGGAAACCGGGGACGAGGAGACTGCACCCAAGATCTGCCCCCGACAGGATCTCAGGTGCAAGCGTTTCCCGGACGGTTCGGGCATGCCAACCGAAAATGCCCACCGAGACCACAGTACATGCATCGGCCCTCGCGTCTCCGGAGTGCCCTCTCCCCCTCGGACAGGCGAGCAAACCCCAGCTGCATGGGTTCACCCCCAGACAAGTCATCCCCAGGAGGCGTGGGAGGAGAGGGAGGCACGGGTGGGACAGCAAACGTAGGCGCCAATCTGTTAGAAGACCTCCGCAGGCTCTCCTTAAAGGAAGGTCTCTCCCTGAGTCTGGTGTCAATCAAAATCAGGAAAGAAATAAGAGACTCGAGCTCCACTGGTAGGTCCTTAGCTGCAACCTCATCCTTCAAGGCATCCGAGAGACCATGAGAGAAAGAAACGACCAGAGCCTCATTATTCCAGCCCACCTCTGCTGCCAGGGTACGAAACTCAATGGCGTATTCAGCTACGGATCGTGAACCCTGTCTGATGGACATAAGGAGCTTCGCAGCAGAGGCAGCACGAGCCGGCACATCGAATACCTTCCGAAGAGAAGCAACAAAACCGGAAAACTCGGCAACCACCGGATTGTTGTTCTCCCATAAAGGGCTGGCCCAGGCCAAGGCCTTGTCCGAGAGCAGCGAGATCAAGAAGCCCACCTTTGATCTCTCAGTAGGAAAGGCATGTGGCAGCAACTCGAAATAAATGCCCACCTGGTTAAGGAAACCTCGGCACTGAGTTGGCTCTCCCCCAAAGCGCTGTGGAAGGGGGGCAGAACCGGTCATACCCCGAAACACCGCAGGCGCAGCAACAGGTGTCGGGGTAGACTCTGGCGCAACAACCGGAGCGGCAGTAGGAGCGGGCCCAGGAGCGACAACCGACCCATCGGCAACGGAAGCTAAATGAGCCGTGCGTTCAAGCAGGGTTTGCAACGCCACAGCGAACCGACCCAACAGGTGATCCTGCTGATCAAGTCTGGCAACCAGCGTAGGTAGCGAGGATGGCCCTGTACCGTCAGAATTCATGGCTTGGTCCTAATGTCATGGAACCATGAACCAGACGTACAACAAGAGATAAGTGGAAATAAGAAGGCTTTATTGGAAATCAAGCTGTGAGGCAAAAGTCCAAACGGATGGCTAAACCGAAGCAGGGTCTTGCGAAGCCAGAGGTCAGGAACCAGAAGGGTAGTCAGACGAAGCCTGGATCAGGAACCAGCAGGGTAGTCAGACAAAGCCTGGATCAGGAACCAGCAGGGTAGTCAGACAAATCCTGGATCAGGAACCAGAAGCAGCAGCAGTCTTAGAAGCATGTGAACACAGGAGGACCAAGCAAGGAACTGAAGCCACAGACCTCCTATATATATGAGCTAGGCATCCAGCTCCTCCCAGTGGGAAGGAGAAGCCGCAGGGTGGGAGGCTACAAGAAACCCAGAAACCAAGATGGCCGCCAGCACATGTCAAACGAAGGAGAACAGCAAGAAGGTAAGACCGTGACAGTGTAGGTGGGATTAAAAATGAGGGAGTGGTGGCAGTTTAGAAATCATGCCTGATTTTTCAGCTCCCACTCTAGCTTTTGTCAGCTCCCACTCTAGTTTTGAACATTCCGCCATTCATTCCTATGGGACCAATTTCGCCACAAAAACGCTGATATTTTGTGAACCATTCTGCGAAATGTTCCACAAAGTAATAGCACACCAATCGGGAACAATCCGCACGTTTCGGTATATTACTGTCTATGTAGTGTAAAAACTGTGGGAGGAGTTAGGGTGGTAAATTTGGCTATAATAATAAGAATATATATGTGAGATAACAGCAAGTGGTCTTGCCATGCAGGAACACTTGATTACCCCCTGTATTATAATACCCCCTGTAGTACCACTACATATAATGCCGTGCCCATACGTGTAATGCCCCCTGTAGGATAATGCCCCCTGTAGGATAATGCCCCCTGTACTGATAGTATTTAAAATGCTGTCACACAACCCCTCATATTATAATGCGCCTTCTGTATTCATAGTATATAGAATGCCCCCTTCCCCCCTATATTATATAAAATGCATCCCCTCTACCCTTAGTATATACTATGGCTCCCTCTTTAGTATATATAATTCCCCCCCCCCCCCTTCCCCTAGTATAGTATATTCAATGGTCGCTTCTGCACTATAATGCCCCTTCTGTATTGGTATATATATATATATATATATATATATATATATATATATATATATACTACTAATACAGAGGGGTGCATCATATATATGCTACATAGATACGCTGTTGATGCTTTTATATAGGACAATGTGCGTCCCCCTACCCTGCTTAGTTTGTCCCAGGCTGCCTGGGGCACACTGTCCTCTATATCAGGGTTCCTCAACTCCGGTCCTCAGGACCACCTGCCGGCCATGTTTTCAGGATTTCCTTAGTATTGGGCAGGTGATATAATTAGTGTCTGTGCATCAGGACTTACCACAGGTCATCATTCTGTGAGACATTCTCAAATCCTGAGCGGTAGGTGGCCCCGAGGACTGGCCATGAGGAACACTGCTTATATAATAAGCCTCAGCAGCAAGCAGAATCTTTCAGTCCAACCAGCTCCCGGACCACACCCATCCCCCCATCCAGCTAACAACAAGCCAGGTTCCGACACCCCCATGAGGACCATTTTATTTATGTTACTTTTCCTAGTGCAGTGAATACAGTCGCACATAGCATTATGTGCAGCGGGTCCTGACTCCCGGTGTTCTATCTAAATCCCTTAACCCTCGTCACTTCTGGTGACATGAAGATCAGCTGGAGGAGGGGGTGTGCACCTCAGCGCACTACTATGGGTAAGGTAAAATGACAGGGAGCGCTGGGTAGAAGCGGACACCAAATGCGCATGTGCGACCACCAACAGCTAGGCTCCAGGAGACATTGCGCCTGCGCATAGAGCCTTGGCTGCGGTAGGGGGGGTGTGCTAGCCACGATGTACTCCCGTCGGCCACAAACGTCGGGATTATACTGCGCATGCGCTCCATTGGCCAGGGATCGCTCGCACAACGCACGTGGAGTCCGTGAGTCAGGCTGTGCTGGTGGTCGCGCATGTGCATTTGGTGGCCGCTTCTCCCGCAGCGCTCCCTGTAATTTTACCTTACCCGTGGTAGTGCGCTTGCGCTGATGTGCACACCCCAACCCCCAGCTGATCTGCGGCCGGAAGTGAGGAGGGTAGGGAAATCTCACGAGGTAGGAAAATATAACGGAACACCGGAGTGCCAGAGAAGGGACATGCTCAAAGTATGTAGAGGAGGGGGACCCTGAGCACAGGGAAAGCAGGGCCCGCAGGAGCCCCAACAGGGACTCAAGACAGTATCGCTGGCTGCACCACAGCTGCCATTGTTGTAATAGTGTAATCCGCTCCGGTCCGGGCCCCATAGCAACCGCATGGCCTGCCCCTATTGGCAGTAGGAGCTGCGCACACACACGGCACACCCCCACACTCCCCTTCCGCTTCAGGAAAGGTTCTGTCGCTCATCAGGACCCCGTCTTGCGCTCCAAGCCTCCACCTAACTGCATCCAGTGATTGGTCGAGCGCTGAGTGATCCACTCTGATTGGGTAATCGAAACAGCCGGACGCCAAAGTGATGCAATACAAAGTAAAGTGTGTTGGATGGTCCTGGAAATGCCTGCTATCAGATTAGCGATAAAAACGAGACATGATATAACTTTTTATTTTATACTGTATAGTTGTAGGACAGTATATAACGTACATAGCCCACAACATGCTAAATGGAAGAGTGGAAATTGGTAATGGCATTTATATTTTTTCAGGCGCCGCGGACAGACCGGTGAGGGGAAGTTTACTCTCCTGGCTCTGAGGTCCTTCTCTATGCCGGTGCTGCTGCTGCTGAACCATGCCGACTGTCAGTGTGAAGAGAGACCTGCTGTACCAGGCCCTGGGCCGGACATACAGTATGTACAGCACCCAGGGGATACCATGTTACTATGGAGCACAGAAGCATATCCATCTCACATACTGACTGGGACCATACAGTGTAATGCAAAATCGGCAGTGTATTTAGCGGTTGTTCACTTTGGATGCGCAAATCCCACACACTGCCTAGGTCTGTTGTATGGCACTAAACCACGGCCGGACACCTGCTGCCACTTTAAGTGGCGCGTGTCCAGGTAGCGAACTAAAAAGGGACATGCCCCTTTGGTGCGGTTGGGGCGTTAAACAGCTGGCCATGCGAATTACAGCATTGCCTCCCATTGCAAACACCACGTAGCCGCTGGCAGAATTTTGGTGAGGAGTCTGCGTGGCCTAGGCTGTGTGAACAGGCCCTTACGATGAATTCTCTTCAATTCTTAAATGGACCACATGTGGAGGCGTATGTGTTAATTTCGCGTACCCTTGGCATGCTCATCTGTCATCTGAGTGCGATTAGACCGGCGTAGTAGATTAGCCTGTCGCTGCTTTACATAGTACCTATAAGGAGTTGTACAGTAGGCGATGCTTTTTTTTGTATTCATCAGGGGGATCATATCCAATTAGACAACTGGTTGGTCAGCTCACGAATTAGGTACAAAAGTGCAGCAAAAAAAGTCACATATTGGTTAAAGAGTCTCAGCAATATACATGTTTGTGAATAGGTGCATGTCTTACTATGTTTTTGCTTCTAATTCATGCGTAAAAAAGGCGCGCCACGATACAGATACAGCAGAGTTAACAGTCATAGTGATAACGTGTTAAATGTGATAACTCACCAAATGTGACTGTTAGGCCTCTTGCACACGACTGTGTGCCCCGCATGGCCGTATTGCTGCCCGCATACGGCGGGTCTGCAATACACGGGGCACCAGCCTTGTGCATTACAGATCACGGAGTGGGTCCGCAAATCCGGAGGTGCGGAAGGAACGGAAGCACTACGGAGTGCTTCCCTAGTGTTCTGTTCCGTGCTTCCGTTCCGCAACAAGATAGAACTTGTTCTATATTTTTGCGGAGCCGACGGATCGTGGACCCATTAAAATTGAATGGGTCTGGATCCGTCCTGGCCGCCGCACGGAATGGAACGAATACGTTCATGTGCAAGAGGCCTTAAAGAGGTCGTCTCACTTCAGCAAATGGCATTTACAGTACCATGTAGATAAAGTTAATACAAGGCACTTACTAATGTATTGTGATTGTCCATATTGCCTCGTTTGCTGGCTGGATTCACTTTTTCTATGAAATGATACACTATTTGTTTCCATGGTTACGACCACCCTGCAATCCATCAGTGGTGGTCATGTTTGCATACTATAGGAAAAAGTGGCGGCCTCTCTGGTGGTCCGGGACTGTGGGACCGCGCATAGGCTAGTGCTTTTTCCTATAACGTCCAAGCACGATTGCACGGTGGTCATAACCATGGTAACGAGCTTTGTATAATGTGATGGAAAAATGAATCCAGGAGGCAACATGGACAATCACAATAGAGAAGTAAGTGCTGTTTGCTGAAGTGAGACAAGCCCTTTAACTCTGCTACATCCGTAAATAGACAAAAAAAAGATGCCACCAGAATAAGTCCTAAAACTGGCAATTATTGAACGAGGCGCAAATGCCTCCAAAACAGACGCACTAAATGCGCCTAAAAAAAAAAATAGATAGTCTAAAACAGGAACAATTACAAAACAGGCGCAAAATACTACAATAAATGACCCCCACTGACTATACTGGGTCATTGTTCAGTCCAGGTGCTGTCCGTTGTACACTTGGACAGCACCAGGGCAGGAATACTGTTTGGCAGAATTAACCCTGAGGGTGGCTTTACACCTGTAAAGGAAAATTCATTTACCCAGGGGTGCACCACCAATGAGGCGAGGTGAGGCGATTGCCTCAGGCAGCACCAGGTAGGGGAAAGAGGGGGGAAGCAGAAGGGGGATTATCTGTCTCTGCAGTATAGTATTGGGAAGCACAGTTGGCACAGTATGTGGCACTGTATTATCCTGTGTGTTTTGTAGCTCTGTATGTAATGTTTTCCAAGTATGGCTTTAACAGTAGGGCTGGACAGAACGGGTTAGGTTAAGAATTGGCGTTTCAGTTTTCGCCTCGGGCAGCAGAAAGGCTAGGTGCACCCCTGCCTTCACCTGAATGAGGTTTGCAGAAATCTGTGTGCTCGCTGCCAAAACCAACTCCTTCAGATGAATGGAACTGTCAGTCGCAGAGGTTTCTCTGCCGCGTGTGAAAGCGACTTAAAGGGGTTCTGCACTTTGTTTAAACTGATTATCTATCCTCTGGATAGTTCATCGGCATCTGATCGGCGGGGGTCCGACACCTGGGACCCCCGCCGATTAGCTGTTTGAGAAGGCAGCGGCGCTCCAGCAGCGCCGCAGCCTTCTCACTGTTTACCGCAGGCCCAGTGACGTCACGACTAGTATCACTGGCCTGGGCGGGGCTAAGCTCTGTTCACTTGAATGGAGCTTAGCCCCGCCCAGGCCAGTGATACTAGTTATGAATTCACTCGGCCGGCGGTAAACAGTGAGAAGGCCGCGTTGCTGCTGGAGCGCCCGTGCCTTCTCAAACAGCTAATCGGCGGGGGTCCTAGGTGTCGGACCCCCGCCGATCATCAGTTTAAACAAAGTGCAGAACCCCTTTAAGCTAATTTCACAGAGTCGTGTTTAGTCTGGGATACATTATCTGTGTGATGGCCACATTTTCCAGACCGAACACTGCTTCTCTGACCTGAACTTGCAGCGTTCTAATGATCTGTAATGCTGTGTGCTGTGCTGTACCGCCATTATGCCTTGAGTACAGTACAATAGACCCGCAGTCACCATGATGCTGTGATTTCCCAACATACCGCCAACTGAGTTTAAATAACGTGATTTATTGTACTCACAAGATCCAAAAACAACACGCATATAGAATGTGCACATCCTCTGGGAACCATAACGGAGGAGTCACATCGATAGATACCTTTTGTCTCCCTCAGAGTGAGCTGCAATCAAGTTTAAGCAGCACGTTTTTTTAAATATTATATACATTGGTTATTTGTGAAGGGTACCCACGAAAAACTGCAGCGCAAAAGGACAATACTGGGGACTGTAACTTTAGTTGCAGATTGTCTGTGTTTTGTGTTTGTAAGTGGTTTTATTATGTGATTTATTTTTATTTTTCCCCAGTTTTTTTTTTTTGGGAAGGGGGGGGGTTATTTTTATTACTTTGATAATCACATGGGGCATGTTTTCCAGACCCAGTGTGAAATTGGCCTTAAAATGTTTGTAAAAAAGTAAATAAAAATGTTTGTCACCTCCCAAATGTCTATATGTAACTGTATTTCTCTGTCTTTCCAGCTGATGAAGAGTTTGATGAGCTCTGCTTTGAATTTGGATTGGAGTTAGATGAGATTGTAAGTAATGGTACTTATGGCCCCAAATCTGCTCTGCCTAAGGAAAGACAGAAACTTTTCTATTCACTGGCACTTCTTTCTAGTAGAGGGTCCCATCCCCCTGCTTCCTGTCCCCTGTGTGCTGGCAGGTGCACTGCTGCAGCCATTTACTGGCTTCAGCAGGCACGTGCCGCTCTGGGGTAAGTCATTGCTGAGGCCAGTGAAAGGCTGCAGAAGCGCACGTCATGACAGACAGAACGTTACACTTCCCCTCCATAAGGCACCTGAAGCAGCGGGGACGGGACCTTCTGCAGTTTATCTGCTACATGTAAACATACCCTAAAGCTGAAAATACAGTTTTTGTCTTCGTCTGAGCATCAGATTATGCTGTAATGATTGGGATATGACAATAGCAAAGACAGGTGCACTCTGCGGTCTTATTAAACCCTCAAACTGATTTTAAAATTGAGAGATTAGCCAACATGTCCTACGGTGTAGGACATGTCTGAGCCCGAGCACCGCGCCAAGGTTTCTCAAGTAGTAGTAGTAGTAATGATTGGGCCCTTCTCCGTGTAGAAGGGGAGATGTGTCAATATGGTGCAGAGGAAAAGAGGAGTAGTTGTCTGTGGCGGCCAAGCGGGTCCGTGCTTTTATTTAGCAGAGGGCCTCTGAGAATTGAGATGTGAAATCTGAATGGTGGCCATGGACAGCTACTCCACCATTTTGATGCATCTTCCCCTTAAATTCTCTGCATAGTCTGATGGTTAGATAAGAACACAAACTGTATTTTCCGTGTGACAATTGACATATTGGGGATTTTAAAGGTATTGCCCCATGACAAACACCCACAGATTCAAATGCTGGGTCCACAATGATCACAAGAATGGGAGCGTGCTCCCCATTTGAATGGAGCTAGCGGTCACGCTTGCACGCTGCTGCTGCAGCATTCTATGGGACTACTGGAGATAGACATTGTGAAGGGTATGTTGCTACTTTACATTACTACTACGGGCAGCACGGTGGCTCAGTGGTTAGCACTAGGTTCGAATCTGACCATGAACAACATCTGCATGGAGTTTGTATGTTCTCCCCATGTTTGCGTGGGTTTCCTCCGGGTTCTCCAGTTTCCTCCCACGCTCCAAAGACATACTGATAGGGACCTTAGATTGTGAGCCTCATTGGGGACAGTTGGTTGCTAATGTCTGTAAAGCGCTGCGGAATATAGTAGCGCTATATAAGTGCATAAAATAATTAAAATGTTCACACTGAGGATTTTGTCTGCAACAAAATCCATTCCATATCCCACTCCAGAAACCGCTGAGATGTGGTGTGGGTTCTCCTGTGGGTTTTCATGCAGACCCGCTTTAGGTTTAGCTCCATTGAATGGCGCTAAACCACGAGCAGCTTTGCTTTGGTTTTTGGCATCCATGCTGAATACACCCCCACATCCTCTGTGTGGACATATCCTTAATCATAAGCATGTCAATCCTTTCTGCAGATCTTCACCTTGCATCGGGTCAATTCTGCAGCAGATGTGACAAAATATGCATGTGATACATGCAGATCTTGACATGAATTTTGCTGGAAATCTACTGCAAAAGTTGCTTTAATTATTATTATAATTTTTTTTTTTTGCGCCATCTGTGGACTAAAACAAACCACCAGAATTTTTTTTTTAATGAGATGAAATCCAATCATATACTCGCATATACTTGGCCATTGAATTCACCAAGCTAAAGGCAGCTCCCTACTAAACAGGACCCTAGATCTCAGCTTCTCCTCTTCCCCTTTGAGTATGACTGGTTTGTGGGAAATCATTGGTAAATACAGTTATTCCTTCACCATTCCAGACCTCAGAGAGAGAAATCCTCAGCAAAGAAAAAGGTGATGGAAAAGTGGACGGAGCATCAGATGTCATTCTCTTCAAGATTGATGTGCCTGCCAACCGCTACGACCTGTTGTGTCTGGAGGGACTGGTTCGTGGGCTGCAAGTATTTAAAGAGAGGTACTGTATCGAGGTCACATCTACTGTTGAAATTACCTTTTTAGGCCTCCTTCATATACTGTATATCCAGTGATCTGGTTCAGTTTAGAACTGAAGCCAGAACTGATACTATAGTTTCCTATAGGGTTGTTCTAATACATTGGGTGCATCAATCCAGCTGTGGACAGAAAAAGGCTGCATGTTCAGTTTTCCTGTCCAGCGCTATCAGTGGATAGACGTCAGATCTGTTCACATATATCAGTTGTGTCCGGCTCCAGCATAAGTGGCCGAGCACAACTGATATATGGGAAGAAGTCCTTATTGTCATGGCTGTGTCACGCTCTTGTTGTTGTTGTGCGCCATGACACGTTAGCTGTGCATGCTGGTTGCCAGGGGCTACTCGTTGTGGTGCAGCATGTTTGTGCTTTACTCCTTCTGTTTCTTTCCCTGTCTGGTACTGGAGGGGTTAACTTCCTGGCTGTGTGTATTCAGGGTTTGGCCTCATGGCTCTTCTTAGGCCTCATGCACACGACCGTTGTGTGCATCCGTGTCCGTTGTTCCGCTTTCCGTGATTTTCTGCGGACTCATTGACTTTCAATAGGTCCGTTGAAAACTCGGAAAATGCACTGTTTGTCATCTGCGTCCGTGTTTCCTGTCCGTCAAAAAAATAGGACCTGTCCTATTTTTTTGACGGACAACAGTTCGCGGACCCATTCAAGTCAATGGGTCCGTGAAAAAACACGGAGGCAGACAAGATTGTCATCCGCGTCCGTGATCCGTGTCCATTTTTTTCCTATCATTTTCAAGGCAAACTTGACTTAGATTTTTTTTCACTTTTCTGGTCTGGTGATTCTCTAAAAATCAAGGAGGACACACGGAAGAAAAACTGGACACAGATCACTGACCAACGGAACCCCGTTTTGCAGACCGTGAAAAAAACATGTGCATGAGGCCTTAATCTGGCACTGTGAGCCTGAGGTCAGTGGCTATCCAGCCTCGGTGTGTGCTGGAGCTATGCTCCTGTCCTGGATATTGCATCCTTCCAGGGTGAGGGCCACCTAGTTAGATATCGAGGTCATCCTTATGTATTTTCCCCTTACTTCCCTTGTATATGTTTGGTGAGGGTTTATGTACAGGGTGTGTTATGTCTAGTGTTGTGTTCCATGTCTAGTCTGTTTGGAGTGTTGTCCAGCATGGTTGCTAGACGTTCCCCTATCTGTCTGTGCCATCGGTGAGAGGGCCTCTGGGTTCCCCAGAGGGGGAAACACAAGTCAGTGAGCAGCTCTGCCTGGGGCCGCCATGCATTTGGTCCGCATGGGGGTCCAGGTAGTCTTGGTGTTTCACCCTGTTGCTGCGGCAGGTAAGTGCTTGTTGTTCCAGTGTGTTGTCCTATCACTGGGTTCTTACCTGCAGAGTGCAGACCCAGTTGCTGCTCACTGTCTTCCCTTACCTTTGCTGATTGGCCTGTGAGACTCCTGTTCGCCTGCGTTCTGGAGGAACAGGTCATCTCTAGCTCCTAACCTTTATTCAGGGATCATCAGGGTCCATAGTTCCTGTGTATGAGACCACCTACCATCTGGGTCTGCTCATACGGTTAGCAGTCAGGGCCAGGATTAGGGCGGCTAGGAGGTGACCTGCTCCCTTTTCCTGGTGTTCAGGCCTAGCTGCTTCCCCGTTTACCCACGCTATACGTTTTCCCCCACTGCCCACCGTGACACTTATTCCCAAATCTGAAGTCTTTTATTGATACCAAATTTTATATTGTTCTTCTCATTTTACTGCTTTTGCAAAAAAAAATTTCAGGTTTTTGTATGCGCGCTCTGAGAGTCATAACTTTAATTATGGAAGTTGCTGTTTTATTTTTTTTGCATGACAAGTTGTAGATTATATTGGTATTATTTTGCTGTTTTCACATGGCAAAATGCGCTAAAATACCCTATAATGTTATAGTATGGTTTTGGGAATACCAAGTGGTGTTTTTTTTTAGATTTTTTTATTTTTTTTTCCTCTCCACAATGGAGCATATTATTTTTTTTATTTAGTCTCTCACATCACAGACCTAGAATCTTTCTTTAAAGGGTGGGCAATTGCCTACAGAATTTAAGGTGGTTACATGGGTGGGATCAGAGGTATGTCATATTTGACTCTCCCTATTGATGTTGTGAGCACAGCCCCTGTGTCCTCACCAACCATATGTCAACTACACGGTGACAGGGTCGGAATTGTACAGCACATGAGGAATTGACAGAGCTGCTCTTGTCCATGGTCTGTACCTGGATTTGCAGCTTAGCCTCTTTCACAGTTGCAGTACCAGACATAGCCAATGGACAGGAGAGGCGCTGTTTCTGGGGGGAAGCAGACCCATTTTTCTAATCCTGGACATTTTACATGTGTAACCAGACGTTGTCAGCAGGTTCCTTCCTATACGTTATTTATTGTGTGCATAATTTGTGTGCCCCTTTTTCCATATCATCACCATGATGGCCACAAGGAGAATAACGGGCCGTCTTGGTGATCTCATGGAAACCGAATTAACGGTAAGTCTAATTCCGATTTTCTCCTACACAGGATCGATGCCCCTAGATATAAAAGGATTACACCTGCCGACAGTCAGCTCCAAAGGCTGTTCATCACAGAGGAGGTAAGACATATCTAACTCTCTCTTCTGATGGAGAGCTGCATGTAAACTGGGGAGGCCTCAAAATGGAAGATACAGGACAGGTAGATTTTAGCCTTTTCGCTGCCAGAGGGTTTTGGGCAGTTTGCATCTTTGGTAGCCAGGACAATTTTAAAATTTTTGTGTAAAGATAAATTACAAAATAAAAATATTAACCCTTAATATTCATATTATTAGTTTTATCTTAAAGTAAACACCGCGGACATTTTCAGAATGCTGCTCGGCAATTTATACGTCCAGGCACCTTCATGCAATTTTGCGTCAAAGCGTTTTTTTATTTATTTATTTTATTTACTAATAGGTAAAGTTGTGACCCAAGCAGAAAGTTGAATGCACTACACCTCCTTAAAACTACAACATGTGTACAGTCCATACATACCACTTAGGCCTATATTTAAATGCACATATCTTCATAAAATCACCAGAACTGGAGGGGGAAGCTAAAAAATTGTAAGAAAGCAAACTATTAAATACTTCTTAAAAAGTAATTGCACCCCCAAAACTTTTGCAGTATTTTCTGATGATTTCAATTGCCTTATAGGGCTGTTGACATTCATGTCCACCTTCATGCAGAGCACATCGGGTACATACCACAAGTGTATAAAGCAACAGCTTGTGCCCTCAAGAGCACTTTCCATACAATATTTGGGCGTCATCCACAAATGTGTTAAAAATACATACCATATGCACACGGAAAACAGCTGCTGCACATGCTTATGCAGCACTGAATGTAGAGATGTGTATGTGTTAAAGAAGCCCAAAAATTGCAGAGATTCACCAGCCAACTTTTGCATAAAAATATTGGGGATTACATGGGTACAGCATGTCATTTTTTACTTACCCTATACAGAGGTTTTCCAGGAATTTGAAATTGATGGTCTGTCTTCAGAATAGGTCATCAGTATCAGATCGACGGGGATCTGACTCCTGGCACCCATACCCTCTCCTGACATAACAACAGTTCTGGAGCATCTTTTCATATAACTCTAGGTTGTGCCATTGCTCTATTATTCCTCCTACAAACTGGATATTGCCATTCCTTACCACATCTGTGCAGCCAAGCCACAAATAATAGAACATGTCCTATTATTGTCAGTTCTGCAGACAAGGATTGACAATTTTTCAATGGGGCCCCTGCACACATACTGCATCCATATTTTTTGGGTTATGCAATTTACACTATTTCATGTACACTAAGTACTGTAGCTTCACCACACTGAGATCTGCTCAGAAAGCTGCTGTATTCACAAACACAATATATGATCATACAGACACCAGTAATGTGTTAGCTTCTAAGCACAGAAATATCATGCATCTCTGTGTGGTAATGTTATAGCTTTGTGGTAAGTGATTGGTTTTGCATGTGGAGATCCCAGATTTGAATCTTGGGATAGACTTACAGCAACATTTTTGTTCTGTTATTTTCTTTTCTCATTTAAACCATAATAAAAGGTTATACTACAAGAAATAATTGTAATAATATAATCATATAATAAGATGCCTTACTGTATTGAGGATAGTGTTTTGTTTTTGTTTGTTTAGAAACCTAAAAACTATTAGGGTACTTTCACACTTGCGTTTTTCTTTTCCGGCGCTGAGTTCCGTCCTAGGGGCTCAAATCCGGAAAAGAACTGATCAGTTTTATCCCCATGCATTCTGAATGGAGAGTAATCCGTTCAAGATGCATCAGGATTAGGGATGAGCGAACCCGAACTGTATAGTTCGGGTTCGTACCGAATTTTGGGGTGTCCGTGACACGGACCCGAACCCGGACATTTTCGTAAAAGTTTGGGTTCAGTGTTCGTCGCTTTCTTGGCGCTTTTTGAAAGGCTGCAAAGCAGCCAATCAGCAAGCGTCATACTACTTGCCCCAAGAGGCCGTCACAGCCATGCCTACTATTGGCATGGCTGTGATTGGCCAGAGCACCATGTGACCCAGCCTCTATTTAAGCTGGAGGCACATAGCGCCGCCCGTCACTCTCTGCTCTGATCAGCATAGGGAGAGGTTGCAGCCGCGACGTTAGGGCGAGATTAGGCTGTGATTAACTCCTCCAAAGGACTTCATTCAGAGATCGATCTGCAGCTGTGGATGATTGAACTGCTGCTATTGAATTGCTCACAGTTTTTAGGCTGCCCAGAGCGTTTTTCAGTCACTTTTTTCTGGGGTGATCGGCGGCCATTTTGTGTCTTGTGGTGTGCCAGCACAAGCTGCCACCAAGTGCATTTAACCCTCAATGGTGTGGTTGTTTTTTGGCTAAATCCTACATCAGGGTGAAGCTGTCACACCAAGTGCATTTAACCAGCAATAGTCTGTTTATTTTTTGGCCATATACTACATCAGGGGCAAGCTGCGCCTGTCACCAAGTGCATTTAACCCTCAATAGTGTGGTTGGTCAAGCTGTCACAACAAGTGCATTTAACCATCAATAGTGTGGTTATTTTTTGGCCATATCCCAGTCTAATTCTGTCAGTAAACGTATACCTGTCACCCAGCGCCTAAATACTAGGCCTCAAATTTATATCCAGCTAAATCTGTCGTTACTGCTGTGGCTGGTCAAGTTATTTGGTGTCAGTCAAAGCACAGTTTTTGTTCTGGGTTGAAATACAATTCCCAATTTAGCAATTTCCTAATTTAGTGGTTTCTGCTGTATCAGGCCTACTTTAAATTTATCCCTAAAAGGGTATATCAGATTCAAGGTGCACATAGGGTCATTCTGAATAACTTCACACACACGCTACTGTGCATTTCCAAGTCTAATTCTGTCAGTAAACCTATACCTGTCACCCAGCGCCTAAATACTAGGCCTCAAATTTATAGTCAGCTAAATCTGTGGTTACTGCTGTGCCTGTATTAGTGTAATACGGTACCTAAATAGATAGCCAGATAGTGTTAGTTGTCTTTAAAAAAAAAAGGCCTGAATTTGAATTCAATACATTGGGTCAAATAATATTTTTGTTGTTGTGGTGAACGATAACAATGAGGAAAACATTTAGTAAAGAACCCGGACATGGTCGTGGTGCTGGGAGAGGACGTGGCCGTTCTGCCACAGCCACACGTCCTAGTGTACCAACTACCTCAGGTCCCAGTAGCCGCCATAATTTACAGCGATATTTGGTGGGGCCCAATGCCGTTCTAAGGATGGTAAGGCCTGAGCAGGTACAGGCATTAGTCAATTGGGTGGCCGACAGTGGATCCAGCACGTTCACATTATCTCCCACCCAGTCTTCTGCAGAAAGCGCACAGATGGCGCCTGAAAACCAACCCCATCAGTCTGTCACATCACCCCCATGCATACCAGGGAAACTGTCTCAGCCTCAAGTTATGCAGCAGTCTCTTATGCTGTTTGAAGACTCCGCTGGCAGGGTTTCCCAAGGGCATCCACCTAGCCCTTCCCCAGCGGTGGAAGACATAGAATGCACTGACGCACAACCACTTATGTTTCCTGATGATGAGGACATGGGAATACCACCTCAGCATGTCTCTGATGATGACGAAACACAGGTGCCAACTGCTGCGTCTTTCTGCAGTGTGCAGACTGAACAGGAGGTCAGGGATCAAGACTGGGTGGAAGACGATGCAGGGGACGATGAGGTCCTAGACCCCACATGGAATGAAGGTCGTGCCACTGACTTTCACAGTTCGGAGGAAGAGGCAGTGGTGAGACCGAGCAAACAGCGTAGCAAAAGAGGGAGCAGTGGGCAAAAGCAGAACACCCGCCGCCAAGAGACTCCGCCTGCTACTGACCGCCGCCATCTGGGACCGAGCACCCCAAAGGCAGCTTCAAGGAGTTCCCTGGCATGGCACTTCTTCAAACAATGTGCTGACGACAAGACCCGAGTGGTTTGCACGCTGTGCCATCAGAGCCTGAAGCGAGGCATTAACGTTCTGAACCTTAGCACAACCTGCATGACCAGGCACCTGCATGCAAAGCATGAACTGCAGTGGAGTAAACACCTTAAAACCAAGGAAGTCACTCGGGCTCCCCCTGCTACCTCTTCTGCTGCTGCCGCCTCGGCCTCTTCTGCTGCTGCCGCCTCGGCCTCTTCCTCCGCCTCTGGAGGAACGTTGGCACCTGCCGCCCAGCAAACAGGGGATGTACCACCAACACCACCACCACCTCCGTCACCAAGCATCTCAACCATGTCACACGGCAGCGTTCAGCTCTCCATCTCACAAACATTTGAGAGAAAGCGTAAATTCCCACCTAGCCACCCTCGATCCCTGGCCCTGAATGCCAGCATTTCTAAACTACTGGCCCATGAAATGCTGTGATTTAGGCTGGTGGACACAGACAGCTTCAAACAGCTCATGTCGCTTGCTGTCCCACAGTATGTTGTTCCTAGCCGGCACTACTTCTCCAAGAGAGCCGTGCCTTCCCTGCACAACCAAGTATCCGATAAAATCAAGTGTGCACTGCGCAACGCCACCTGTGGCAAGGTCCATCTAACCACAGATACGTGGACCAGTAAGCACTGCCAGGGACGCTATATCTCCCTAACTGCACACTGGGTAAATGTAGTGGCAGCTGGGCCCCAGGCGGAGAGCTGTTTGGCGCACGTCCTTCCGCCGCCAAGGATCGCAGGGCAACATTCTTTGCCTCCTGTTGCCACCTCCTCCTTCTCGGCTTCCTCCTCCTCTTCTTCCACCTGCTCATCCAGTCAGCCACACACCTTCACCACCAACTTCAGCACAGCCCGGGGTAAACGTCAGCAGGCCATTCTGAAACTCATATGTTTGGGGGACAGGCCCCACACCGCACAGGAGTTGTGGCGGGGTATAGAACAACAGACCGACGAGTGGTTGCTGCCGGTGAGCCTCAAGCCCGGCCTGGTGGTGTGTGATAATGGGCGAAATCTCGTTGCAGCTCTGGGACTAGCCGGTTTGACGCACATCCCTTGCTTGGCGCATGTGCTGAATTTGGTGGTGCAGAAGTTCATTCACAACTACCCCGACATGTCAGAGCTGCTGCATAAAGTGCGGGCCGTCTGTTCGCGCTTCCGGCGTTCACATCCTGACGCTGCTCGCCTGTCTGCGCTACAGCGTACCTTCGGCCTTCCCGCTCACCGCCTCATATGCGACGTGCCCACCAGGTGGAACTCCACCTTGCACATGTTGGACAGACTGTGCGAGCAGCAGCAGGCCATAGTGGAGTTTCAGCTGCAGCACGCACGGGTCAGTCGCACTACGGAACAGCACCACTTCACCACCAATGATTGGGCCTCCATGCGAGACCTGTGTGCCCTGTTGCGCTGTTTTGAGTACTCCACCAACATGGCCAGTGGCGATGACGCCGTTATCAGCGTTACAATACCACTTCTATGTCTCCTTGAGAAAACACTTAGGGCGATGATGGAAGAGGAGGTGGCCCAGGAGGAGGAGGAGGAGGAAGAGGGGTCATTTTTAGCACTTTCAGGCCAGTCTCTTCGAAGTGACTCAGAGGGAGGTTTTTTGCAACAGCAGAGGCCAGGTACAAATGTGGCCAACCAGGGCCCACTACTGGAGGACGAGGAGGAGGAGGAGGATGAAGCATGGTCACAGCGGGGTGGCACCCAACGCAGCTCGGGCCCATCACTGGTGCGTGGCTGGGGGGAAAGGCAGGACGATACAGAGTTGCCCACATTTTAACGTGTGCGGACTACTGGGTTGCCACCCTGCTGGATCCACGCTACAAAGACAATGTGCCCACCTTACTTCCTTCACTGGAGCGTGATAGGAAGATGCGCGAGTACAAGCGCACGTTGGTAGACGCGCTACTGAGAGCATTCCCAAATGTCACAGGGGAACAAGTGGAAGCCCAAGGGCAAGGCAGAGGAGGAGCAAGAGGTCGCCAAGGCAGCTGTGTCACGGCCAGCTCCTCTGAGGGCAGGGTTAGCATGGCAGAGATGTGGAAAAGTTTTGTCAACACGCCACAGCTAACTGCACCACCACCTGATACGCAACGTGTTAGCAGGAGGCAACATTTCACTAACATGGTGGAACAGTACGTGTGCACACCCCTCCACGTACTGACTGATGGTTCGGCCCCATTCAACTTCTGGGTCTCCAAATTGTCCACGTGGCCAGAGCTAGCCTTTTATGCCCTTGAGGTGCTGGCCTGCCCGGCGGCCAGAGTTTTGTCTGAACGTGTATTCAGCACGGCAGGAGGCGTCATTACAGACAAACGCAGCCGCCTGTCTACAGCCAATGTGGACAAGCTGACGTTCATAAAAATGAACCAGGCATGGATCCCACAGGACCTGTCCGTCCCTTGTCCAGATTAGACATTAACTACCTCCCCATAACCATATATTATTGGACTCCAGGGCACTTCTTCATTCAATCCTCTTTTTATTTTCATTTTACCATTATATTGTGGGGCAACCCAAAGTTGAATGAACCTCTCCTCTGCCTGGGTGCCAGGGCCTAAATATATGCCAATGGACTGTTCCAATGTTGGCTGACGTGAAGCCTGATTCTCTGCTATGACATGAAGCCTGAATCTCTGCTATGGGACCTCTCTCCTCTGTCTGGGTGCCGGGGCCTTAATATATGACAATGGACTGTTGCAGTGGTGGGTGACGTGAAGCCTCATTCTCTGCTATGACATGCAGACTGATTCTCTGCTGACATGAAGACAGATTCTCTGTTACGGGACCTCTCTCCTCTGCCTGGGTGCCTGGGCCTAAATATATGCCAATGGACTGTTGCAGTGGTGGCTGACGTGAAGCCTGATTCTCTGCTATGGGACCTCTCTCCAATTGATATTGGTTAATTTTTATTTATTTTATTTTTATTTTTATTCATTTCCCTATCCACATTTGTTTGCAGGGGATTTACCTACATGTTGCTGCCTTTTGCAGCCTTCTAGCTCTTTCCTGGGCTGTTTTACAGCCTTTTTAGTGCCGAAAAGTTCGGGTCCCCATTGACTTCAATGGGGTTCGGGTTCGGGACGAAGTTCGGATCCCGAACATTTCCGGGAAGTTCGGCCGAACTTCTTGAACCCGAACATCCAGGTGTCCGCTCAACTCTAATCAGGATGTCTTCAGTTCAGTCATTTTGACTGACCAGGCAAAAGAGAAAACCGTAGCATGCTACCGTTTTATCTCCGGCAAAAAAAAACTAAAGACTTGCCTGAATGCCGGATCCGAATGCCAGATCCGTCCTTCCGGTCTGAGCATGCGCAGACCTTTAAAAACGTTAAAAAAATAAATACCAGATCCGTTTTGCCTGATGACACCGGAAAAACAAATCAGGTATTGCAATGCATTTTTCTGTCTGATCAGGATCCTGATCAGTCAGAAAAATGCAAGATCAGTCAGAAAAATTGTGTTTGCATACAGTTTGCCTGATCAGGCAGGCAGTTCAGGCAACGGAACTGCCTGCCGGAATCCTCTGCCGCAAGTGTGAAAGTAGCCTTACTGGTTTGTTCACAGATACAATATGATTACAAAGAAACCATTAATATTTATTAGCTTTCTAAAAAAAAAACATTATTCTCGATATAATAAGGATATAGATGTTTATTATGGTTTAAATGTGGAAGAAAAAAAACCTGGAAGTCTTTTTTTCAGGATTCAAACTTGGGATCTCTGCCTACCAAGTACTTGGCACTAAGCTATAGCATTACCACACAGAGAAGTCGGTTTTTTCTATGCTTAGAAGCTCACACATATTACAGGTGTCTGTATAATCATATATTTTAATAGAAAATTGATACAGTGGCTCACCTGTCTCAATTTCTGGATATAGGTGCACTGTTATAGGCTCCACAGCCTTTTACTGCTAATAAGCTATGCCTATAAATATTAACAGACACTCAATCACCTGGAACTGCCTTGAAAATTCACACTTTAATATACCCAATACATAAAATAGACAAAACAGTATAAATAAAAATAAGTAAATAAAAGGAATCTTTAAAAAAAAAAAAACGCAATGTCAGCAGCATTTATAGCGGAAATTCATTAATCAAATACCTTTTTATATGCGTCAGTACATGTTACCTGCTGTCAAGAATACATGATCAATAATATATTGCCTATTGCCTAAGATGTATGAATAGTTGTATATCATTGATTGAAAAATATAAAAAGTAAAAATACAAAAACTAATATAAAAGATGTTGATTAGTCCAAATATTAAATGATTAGTGATGTTGTTCAATCCAGGGAATTATTAATGGTATTACTTGATCCAAATAGTTAATTGATTATTTTCCATAATTCATCCAATGATCACTGTTCATGATTTTATTAGTTTAAAATACCGATAAATCAGTGCTGTTACTTGATCCAGATATCAATTATTTTCCTAATTCCATTCAGGAATCAATGTTTATAATTGTAGCAATATTAAATAGTTATTGGTCCCCTATTACAGTTCATATGACTGTCTCATCCATCTAGCATCATGGGGAAAAAAAACAATAATAAAAAAACACACTCACTCACTCACTCACTCACTCACTCACTCAATGTTACCACATCGATGTCTTCCCAGGAGCGGCCCTGCATGAACAATGAAGGCCGCCTCCAGCCGAGTCTCCTAGCCAGTTATGTGTCTTTTCAACCTTCGTTTTTTAAAGCTGTACTACAGCACCAAATTTAGGCTTGAAAGTTGCTCCAACATGTGTCATATTGTACTTCATGACAGTGGTAAATTTGAGTCAATATATTTCTTTATAAAAAAAAAATACGAAATTTACCAAGAATTTGGAAAAATTCGCAGTTTTCAAAATTTCAATTTCTCTGCTTTTAAAACAGATAGTGATATCTTCTAAAATAGTTATTACTTTACATTTCCCATATGTCTACTTCATGTTTGGATCATTTTGGTAAATTACATTTTCTTTTTTTGGGATGTTAGAAGGCTTAGAAGTTTAGAAGCAAATCTTAAAATTTTTAAGAATTTCCAAAACCCAATTTTTAAAGGATAACTGTTATATATTTATTATTATTTTGTTGTTGCTAAAGTGTAGGGCAAGTGATGGGTAACAATTTTGCAATAGACTTTATTTAGCCAAAACGTTTATTTTTGGTAGAAAACTGGGGCTGAAATGGCCCTTAGCAGCACTCTTCAAAAGAGCGTTGCTAAGGGCCATCCATCTCCGATTAGAAAAGACGGGCTGTGCAGACTCTATGCTCCTGCCTCGTGCTTCCCTGGGAGACAGAAGGCTGGGCACAGGAGTCTTAGGAGTTAAAATTCATGAATCAGCCGCCGGAAGTAGAAGCACTGTGCGCAGTGAGCCGGCGGCTGCTTTATTAATTATTATCACAGGGATCGCAGGTCAACAGTATTGTGTATTTTAGTAATGCTCACACGTGCCCCCTCACAGTGTTTGCCTTTCTTTCTGGCAAAGTTACCTGGTTCTGTCCCGCAAAATTTGTACCATGTCTAGTGCGGCCCCTTGGTTGGTCACCACTAATATAGTTATGTTCAGCTGACATTAGTACATCGCTAATGTCAGCCAGGTTAATACCCATTTTTCAGGTGGCAGAAAGCCTTTAATGATTTTCTGCTATGAATGCTGCTCACATTGTGTTTTTTTTAAAAGATTCCTTTTATTCACAAATTTTTATTTATACTGTTTTGTCTATTTTATGTATTGGGTATATTAAAGTGTGAATTTTCAAAGCAGTTCCAGGTCATTGAGTGCCTGTTAATATTCATAAGCATAATCATATGTTTTGCTTGTGAATAAAGCAATAATATGTATATGAGCTTTTTGAGCAGTTTTCAGTGTGGTGAAGCTATAGTACATAGAGTATATGATATGGAGATGCTAGGACACAGCTCTGCCCTCAGCCTGTCTAGCCTTGTCAATCAAGGGGAGGGGGAGTGTGGAGAGCGGTGCTCAAAGGGTTCAGCCCTGCGTCCTGGTGCTCGAACTTCTCATTTGTATATGAATATAAATGCTAACTTCTCTGCACCTGTTTAGCATATAGAGAAATGTAAGTATGTCTGGTTTAATAGGGTTGATCTTGGTGACAGTGCCTCTTTAATGAGTGAATACTCTCCATAGTTTTTGATCTGTAATGGCATCCAGGAGACTAATGCATTTGCCATTTCTTGTGTTAGACAGCCGCAGTGCGCCCCTTTGCAGTGGCCGCTGTGCTCCGGAACATAACATTCACCAAGGAGCGATATGAAAACTTCATTGATCTGCAAGAGAAACTCCACCAGAACATATGCAGGTACCTCCATTACCCAAGTGCGTTCTGAGGATATATATCCAAAAAATGTGTGTTGGGTATTATTCCTGTCTCACAGAGTTGTTATTCCAATGACTGATGTTTATGGCAGATCAAGTTATCGCTCTGTTCCTAGAGCAAAGGGGAGGACCTGCTTCCATAGGTTTCTGTGGAACACACTTATGCCCAAAGTGTCATTTTGGCATAAGTTTGCTGGGTTCTCTTCTGGGTGCTATTTATTTTATTTTTTATTTTGGCACCTAAAAAGATTTTCTTTTGCAGTACATGTTTCCTGCAGTAGAGGACAATGAACAGACTGATATTAAGTGTGGTACATGTGAATAGAATGTGGTAAAAAAAACTTCCCATCCCACTAATTGTAGCAGCATTGGCAATGCAAGAAATCCGAACACTTGGTCGAGGGTCTGTGTAGACCCTCCTCATCAGGCCCACATATATGTTGCTCATCTATAGGTTTCATTGAAGGGGTATTCCCGTTAGGAGACGGTATCTACTATCCACAGAATAGGGGCTAACTTTAAATCATTAGGGGTCTGACCTCTGGGACCTCCGCTGACCCTAGGAATGGAAATCTCATTTCCCCATCTAATTGCAGTGGCAGGTCAGGCATGTGCGCTGCTGCTTCACTCATAGATTACGGAGTGCTGTACACTCTGGCAGTCCTATAGAGAATGAATGGAGCAGCGGCACGCATACCGCTCTATTTGGATGGGGAAAAGGGACCATATTCTTGGGATTGGTGAGGGTTTGACTGTGATGGGGGATAAGTGGGGGTTCATGTGGATAGCAGATACATTCTTGTAAGGCTACATGCACACGTCTGTTCCGTTTTTTGCGGTCTGCAAACCACGGATTGGCAAAACACAGATGGCGTCCGTGTGCGTTCCGCAATTTTTGCGGAACGGCACAGAAAGCCATTAATATAACTGCCTATTCTTGTCCGCAAAGCGCAGGCAAGAATAGGACATGTTTATATTTTTTTTTTTTTGCGGGGCAACGGATGCGGACAGCACACGCAGTGCTGTCCGCATCTTTTGCTGCCCCATAGAAGTGAATGGTCCACATCCGAGCCCCCAAAACTGCGGCTCAGATGCAGACCAAAACAACGGCCGTGTGCATGTGGCCTAACTGAAATACTTCTAAGGGCATGTTCACATCTTCCTTGAAGCCTCTGTCACAGATTTCATCAAAAATATAGGAGAGAAATGTCCTGCATGCAGGACTTCTTTCTCCGCTAATAAAATGTTCTTCCAAATGGAAACCTAACGGACCCCATTGTGGTCAGTGGGATCTGTTAGGCCCCGTTCCAGTCAGTTCCATTATTTTTATTCTTCTGGTCCTATAATTGAGCAGTAAAATGGAAATAATAGCGCTGATGTGAAAGTGCCCTTAACTTACCCTTAATTTACTTTTTTGGCAATCCCTTTGTCTCTTAGGCGGAGAGCACTGGTGGCAATTGGAACCCATGATCTAGACACCATCACAGGACCATTTATTTACACTGCAAAACCTCCCTCCAGTATCAAATTCAGACCACTGAACCAAAGCAAAGAGTACACTGCACCAGAGCTGATGGAGCTCTACAGGGTGAGGGATCTCTTATAACCACAGTATACATATATAGTTGTGCTTAGCTGTACATACAGATAGGAAATCTGAATATTGCTTGCATAGAGTATTTTTGAATGTATCTGTGGTTTGCAAGTTTTTGGCACTTTTTAGCTTGGCAATCATGTGATTTTATTCTTCTCAGACTGACAGCCACCTGAAACATTTCCTGCACATAATTGAAGACAAACCAGTCTATCCCGCGATCTATGACAGCAATGGGGTGCTGCTTTCTATGCCACCAATCATCAATGGTAATAGAGTTAGCGACTGTGTGTGTATGTATTACAAAGGGAAAGCTGAGCTTACCATGAGATGGTTGTTGGCCAAATGTTCTCCCTCCTCTCTGCCCTAAGCATGCCTGTCAAGCTTGCATGTTTATTTCAATAAGGAGAGGGGGATAATTTGGTGGCAGCCACCTCTGGCTACGGCTTATCTCCTGTGGGAACAGTGGATCAGACATGTTGAAATAGCAGCTCATTTTCCCTCAGCCGCAGATGTCAGAGGACTCTTGGGCTGCCTCCAAACCCATGACATTGTCTGCCAAACCCACCAAAGCTGGCAGGTTTTCTGGCATATGTCTAGTGTGTATAGCCAGCTTTAAACAATAGATGATTGCCCGATTAAAGTTGATCCTTCATTACCATGCACTTTTGGCTCAGTCCAAAATATGTTATTGGAGGGATAAGCGGCTCCTGGACACATTCAGTGCCACCCAACCTGGAGAAAAACAAAATTGTGCTGGCCTAAAAATCTAATTAACTTCTGCACCCATAGATTGTCGGAAGTTCCTGTATGATAGGAGTCTGAGAAGCAATTGTCACATTGTGACAATTCTCCCCGATAATTCCTGAAGAGCTGCTGGTATCATAGAAATGGTCCTGCTGCTACAGCTTCATGTTGCAGTTCTGCTGTGATCCCGAGCCTTACGGAGATGGGATTATATAACGGATCATGTACGTTTTAGTTACCCTCAATGCATGGCGACAAAGAAGTGACATAAGAAGATAACACTTACAATGTGTACTCGTTCAGATTTTCTTTCTTTTCCTATGTCTTTTAGGGGATCACACAAAAATCAGCTTGAATACCCACAACGTATTTATAGAATGCACAGCCACGGATCTTACAAAGGTATTGGAGATACCATAACCCCTTGTGCTTGTGCTGGTAACATCTTTTTGGATTGTTTGTGTTACTTATTAACTGTATTTTCTTGCAGGCTAAAATAGTTCTGGATATTATGGTCACTATGTTCAGTGAATACTGCAGTCAGCCATTCACGTGAGTAAAACGTAATAGTGTAATGGGGTAACTGTGGAAATACTGTGTTAAGGTGGCTGTACACATTGAATAGAAGTAGGTTGCTGGTTGAACGAATGATCATTACAACCACACTGCCTTACACATTTTGGTTACTGAGGGCTGTTACAGTCAGTCAACTGGCCATATGTTTTCAATGACACCAGCCAAAGGTAGGGCACTTTCACAGGAAGATCATTCATGAACTACTGACTATCAGATGAAAATTTCAAGGGCTGATTTTAGTCCGTCAACGGTCAGGTAAGGCTACTTTCACACTAGCGTTTTTGCTGAATCCAGGAGGGTTCAGCAAAAAACCCTTCCATTACTGATAATACAACCCTTTGCGTTATGAACGGATCCGGTTGTATAATCTGTAACATACGCAACACGGAGCCGTCATGAACTCCATTGAAAGTGACAAGGGGACGAATCCGTTTTCTATTGTGTCAGAGAAAATGGATCCGCCCCCATTGACTCGCATTGTGGGTCATGACAATCCATCTGTCTTGCTCCGCATCCCAGGACGGAAAGCAAACAGCAACATGCTGCGGTTTGTTCTCCGGTATGAGAGCGGAACGGAATGCATTTTGGAGCGTTCTGTTCAGTTACGTTTTGTCCCCATTGACATTTTTTTTTCCCGGTATTGAGACCCTTTGACTGATCTACCGGAAAATATTAACGTTCGTGTGAAAGTAGCCTAAAACAATTGTTCATAGTTTAAGGGTTTTTCCAAACATATTTGCAGGATGTCCAGCACTCCCACCAACCAGTCCGCTGTTTTGATCAGCCATGGCACTTGAAACTATGCAATGTACGGGTTGGAGCCAGAAGGGTCCATTCACCTTGTGGTTTCTAGTGCTGGGGTACTGCAGTTCAGCTCCCATTCATTTGAATGGGAGCTAAGCTAAAATTCAACAGCACAGACTCTACATAGTGGGCAGAGCCTTCTGCTTCCATGGTATAGTTTCCGGGGAGTGCCCAAAACACCACTAAGCTGATATTAATGACTAGATTTCTCACTATAAATGATAATTTTGGTTGAAATTGTCCATTTTGATAAACTAATGTATATGGCCTCGTTAAAGGGGTTATACACTAAGCCTTCCTGTGGCCAAGCACTCATAATAACAGTCAGGCCTCTCAGGGTTACATCCTAGGGAGATTATGAAGAAGTTGATGTTTATGTGCCGACGCAGATGTAAATGCACAGGGCATAAACGTATGATGCACAATCGCACCTTCTGGATAATTGCTCAATTTCAAATTTAATAGACATAACTAGACAGAAGAGGTTCCTCAAGTTAAAGGGTTAAAGGGGTTATGCCATGATTGATGTAAAAACTGAAACTTAGACATCATATACATACCGGTACCTTTCTAACAAAACTGGAACCAGCCCTGTACCTCGCATGGATTCAGAGTTTTCCCAATTTATTGCTCCTATTGCTCTGCTAGACTCTCTTCGGGATGGCAGCTCAGGGGGTGTGTCCCTTCAGCGACAGCTTTCTCCCTATCGCAGCTCAGGATGCATGCCCTTTCAATACTAAATTTTTAATTACATGCAATTACAGAAGATATCAGATAGTTTGAAAAAATGTAGAATATTTTTCGGGGCACAATCCCTTTCATTATTTCTAGGATGACCATTGTAGATTGAAAACTTGAGACCATTACTAATTGGTTCAAAACACCCCAAGAATATCATCCAAAAATAAGAAAATGAAGATAAGTGAATAAGTAGCGCATCTTTACTTATAAAAGTCAGAAAGCTGTAAATAGTTGTCTATGAGCAGAACAGCAGGGTCCTGTTCAGTACACAGCATTCCAGAAAAATACCATGGAGCTGCCCTCACCTGGTGCCTATAGAAGCAGCTCATTTTGGCACTGGTAAAAAGCAGTCAGAACATGTAGTACTGTACCGTACTGTAGAGGCACTACTAGACACAATCAGTGCCTTCATTAAGGGGCTGTTCACACAGTGGGTGAGGTATATCAAGACTGGTGGATCCATCTGGCAGTCTTGATCTCCCCGCACTGGCGTTAGATGCGCCTGATTTGTTAAGAGGCAGAAACTTCTTAACCAGTCAGGCGCATTGAAGCCTTACTGTTTGCGCCAGAAAAGGAAGTCTACACCAGATACAGGCTGGCATAGACTTCAGCTATAACTTCCGCCACTTTCTTGTGAAAGTTATAGTAAGTGCGGCGGTGGTGCAAAGCTACTTCCCTTCTTCTAAGCCACGCCCCTTTTCTCTGCACTTTAGAAAAGTGCAGAGAAGTTCAAAAAGTAGCAAATTATGGTGCACATATGCTGTGTGCATAAAGTCATTGATAAATGTCCCTTAGTGTTTTTTTTTTCCTGTGGAATTTTGGCACAGGCACAGTCCTTCTCTTCCTGATTGCAGCTTTAAGATCTTCAGCACTGCCTCCCATTAAAAAGAATAGGGGGCAGTAATGATGCAGCCGCCGGCGGTATTTCAGATCTCAGTGCCCACGCCAATATTCTGCCTGGAACAAAACGCTATGTAAGCTCCGCGTCGGGGCTTAATGCAGGGCGTCCGTTTTCCAGTTCTTTTGATGTGCGGCGCTGCCGGGGCCACTGCTAATTGAGGCCCTGGCTTTTTTGCAGCCTATGCCCGCATGGCAGTTCCCTATGGTCAGTTCCATACCAGGACTCTCAGCGAGCCAGCAAAAAGGAATTTGCCCTCAGGACGGAGGCGAAGACTTGAATTCCAGCTTGTAGCCCTCTGCACCGACCTCTCTCACCCACGAATCCGAAATGTGAGCCAGCCCCACATGTCGAAACAAATGAAGCCGACCACCCACCCGATCGGAGGGTGCCGTAGGCATCCCATCATCCAGCGGAAGTCTTGGGGTTATAGGACTTGGAGCCCTGTTGACGGGGACGTCAGGAAGGGCGAGGCTTGAAGGAAGGCTTGAGCTTCTGATCCGGGGCAGACTTGTCGGCCGATCTCTTGGGGCTGGAAAAAGAAAACGAGGCTCTTACCACCTGTAGCGTCCAAAATGATCTCATCCAGGCGCTTACCAAACAGTCGGCTGCCGGTAAAGGGGAGTGCCGTCAGGGTCCGCTTTGAAGCATTATCTACCGCCCAGCAGTAGAGCCATAGGGTACGGCGAATAGCCACTAACAGGGCTGATGAGCGAGCCATAAGCCTGGCCGTGTCCAAAGAGGCCTCACAAATATACGCACTGGAATGAGAGAGCTGTAGGGCCATATCGGCTAGTTCCCCAGAGGGGACTCCCGAGGTTAGACACTGATGTAAATTATTTGCCCACTCCCCCAGGCAAATACCGACTACAGTGCTGTGCCCACTGCTTCAAAAGGCAGATTTTGCAAATGCTTCCAGTTTCTTATCCCTGATATCATAGAAAGAAGCCCCATCCGCCATTGGCAAGGTAGTATGTTTAGCCAAGCAGGAAACTGGTGGGTCCACTATAGGTGAGGACGACCACTTATTAGTCAAAGCAAAACGTCTATAAGGAAAATTCCACTCCTTGGAAAGAGAGGATTCTAAATCCTGGTGGTTAGGGAAACACTTGTGCAAACAGGACCTTCTAAAGGAAAAACCTGAGCTGGTCGAAGAAAGTGTGGGGTCCTCAACCTGCAATGTCTTGATTACCGCTGTAATAAGATTGTCCACCATGGAGGACAGTTTGGATGACTGACCCTCAGGAGAGACAACATCCTCATCTGACCCCCCCCCCCCCCCCCGTCCTTCCCCCTTAGAACATTGTGGAAACGTACCACGTTAAGGACCGGGCCCCACCCTTCCGGGTGACTGCTCATTCTGCTTGGGCAGTGGGGGCCTCTTGGGCGGTGCAACATGGGGCTTCGGCCCTTCAGGTATGCAAGGCGGCGGCCTGGTTGTCTTTGCACACCTTTTCCAAGTTTTACAGGGTGCACACCTTTTGCGTCTGCTGAGGTGTAGAGTTTTGTAGACAGCGATTCTCTGATTGGCAGGAGGGTTTCTGGTTATGCCCACCCTTGGGGGACTGCTCTGTAAAGTGTTATGGTCAAGCCTGTGTCCCCCAATGATACAGATGAGAACTGATTTTGTACTTGCTGTAAAATCTGTTTCTCGTCCGTTCATTGGGGGACACAGCTCCCACCCATTCTTTTGTTTACGGGCCTGGTTCTGGGTTTGTACATAGTTTGGTTTTCCTGTTTTTATCTTGCTTCTCCTACGGCTTTTGCACCAACTGATTTAGCTTAGTCCCTGTAGGAAGGGTATAGCTGAAGGGAGGAGCTCACACCTTTGTGCTTAGTGTCCGCCTCCTAGTGGCAGCAGCTATACCCCATGGTCAAGCCTCTGTACCCCAATGAACGGAAGAGAAACAGATTTTATGGTAAGTACAAAAATCTAGTTTTTCGAGTCAATCACATGCACCACATATCGACAGGGTCGGTCATTGTTTTTTGAACGTGGTTTTAAATAAGAGGCTCAGGAATGACCATTGTATGCTGAAAATAGTGTAACCTGAGGCCCTTGTAACTTGATTGACCACTGTATGCCAGGTTCTAGATGTAGTCTGTTGAATTTCTATACTCCTTAGAAGGTCATTGGCTTCATTTAAGTGCAGTGAAAGCACTAGTCTTGCCAGCAGATATATTGTATTCTGTTTCTAAAGTCACTTTTTTTTCTTTTAGCGTGGAGGCTGCTGAGGTTATTTACCCAGATGGAAAAAGTTACTTCTACCCGGTAAATTTGACATTTTTATTTTATTTTGAAAGGCCTATTCTGGGAAATGTAGCCCATTTAAACATCATGTGGTACATTTATCAAGACTGGCGCTTTCTGAACCTGTCTTGATATCCCCCTGCACCACTGAAGGATACACCTAATTTATGACGAGGCGCACGCTTCGTCATAGGTTAGGCACATCCTCCTGCAGTCCGTGCGCCTAAATAGAAATCTATGACAACTCTGAGTTGCCGTAGATTTCTGGCTTCATTTACGCCAGAAAACTGGTGTAAATGAAGATAAATTTGTCAGGGCGGCTGGCCATGCCCCTTCCCCGCACTTGTCACTCCCACTTTCAGAAAAGTGGGGGATGTAACAGTTTTTAAAAAAGTTGCACATGCGACTTTTTAATGCCTCTTTTCAGGCACAAAAGAGATGATAAATCTCCCCCCATGAGTATTCTGCACTGGGTGTGGCTGTCACGATTGAGATATAAGACAAGATATTACAACCTAAAAAAAAAAGTAATTGCCCAATTCTGCTATGATGGTTGCCTGCCAGTGCTTCAGTTTATATGCAGAAACATTATGTATACTTTCATGATCAGAGGGAGCTCAGGGATCGGACCCCAATTGTCACACATTGATGGTATAGAATTATTAATATATATTTGCAAAAAAAATAACTCTAGACATATCTGCATCATTAGATATATCTGCTGTATGTATCTGTCTAAAATGTATATATCAACAGCCTCCCAGGTTGTACAAAGAAAACCTTGCTGAATTGGATTGTTATAAACCTAAGAGATTAGAATATCTATTTTGATAGAATGTGCTTATAAGATATTATGGGATTTTTATGGACTCAAAATAACAAACATTGCAATATACCGTATTTCTCGTGCTTTTTTCCATTGGGGGACACAGACCATGGGTATAGCTTAGAGGTATTAGTAGGAGGGACACTATGCAAATGAAAGAGCTCCTCCTCCTCGGGCTATACCCCCAGACTCCACCAGGAGGAACTCAGTCTTTGCTTAGTGTCTGGTGAAGGAGGTTGACACTCTCTGATTCTACTCCTTTTTGTTATTTTTATTCTAGATGGGGACACAGGTCGGCATGGCGCCTTCCTGGTCCCCCGTGGAGTGCCCGCCGCCGTCTTTGGGACGTTGCCTGGCTGCCTCCATTTCCCCCCAAGAAGATAAGTGGATCCGGGCTCGACCTGTTAGCTCCGGCATCCCACCAGCTGCTGGGACGCCTGCTGCCTACCCTCCTCCAGAGCACTGTTCTCCTGGATTGGAGTCAGAAGTCTGAAGAGGCGCATCCCTGCTGGTCTGGACATCGAGGGAGCATGCTGAGCAGATAAGTGTTGCAATCCCTCCCCCTCCCTCTGTGTCTATTTGTCTGTGGCTGCCTGGGTGAGCTTGAAGAAGGATCCTGATGGGGCACTTTCTTCATTTTGGCACTGGAGTACTGGCATCTCTTCCCCTTAAACTGTGGGCTTCAGCGCTTCTCTCGTCGGGCCTTGGCTGCTGCGCTCCCTCAGCGCCCGCCGGCAGGCCGCTCCTCCACGTGGTGCGCTTATTTTCGCGCATATTTTCGCGCTCGCGCATATTTTCGCGCTCGCGCATATTTTCGCGCGCTTTTTTCGCGCCATAATGACGCGTTAGGGGAGGCGGAGCCTCGGCATGCCGCTCTGACTCTCCTTACACCGGAGACTCTGTTTGCTCATGGCCGTGCAGCTCCTCATCACTCTACTCCGTTTTGTGCCAGGCAAGCTGGTAGCTCAGAGGTACTGCTGCTGTTGCCCCATGTCCAGGCTTTCTGAGTTCAAAGCCCCTTTCAGCCTTCAAAAATTGTTTATATTATTCTAGATGGGGACACAGGTCGGCATGGCGCCTTCCTGGTCCCCCGTGGAATGCCCGCTGCCGTCCTTGGACGCTGCCTGGCTGCCTCCATTGCCCCCCAAAGAAGACAAGTGGATCCGGGCTCGACCTGCAGCTCCGGTATCCCACCAGCTACTGGGTCTCCTGCTGCCACCCTCCACCAGAACACTGCACTCCTGGACAAGGAGTCAGAAGCCTGATGAGGTGCATCCCTGCTGGTCCTGGAGTCGAGGGAGAAGTTCTGCAGGAGCAGATAAGTATTACCTGCATCCCTGCCTTACCCCCCTCCTCCACCCCTCCTCCACGTCCCTGGGGGCCTGCGGTCCCCGCTTGGGCATCTGCCATGTCCAGCGCGGCCGCTAAATTGGTCTTAGTCACCAAGGCAACCATGTCCTTTAATCCTGTGGCGCTAACGACTCCATCTCTCTCAGTGGTCCCCACAGTGGGTGACTGACTACGAAGAGGCAGCGTGAGCGGCAGCATCCCACCTCGGATGTCTCTGTCTCTCCACCCCCCTCACCTCGCCGGTGGCGCTTGCGGACTGCTCTTCCCCCTCCCTAGGGAGAGTTCTCCGAAGGAGAATTATCCGGCTCGGACGAGCCACGTCCTTTTTGGACTATAGGGCATTTTCAAATCCTGTGACGCCAACCACCTCTCTAAGTGGTTTTCCACAGAAGACGCCCGAATACTAACAGGGAGCGTGAGCAGCAGCATCCCTCCTCGGATGGCTCTGGCTCTCCCCCCCCCCCCCCCTCGTCTAGAGGCGCGTTCGGGCGACTCTCCCCTCCCTTAGGGAGCGCAAGTCTGAAGGAGAATTTCCGGCTCTGATTAGGTCATGGAGCGGGACCCCTCGCCTAAGCTCTCCACCAGGGTGGCTGACTTAGTGGTGACTGTCCGAGACACCTTTATTCTCCAAGGGGATTCTCCTCCTTCCACTGGTCAGGAGTTCCCCCTTTTTCCGTCCAGGCAGTCGGAGACTACCATGTTCCCGGTCCATGAGGGATTTTTCCGCGGTCATGTCCAGGGCCTGGGGTGGTCTTAATAAGGTTCTCGACCACCCAGCGCATGAATATACTTTCCTTTCCCTGCTGACGGCGAGGAGAGGTGTCTCCTCCCCCTAAGGTGGATCCTCCGGTGGCCGGATTAGCCAATTATGTGGCCCTTCCTGTCTTAGTCAGTTCCTCTTTCCAGGATGCTGTAGACAGACGCATAGACTCTCTTCCAGGTCCTTTTTTCGCTGGCAGCGCGTCCCTGTGACCTACCTTTCACTCAGCAGGGGTAGCCAGTGCTCTCTCGGTGTGGTTACAACACCACCACCAGGAACTGGCGGTACGAGATGCGGCTACTAACACACTGGAGTTGGTTCTCCAGATGTCTCAGGCTTCTAACATTCTTTGCGAAGCTTCTAGGGACATTGTTTCCCTCTTTGCCCGCAGGTTGGCCATCTCTGTCACTCAGCGCGAAGAGATCTGATTGAAGGTGTGGGACGCTGACGCCTCCACCAAGCGTTCCCTTGCTAATCTCCCCTTTGGGGTTTCCAGGCCTTGTGGGGATCAGCTGGACGAGTTCGTCTCTGCATGCCTTTTGCCGTTTCTCATCTGGTAGGCCGTCGCCTGCTTCCTCCGCCGGGGGTCTCAGGTCGCCCGCAAAGAGGCCTTCCTTTGCACCAGCCTTCCCGGCACTAGAGGGCCCAGTCAGCCCGCCCTGCTGCTCCTAGGCCTATCACATGTCCCGATTGCGGAATCCCACCATCGATTCCTGCGCTTCGCCATTATGGGTCGACACTGTCAGTTTGTCGCCCTTCCTTCGGGTTGGCGACCACCCCGCGGGTCCTTGCCACGGTCCTGGACCGCTCATGGCGCTTCTTCGTACCAGGGGCATTCCTTTGCTGCCCTGTCGGGACGATATCCGGATAGAGGCCCCCCTCTCTACCGCAGACCACGGACAGCGTCCGGATCACTGTTCAGACCCTGGAACGGTTCGGCTGCCTGGTAACTTTCCCAAACTCCTGCCTCTTCCCGTCCCAGAGGCTCTCCTTCCGGAGGGTGATTTTGGACACCTCGGCTGCCAAAGTATTCTACCAGCCTTCAAGTCCTCCCAGGTCCAGGGGGCAGTGTCGCATCTGCTGCGCTCCCCGTGCCTCTCCATTCGGGAATACTTGCAGGTCCTGGGTCTTATGGTAGCCTCTTTCGAGGCCTTTCCATATGCCCAGTTTCACACTCGCCTGGCGCAACAGGAGATCCTTTACCTTTCAGCGGGTTCGGGCAGTTCTCCCTTGGTGGCTGTTCCCAAAGAACCTGAGGTCGGGGAGTTCCTTTCTCGCATTCTCCTGGACGATCGCCGCCACCGATGCCAGCATCCTGGGTTGGGGGGGCGTTTTTCCAGTCTCGCACGGTTCAAGGAATTTGGCCGGCGGCAGAGTCTCGCCTTCCAATCAACTTTCTGGAATTGAGGGCGATTTTTTCCGCTCTCTCTCTCCTATTGGACCTCTCTCCTTGCGGGCCTCCCAGTGCGGGTTCAAACGGGCAATGCCGCGGCCGTGGCCTATATCGACCATCAGGACGGGACCCGCAGCCGGATGGTGATGCAGGAGGTGAAGTGAATTCTGACGTGGGCGGAGACTCACGTTCCGGTGTTGTCAGCAGTTTGCATTCCAGGAATGGACAACTGGACAGCGGACTTTCTAAGCCACAACACGGTGGATCCAAGCGAGTGGTCTCTGCATCCAGAAGGGTTCGAAGAAATCTGCCACAGATGGGACCGTCCGGATGTGGACTTAATGGCGTCCGGGTTCAACAACAAGATCCCAGTGGTCCTGGCTCGCGCCCGAGATCCGGAGGCGTACGGATGGATGCGCAGGTGTCTCCGTGGCAGGACTTCAGCCTCCTCTGTTTTCCTCTCCTACCAAAGGGTCTACGCCAGTTCGAGGCGGAAGGGACTCCGACCGTTCTCATCACCCCAGAGTGGCCTCGCCGCGCGTGGTTTTTCGGACGTGGCTCGGTTGCTGGCGGACGCCCCATGGCCTCTTCCCGACGGACAGGACTTACTGTCTCAGGGCCCGTTCTTCCACCGGAATTTGCGGTCTCTTCGTTTACCGGCGTGACTGTTGAAACCGCCATCCTGATAAAGATGGGGTTCTCGGATTCAGTGGTTAGGACCATGATCAGTCCGGGGAAGTCTTCTTCCTCCCGGATTTACTATCGTACCTGGATGGCCTTCCTATCCTTTTTTGAGGGTTCGGGGTTCCCTCCCCTTCGGTTTTCCATCTTGATGGTACGGTCTTTTCTTCAGTCTGGGCTTGTGCAGGGACTGTCGCTTAGTTCCCTGTAAGGTCAGGTTTCGGCGCGGGCCGTCAGAGGTCCCTTGCTCTTAAGGGTCCGGTGGTGACCTTTCTTCGGGGGTGGCGCATTCGGTTCCCCGTATGTTCCCCCTTTGTCTCCTTGGGATCTCAATTTGGTTCTGCACGCTCTGCAGTCGGCTCCCTTCGAGCCTTTGAGGAGGGTCTCTCTGACTGTTCTCATCCGGACTTCCTTGTGACCATAGCTTCTGATACAGCTACATAGCGTAGTGATTAAAGTTCTGGGCTATTATGCAGTGGCTGTGAGTTCACGTCCCATCACGAGCTTTTAGGTCAGACTGGTGTCGAAGCTGGCCGCTCTTTCCTATCAGGAGCCTTAATGGTTTTCCTCCAGGATTAAGTTGTGCTCCGTCCAGTCCCCTTCTTTTTGCCCAGGGTGGTCTCTCCCTTCCGCCTTGATGAGGATCTTGTCCTGCCTTCCTTTTGTCCTTCTCCGGCTAACCCCAAGGAACGCACTCTGCATTCCCTGGATGTTGTACGGGTCCTGAAGGTGTGTCTCGCGGCTACTGCTTCCGTCCGCCGTTCTTGGCGCTCTGGATCTGCTTGGCTATTTCCGCGGCTTGTCACGCTTGTGGTGGAGTTCCCCCGGCTAGAATTGCCGCTCACTCCATTGGGGCGGAGGGGGCTTCCTGGGCAAGACGCAGTCGTGCCTCTGCGTCTCAGCTGTGTACGGCGGCCACCTGGTCGTCCTTGCATACCTTTGCAAATTTTTGTCAGTTGCATTCACTGGCTTCGGCTGATGCGGCTTTGGCCGCAGGGTTTTGCAGGCTGTGGTTCCTGTTTGACCGTTGGGGCGTTCCTCCTGGCGGTGCTGATATTTTTTCCCACCCCATGGACTGCTTTTGGACGTCCCATGGTCTGTGTCCCCCAATGGAAAAAAGCACGAGAAAAGGAGATTTTTGTGAAACTCACCTGTAAAATCTTTTTCTCGTCTTTTCCATTGGGGGACACAGCTCCCACCCATTATTCCTGTTGCAGGAGGGGTCTTTAGTTCGGTTTTTCTGTTTCTGGTTGGACCTTATGGCTTGGTCCGATGGTTTCCATGATTTTTTCTTGCTCCTTCTCCTACTGCTTGTGCAACGCCTGAGTTCCTCCTGGTGGAGTCTGGGGGTATAGCCCGAGGAGGAGGAGCTCTTTCATTTGCATAGTGTCCCTCCTACTAATACCTCTAAGCTATACCCATGGTCTGTGTCCCCCAATGGAAAAGACGAGAAAAAGATTTTACAGGTGAGTTTCACAAAAATCTCCTTTTTTTTGCTTTATGAGGTGCACCTAGGTCAGTGATGGCGAACCCTTTTAGAGACCGGGTGCTCAAACTGCAACCCAAAACCCACTTATTTACCAGAAAGTGCCAACATGGCAATTTAACCTGAACACAAGTATATCTTCCAAGTACTTTATCATTTAGCTATAATAGCCTGCCTTTATTCAATGTGCTGCCTGTTCTGTTCATAGTACGCCCTGCGCTGATGAATGACAGGGAGTGTCTAAGGCATATTGGTACACCATAGACTTTTTCCAAAGCTCTGAGTGCCACCTCTGGCACCCGTGCCATAGGTTCGCCACCACTGACCTAGGTTTTAGAGGAGCAAAATCAGAAAACAAATGCTTTTTATTAGACCCAGATCGGACCTCAGATCAGACCCCCATAAATGAACTTACCTTGTACAGCGTCATGTCATAGTGCGCACGCTACGTCCTGAAGCTGTTTGCAAACAGGTCAGTGCAGCACGGATCCGGAGAAGATCAGTAAGCTGTGAGCACAGCAACTGCTAGCAATGGTACACTCGCCACTCCCCACACCTGTTGTATGCTAGTGAATGCTTCTATAATGGAAGTGCTCGCTAGTATATTCTGCCATATTTTTCCCCACTTTTCGGAGGGAAAAAGCACTTATAAAGCGAAAAATATGGTATTTACCTTACGGATTCCGCAACCTGAAAGGTAATTATGGAGCAGAGTTATTCAGTTTGCTATATCGGGCACACATGAATCTTTGTAATAGTAACACCTTATTGTTTGGGATGCAGGAGCTGGCATACAGGAAAGAAACGCTTGCTGCCCAGAAAATCAACAGCAAAATTGGGATCAGGTAAGAAATGGGGAAAGAATTTTCCGATTCATTGTGTTCTAGTTACTGTAAGCTTATATTTATGCTAAGTATTGTCCCTCTCTCTTGACTATCACAATTGATAATAGCATTTCCAAAAGAGATGCCCGCTCCTTATCTCTCCATTTAGTTTCTGCCCATTTGTGGCCACCTCTGCTAGCATGTTCTCCCAATAGGTGGGATTTCCAGGATTGTCGGCTACGCGGAGATGGGGGAAAGGTCTGCACCTGTTCTGTGTTTAGAACCGCACCAGGATTTACAATCACTGATGGAAATCACTGTGTGAATAAGGGCTCACGTACATGAACATATTTTTGGGCTGCATCCGCAAATATCTAAAATATGTCCTATTTTTGTCTGCATTACGGACTAGGATAGGACTGTGCAAAATGTGGAACGCACCCTGCCAGTATCCGTGTATTGCGGATCCGCAGTTTGCGTACCACTAAATGGGCTACGGTTCTGTGCATGAGCCCTAAGGCTTTAAAGATGGCTACAACGCCTTCAAAGGGGTTTTCCATCCATTCCTGAGAACAAGGGTGCTTCCCATTTTTGGTGAATTGGTCTCATGTGCATAATCTCTCATGTAATGTAACAGCAGATAGGGAACTGCTGTCTCAGCAGTTTCCAAATTTCCCAATGACTTTAAAGAGAGCCAGCCTCTTCTCTCCTAAAATCAGTAAGTGTCCCAGAATCCCCCACCGTTTTATCCCTCTAGAATAGGAGATGATTCACCAAGTGCATTATAGAAGTGCTGTGGAATATGTTAGCGCTATATAAATAGTTTGAATGTGAATTGGGATTACCTTAAAGGGACGAGAGAGATTGAAGGCAAACATGAGACCCCCATGGTGCACCCAAATTGACCCCTTTCCTTGTGGCTTGAACCTCTGAGTTTTGACATACAAGTTTCTAATTACGGTAAGAGGATGTTCATGTGAATTCAGCATCCTCAGAGTATGTATAAGGGTTCTTCACTTAACCACGCGGAGTACTTGTGTAATCTCTGTCTAAAGCAGGGCATCAGTCAGTCAGATGGTGCAATCTGTCAGCAAATGGGATTTACTCCAAACTGATGTCTCATATCTGGAGTTGGAGAGGGTGGAATACTTCAGAATTCTGTATACAAAAAGTAGCAAAATACTGCTTTTATGTCTTTTTTGAGGTTGCCCACCCCAAAAAAAAATTGCATCTTTTTTGGATTTTAACACCACTCACTCAAGTTTTGAATAGTCACTGGAAAGGGGACCTAATTATGTTAATGAGTTTCACTCCAGATTTATCACTGTCCCAAACTCGCTCCAATGCAGGGAGCATTTGTGGACAAAACTGGTTTAAAGATGCGCCAACTATAACCATATGCGCTGTTTGATAAATAGGTCACAAAGTGCCCCAACGCAGACTCAAGGAAAAATAACATCAACTGTTCCCCTCGTGATCAATTCCTCTTTGTTAAATGAAATACATAATTAGTAGATTAGCCTTGTTCAGTTATCGCCTTGCTCTGAGTGTCCGGCACTGGTGTATGCTGCTCGGGTATGGGAGCAAGGAATGAGCTTAAACTACAAGTGCTGACCTTGTGAACCTACGCTTGTATTTAAGGAGCAGTACTAGGGGTGGGCAATATAGACGATATGCAATATAAATGATATAAATTTGGCCAACGATAGATATTTAATTTATATTGCGGTAGAACATGGCATGCGCCGCTCTCGGCACGCACCATGTTCTCCTGAGCCGGCACAGTGGAGAAGGAGGGAGTCCCTCCCCACTGTGTGCGGCTGCCGCTGACCACCAATGAGAACAGACTAGGAGGAGGAGGGGAGGGACTGTGGCCACTCTGCCACCAATGAGAACAGAGTAGGAGGAGGAGGGGAGGGACTGTGGCCACTGCGCCACCAATGAGAACAGAGTAGGAGGAGGAGGGACTGTGGCCACTCCGCCACCAATGAATATAGTTACTATGCCTGAATACAAACGTAGCCTGCATGTGCCAGCCATATCCCATACCTGGCCTCTATTACTGCGCACTGTGATCCGCAGTAATAGAGGCCAGGTATGGGATATGGCCGGCACATGCAGGCTACGTTTGTATTCGGGGATATTAACTATATTCCTTAGTGGCACAGTGGCCACAGTCCCTCCTCCTCCTACTCTGTTCTCATTAGTGGCGTAGTGGCCACAGTCCCTCCCCTCCTCCTCTCTGTTCTCATTGGTGGCACAGTGGCCACAGTCCCTCCCTTCTACTCCCCCTCTTCTAAGTATTATGTTAATTGAGGGGCCCCCCCTCCACACAATTAAATTATTGGTGACAGTGGCCCCAGGGTGGCAGCTTAATCCTAGGGGCTCCGATTGGTTACCATGGCAGCCACAGGGCAGCAGGGAGGGCTCTATTAGGGTGAATAGGACAAGGGTTCTAGCCTCTAAGGAGGCTAATAGTTATTAAATAAAAATAAATAAAAAAAGTTTAACCCCCGAAATATAGAATATATCGCATATTGCACATGCTTAAAATTATATCGCAATATAGATTTTAGGCCATATCACCCACCCCTAAGCAGTACTTGTATAAGTGTACTGATGTGTAGGACCAATTCAGTAGAATAGCAGTGACCCAGCATTTTGTATCTGTCAGCAATTTATGCCGCCCTCTGGTGACAGATACCCTTAAAGGGAATCTGTCCCCAGCGACCTCCCTATCCAGCTGTCCGCACAGACGCATAGCTGTGGTGCTCCTGATTAATATGCTGTGTTTCTTTTGTTGAACTGAGGCTCCGTTTCCGAGTTATGATACTTTTTCTTAATATGCAAATTAGGTGTTTGGTGCAATGAGGATGTAACCCTTGCCCCCTGTTGCACCCAAGCTCCTCTCCTTTCTGATCCTGTCAATCAAAGCCAGGGAGGGGCTGACCACAGAAAGGAGCGGAGCTTGGGTGCAACAAGAGCAATGATGATGCCCTCATTGCACCAAACGTCTAATTTGCATATTAAGAAAACGTATCGTAACTCTGGAATGGAGCCTTGGATCAATCTGCGTTTTAATCGGGTGAATCACAGCTATATGTCTATGCAGACAGTTGGATAGAGAGGACGGTTGTGACAGATTCCCTTTAAATGATACAGATGGTGACGTCCAGTAACTATAGGTATAAGCTGTATGTAATCCATCACTTTCTGTTTCTCCAGGGAGACTCCAGACAAGTTGGCTAAACTACTTACACGGATGTGTCTGAAATCTCAAGTGTTGGAAGATGGGGAGCAGCTGGAGGTTGAGATCCCCCCTACACGAGCAGACATTATTCACGCCTGTGACATTGTAGAGGATGCAGCTGTCGCCTTTGGTTACAATAACATCCAGATGACCATCCCCAAAACGTACACCATTGCTAACCAGGTAACCTGCACTAGTCTCCCACCTCCCTGACACGTCTGGTTTAGTAAATACTTGTACTTCTCAGAATATAATAATTCTGGAGCTTCTTCTGTTAGATCTGTGTTGTGCCGTTCCTCTGTGAAGACATGTCAATTATGTTCAGCTGGGGGATGGGATCCTTCCTCGAAAGTTTGATTACCTTCTTAGGGCTCATTCAGACGTCCATATCTGTTTTGCAGTCAGTGCAAGAATAGGACTTGCTTTTTTTTTATAATGCGGACGCAAATATGCGGTAGTGTGAATGAGCCCTTAAAGGGGTTGTCCGGTTTCAGAGCTGAACCCGTACATACCCATATCTTCACCCAGGCAGCCCCCCTGACAAGAGCATTGGAGTATTTCATTTCAAAGGCATTTTCAGGAGATCCGGTGACGTACCGGGTTCTCCTTAGGGCTGCCAGGTGGAGGCTTCCGCCCAGCAGTAAGCCCGGTGAAGTCACCGGATCTGATGGGCGGGTTTTAGCGCTACCCTAACCTGTAAAACGGCTAGGACAGCGCTAAAGCCGGCCCATCAGAGCTGGTAATGTCACCAAACACATTGCTGGGCGGAAGCTTCTGCCCAGCAGTACATTATTGTAAATAAAAGAGCCCTTGCCCTGCACAATCCAGCGCAGGGCAAGGGAGCGCATCGGAGCATGACATGGTCCGATGCTAACATCAGGGGGGCTGCCTGGGTGAAAATATGGGTATGGCCAGGTTCAGATCTTAACCCGGACAACCCCTTTAATCCTCCAGTCAATGACAAATCCGGCGCCTGCGCACTCCATTACTCAGTAGGGCAGAGGCAGCAGAGCGTTTAATGCGCATGCACCGGCCCGTACATCCCGATCTAGCCGGCGGAAGTAAACTGCCAAAATATCGGGATGTACGGGCCGGCGCATGCGCATTAAACGCTCTGCTGCCTCTGCCCTAGTGAATAATGGAGTGCGCAGGCGCCGGATTTGTCATTGACTTGGAGGATGGTATCTGAAGAACCGAGGGCGGACCAGAGGGGTGAAAGGGGAGGGGTTTGATTTGAACAGCGCCGTGGAGCCTGGGCACCGGCCGCATAAACGCCGCCCCTGGGCATCTTCAGAACCTAATTAGCATATGGAATAAAAGTGGTTTTAAGAGCGAATAGGCGACGGACAGCAATATGAAAGGTAAGATTATAATATGGGGAATGTAATGGATATCATGATGTTTGTGGTGTATAATGGTCATTTTAGGTGAAAGACTCCCTTTAAGGGTTGATTTGTTCCTGAAACATTGTTCCTGAAACACACTCGAAGCTGAAGTGGGGGCGGGGCCTTTTGCTGAGAGTGATGGCACAGGCAAGCGGCTGTGTCTGCGCACTCCAGAGGATGCTAGTGTATAAGAATCAATAGCAGCTTCGGCTGAGTGAGCAGAGTGCAGATCGTGACAACCAATGAGAAATGGTTGCCAAGATCTGTTTGCTAGTCCTCCATCTTTCCATAGATGTATATAACACTTCCAAGGCTGTGGTACATGCCCTGAAGCTGTTCTATGCAAGCAGCCATAGTTGAAACGAGGTGGCAGAGGATAAGAGCAGTGGTCAGGGACCAGAGCTAATTCGCATGCGCTGACCTTTGTGCGCTCGCTCCCGCTATTCCCGACCACCAGAGAGGCTGGCTTTATACTCATGTTGTGCGCCACCACATAATAAATTTAACTTGATGAGGTAAGACACCCCCTTTAATATTTTTATTATTATTATTTACATTGCTGTTCTTACTATCCTGAGCATTATTACTATTGTTATTCTTATTAAAAGGGTTGTAATGGTTTAGAAAAACATAGCTGCTTTCTTCCAGCAACAGTGCCGCACCTGTCCACAGGTTGTGTGTGGTATTGCAGATCAGCTCCATTTAATACTAGACACCACCCGTGGACAGGCGTGGCACTGTTCTCTAATCTGTTCCATAACATTTTACAAAGAATGGATTTACTTACCCTGTCCCTTTAGGGGCTTACAATCTAAATACAAATGTGCGCAGATCAAGCCACTGAAAGGGAATTTCTCATCTGGACACTTATGACATATGAACGCAATACGGCTACTACCTCAATGAGGCCCTCAGGTGAATGGAGAGCAAGCCATGCATGCACAGCCACCCCTCTATCGGATTTCCGAAAATAGCCAAGTGGTGAATGGAGGGGGTGGCCACATGTGTGCAACTTGCTCTCCATTCACTGAAGTGAGGCTTCCAAGAATAGCCAAGCACGCTTGCTCTGCAGTTTTCGGAAGTCTATCACAATAGCTATGGGCATGTTCACCCTTCGTTTTACCAGAATCAGACGTCGGGGAGAATCAGGACTTCCGATTACATAGCTATATGAGGGTTTATTTTTTTGGGGGGATAAGATGCATTTTTTTAATGCCAACATTTAATTTGCCATGTCTTGTTTTAGAAAAGAGGAAAAAAAATCAGTTTGTGGCTAAATTGAAAAAAAATATATAAAAAAAATAAAACAGAATTCCTCCAAGGTTTTTGGTGTTTTGACATCACAGCGTTCACAATGTACTAAAAATGACCTGACGTCCTTATTCTGCGGCTTTTTGTTTGACTACTTTAACAAAAGTATCATTGGGGTACAGAGGCTTGACCATGGGTATAGCTGCTGCCACTAGGAGGCGGACACTAAGCACAAAAGTGTGAGTTCCTCCCTTCAACTATACCCTTCCCACAGGGACTAAGCTAAATCAGTTTTAGCTTAGGCTTGGTTCACACCTGAGCGTATTAGGGTTGGACGATATACCGGTATCACGATATACCGCGGTATTAAAAAAAGGCGATATGGCGATATCGCTGTTTCCTTAATACTGCGGTATATTTCGTGACGTCATCGCTTTTAAAACTGCGTCGTCCCCCCCCCCCGACGGACTTGTAAGGAGACAGGCAGGGAGCCGCAGAGCAGGAAGCCTGGTCTGACTTATTCGATTCTTTTAACTAATAAACTCTCAGACGATTCTCTTAGTCTCCAGTGCTGGACTGCTGGTTGCCTCTGATTGGTTGGAGGGCGGGGCTAGCTTCCACTGTCGGCTCCTATTACACTGCCTGCTGCTGCCTCTATGCTAATCGCAGTGAGCCATCATGAGTCCCTCCAGTACCTCCCCCATGACATGATGAACAAGGAGGAATTATGGTGGTGGCAGGCAGGTGGCAAGTCACACAGGTGTCCATAAGACATGGGGGGCAGCTGCTACCCCCCACAAGCCCCATACTGTATGTAATGTCTCCTTGTGGCTGCTGCTAGCTGCCCCCATACTGTAATGTCTCCTTGCGGCTGCGCTGCTGCCCCTATACTGTAATGTCTCCTTGTGGCTGCGCTGCTGCCCCCATACTGTAATGTCTCCTTGTGGCTGCTGCCAGCTGCCCCCATACTGTAATGTCTCCTTGCGGCGGCTGCTGCCTGCTGCCCCCATACTGTAATGTCTCCTTGTGGCTGCGCTGCTGCCCCCTTACTGTAATGTCTCCTTGCGGCTGCTGCCTGCTGCCCCCCATACTGTAATGTCTCCTTGCGGCTGCGCTGCTGCCCCCATACTGTAATGTCTCCTTGTGGCTGCTGCTCTCATCATCATGTCTCCTGCTGGCTGCTGCCCCATAGTCCATTATAACGTCTGCTTGTGGCCCCCCCAAACAGTATAACGTCCCCTTGTGTCCGCCCCCATACAGTATAATGTCTCCTTGTGGCCGCCCCCATACAGTATAACGTCTCCTTGTGGCCGCCCCCATACAGTATAACGTCTCCTTGTGGCCGCCCCCATACAGTATAACGTCTCCTTGTGGCCGCCCCCATACAGTATAACGTCTCCTTGTGGCCGCCCCCATACAGTATAACGTCTCCTTGTGGCCGCCCCCATACAGTATAACGTCTCCTTGTGGTTTTTTCTTTAAAACGGGTATTTATCCCGTTATTTATCTTCTAGCGGAACTGGGGGGGGGAGGTCTCCCTTTTAAGAGCAACAGAGGGATCGGGCCTGCGCTTCCCTGTGTTCACCGGGTACCAACTCCATATTGGGGGCGGGGCTTGCAGTTCTCTCCGCTCCCTCCTCCTTCTTCTGTGTTCGGCCCCAAAGTAGACGGTCGCTTCTGTGCACCATTTTGCCTGTGCTTCTTGTAGCTCCAAATTTCCATCCGGTCAGTCAGATCCCCTCTGCTGTTTGTGCTCTGCCCCACCACCAATTGGTTCTGTCTCTGTCCCAGTCGCCCCTACTGCCCAGCCCATGGTAGAGCCGGAGTGGGCGCGCTCCCTGGCAAGGATGGTACAGGACGTCTCCTATACCAACAAGGCCATTGTGGAAATACTGGGGCGTTTGTCCGCAAGGCCGTCCTCTGACCAGTCAGACTCTGGGGTTCCTGGGGCTCATTCCCATCGCAGCCGTCCCGCTAAATGGGCCATTCCATCCTCCCCCCAAAAGGGTGTCTGTGTCTCCCGTTTCCTCTGCCTCTCCGCCTCCTCCCAGAGAGTCTCACTCCGACGTGTCCTCCATGGAAGAGGCAGCCCCCCCGAAGCTAGCATCGGAGCATCTCATGCTCCGATGCGCTCTAGGGCACGGGCTCTTATGTTTATTATAACACACTGCCGGGCGGAAGCTTCCGCCCGGCAGTGTGTTCGGTGACATCACTGGCTCTGATGGGTGGCCTCACCACGTGGTGAGCGCGATTACATCATCAAAGGTCCTTTTGCAGGTCCTCAAAAAAGAAGAAAGAAGACTATGCCGGCTGGACGATCAAGTGGATGAGGTGAGTTAATTTTTTTTTATTTTTTAACCCCTCAAGCCACATTTTAGTAAGCATTCTGTATTAAGAATGCTTTTATTTTCCTTTATAACCATGTTATAAGGAAAAATTATAAAATATACAGAACACCTAACCCAAACCCGAACTTCAGTGAAGAAGTCCGGGTTCGGGTCTGGATACCACATTCAGTTTTTTTGCTGCCTACTGAAATTGCGTGCCTACTCACACGATTTTCCCTCTACGCACCTGCATAGCATCTGGCCCTCACCTGCGACACCCGTGTGAAAGGGGCCTAACTCTTCCAAGTATGTTCAGCATGTAGATAATCTTCATACAGCATCACATACTGTGAAATGCACAGATATTGTAAGCGCAGTATCTTCCATATATTCACACTGAGCAGCCTCCTGACTACCTTTCTGTCTTTATCTTTAGTTGCCGCTCAATAAGCTGACAGAATTGCTGCGTCAGGACTTGGCCGCTGCCGGCTTCACCGAAGCTCTGACCTTCGCCTTGGTAAGCAGTTGATGTATCATCAGCCTCATTGAAAGGCAAATGTTCATCTGCCCAATTGTCTTTCTCCATATTAATTATAATTCTGTCTGAAATGACCCTGACGCCACCTTTATTTCGTTTGTCACCGCAGTGTTCAGTTGATGATATTGCAGATAAACTGGGGATTCCTGTCTCCGCCACCAACGCTGCACACATTGCAAATCCCAAGACTGCAGAATTTCAGGTCAGTTATGGAAGCAACATAGAATTTGTAAATGAACTGTAATATTGGCGAGATTGCCTCCTCTCATAAAAGAAAAACGGAACAATATGTTTGAGCCTCTTTCTACCTAATGTGGACCTGGTGGTTAGGGTTTTGAAAAGTGGAACTTGACGCCTGCATCATTTTTTAATTTTTTTTTTTTTTAAAAGGATAACTGTCATATTTTCATAAAAAAAACTATTTTAGCATATGTTAATGCTGCACTAGCATTATGCATAAAGTAATCTTTAGTTTCTTTACTTACCACTGTTTTCCTTGAGGTTTTCCCCTTAGTTACGGCTGTTTTGAATCCTACATTTTGAGGATCTTCTCAAGATGGCTCCTCTGCCAGTTCTCTGAGGCCAAAACTGCCTTCCCTCACTTCCCATACACACTTGCTGTAGCCAGCAGCTTCCTGCCAGCCAATCAGATTGGATTACTGAGAGACACACCTCCTCACTCTGAAGCCTAAGGGCTCTTTCACACCTGCGTTCTTTTCTTCTGGCAAAGAGTTCCGTCGTCGGGGCTCTATGCCGGAAGAATCCTGATCAGTTTTATCCTAATGCATTCTGAATGGAGAGAAATCCGTTCAGGATGCATCAGGATGTCTTCAGTTCCAGAACGGAACGTTTTTTGGCCGGAGAAAATACCGCAGCATGCTGCGCTTTTTGCTCCAGCCAAAAATCCTGAAGACTTGCCGCAAGGCCGGATCCAGAATTAATGCCCATTGAAAGGCATTAATCCGGATCTGGCCTTAAGCTAAACGTCATTTCGGCGCATTGCCGGATCCGATGTTTAGCTTTTTTAGAATGGTTACCATGGCTGCCAGGACGCTAAAGTCCTGGCAGCCATGGTAAACTGTAGTGGGCAGCGGGGGAGCAGCATACTTACCGTCCATGCGGCTCCCGGGCGCTCCAGAGTGACGTCGGGGTGCCCCAGGCGCATAGATGACGTGATCGCATTGCACGTCATCCATGCGCATGGGGCGCTCTGACGTCATTCTGGAGCGCCCCGGGAGCTGCACGGACTGTAAGTATGCCGCTCCCCGCTCCTACCATGGCAACCAGGACTTTAATAGCGTCCTAGCTGCCATAGTAACACTGAAAGCATTTTGAAGACGGGGGGGGGGGGGGGGTTAAACATAACATAAATGCATTTTGAAGTTTCTGTACACCCCATTGTCCTAAACAGGTTAAGGGAGCAGTGGAAAGGGACAGAGGACATTAATGAAAGCTGTTATTATAAAGGCAATTACGGATCTTTTGGCAATCATTGACAGACTAACTCAGGTATACCTGCCTAGCTCTAATAAACTAGCAAATAAAATAAAAATATGACAGTATACTTAAAGGATAGGTCATCAGTATGACTTGTATGAGGGTCTGACCCCCTGGCACACCCACAGATCAGCTGTTAACAATATCTGCAGGTTCCGGAATTAAGCGGTGTATGGAGCTTATCTATTGCAGGTTCCCATTCACTTGAATAAGAGCATCAGCTGCAGTACCTGTGAACAGCCACTATGCGGTGTACCAAGCTGTGGTGTTCCAGCTCCGTACACTATTTACTTCCAGAACCTGCGGCTGCCGCTAATGGGGGTATTGCGCCTCCACCGATCATATTGATGACCCATCTTATGGATAGGTTATCCGTATGTTGACCGCAGAGAAACTCTTTTAAATGTACTTTGCTGAGCTGTTCTTTTCCAAATGGGTAAGAATATCTACAAAATTGTCCTAAAGCCTGATGCAGACAGCTGTTCCAGAATAATTTCCGCTCGGGTAGATATCTGTATGGCGTCTGAATTAGCAAGTGGCATTTCTCTGCTGGCCGCGACACTTTCCTGAAAAAGGGGTGTGATGAGGGAAGGAATTGGCCGGCGGCCCCACCACATTTATCAACTTCTATGCCCATTGGAGTAGATTTCAGTTGAGGCTCACGGACTGCCGGTGCTGCAGGTCATTTTTATGACGAGACGTACACCTCTGGGAATGCATCTGGGTATCGTAGCCCAGCCTACCCCACCGGTTTATGATACATTTTCCCTATATATTTGAATGAAACCTAACATGTTTTTGAAGAGCAGGAGGAGAACATTTTCAAGACCTCTGCTCCAGAACGCTGGCAGAAGTTTCTTTGCTCAAAAAGTTTGCATTATTTTTACTCCAGTTTTGATAGGTGTGTAGAGGAACAGCTGTGATTAAAGGTGGTGAATTAAAGAGGACCTTTAACCACTCCTGACTGTGTTAATAGCTTTATGCATTCCCCATGTAATACCAATTCTGGAGCATCTATTCTTATGGCTCTGTCGTGTTATTCCTTTATTATTTGCACTAGAAGTTATAAATTAAATGCTATTAACCTTCAGTAAGGGTACAGAGGGGAGGTAACCAGTTGGGGGGGTGTACCTGCACAGTCTGACAATGGCAGCACTGATTGGATAGAGACTGTGCACGGATCCCCCCCAACTGGTTACCACTGGATGCTATGTAAAAACTCAGAGTCCCGGTGCTGATATTGTCACTACAAGGACACCGTATTGTGAATTCACTGCAGTCCTATTGGGGACGGTGTTGGGGCCGGACACTCGCTTTAAGCAGCAGTAATTCCTAACAGGTTGATTTATTTAATGGGCTGCAATTTTTCACTTTGCTCTCCAGTCACAGATGGGATAAGGACATTAATACACTGTTCACTCAGGTCTGTTTGCTGTTCTCAACAAAGTAGATTATGGACCTGAGATTAAGATCTTATCAGCCATATTCATTTTCACGCCCCACATTATTTCCTTCTGTGGATTGTATACTGGCGACTCTTTTACTCTTTTGTTCTTGTGAAACACAGGCAAGCTCAGAAATGTTTGTATTGGACTAAAATAGTCTTTTTAACAAGTCATTTGCATTTAGGCCACATAAAGGAGACATCGGACCCTGAAAATGACACTTCAACGTTTCACCACTTCACGTGGATTTCAGGCCACGTGCATTCTGCTTTTGAGTGGTTGCTTTTCACAGCAAATGTCACCCTTTGCAACGCAGAAGGTGAAATCTGCAGGGTCCACATCACGCTTTTTTTTGCAGCGGATTTTCAGAAATGGCCACAGAGAAATATATATGCACCAAGAAACCAATAGTTTTGCTTACTCTTACCAGTTGCTTACCCAACTGCAGTGACTGGAGCCATGGCATGGATCTGGATTTTAGCACAGCTGTGACTCAGCCGGCTTGACATCAGGGAGAATGGCCAGGGATCTGTATCGATGGGTCCCCTGTAGGGCACTAGTAGATGTGATGATGTCACATGGGTCATGGCTAGTGTCAGAGGATTTTTACTTCCCATTTAACCCATATGCCTTTTTATGGCGGTCACTAAGGGGCCACCGTCTTTTCACTGCGGCCCAGTCTAAGTGCTACATTGGTCCCCTGGGGAGCGGAGGCTCTGCTGTCACATGAGAGCCGCGCTCCTGCTCAAACAACTCGAATCGGCAGGAGTGCCGATCCGGGCTATTTAACCCTTTACATGGCGCCCTCCGCATGTAAGTGCTGACAGAGGGAGGGGACCCCCTCTGTCTCCCATCGGCATCCCGCAAATGCGATTGCAGGGTGCCCATGTGTGTAAAGGCTGATATAGGCCCCAGATCAGCCTTGAGTGGTTTCTAGCAGGCTGTGCCTCTCTGGCAAAGACTGCTGGTCAATGTCAGTACAGCACTGATGTGTGTGTTGTATTTTAAAAGCAATCTAAATATTGCAACACATGTTTAGTATCGCTGTGTCCGTAACAACCCACACTACACAAATATCATGTAAATTATCCCCTATGGTGAACACCGTAAAAAATAAATAAAATTGGAGAATTGCTTAGTCACCACTGAAAAAATGTAATAACAAGCAATCAAAAATCATAATTTACATTGTACCAATGTAAACTAAAAGTCATCCCTAAAAATCAAGCTCTTACACAATTCCATAGGAAAAAATGTATGGGTCTTGGGAAGCGGCTATGCAAAAAGATTTTTATTGCACAAAAGTAGTAAAAGTAAAAAAAAAAACTATATGTATTTGGTATCGCTGTAATCGTACTGACCCAGAGAATAAAGATATTTTGTTATTTATGCCGAAAAAATGAATGCCGTAAAATGTTTAATGTAAAAACTAAGTGGCAGTATGGCTGTTTTTTCCCATGTTCCTCCCAGAAACAGTTAATAAAAGTTAATAAGAAAGTTATGTGTACCCCAAAATGACACAATTAAAAATACAACTTGTATCGTAAAAAATGAGGATTAGCTGAGCAGAGCAGCGCCTGCTTCACTAAGCTAAGAATACTGCATGTCTGCTCTTAACTTAGTGAAGCAGGCACAGACAGGAGCCCGCTCTGCTAATCCTGGCATAGTACATGGGTATATGGTAGTTAGTAAACCTCCGGGGGCATGGGCAGGAGCAGCAGTGTGCGCTGCTGACCCATTGAGAAACTGTGAACTCCATGCTCCAAACACCACTGAGCACTCAGCGGTGTACAAACGTCAATTTTAAGTGCACATGGAAATGTGAGCTTTTGGGGGGGATGATTTAAAATACAAAAAGCATTAATAAAGTATATTACAAAAAGTGTTATTGTGACATTAGGGACATTTTAACAAAAATGTAATCAAAAGTTTAGTTACTCTTTAAGGCCCTATAGAAAGTGATGTCCCGTTGAGGGCTGGCATCACTGCCTTGGTGACCCTCACTGCTGTATCGGCATGGTATGATTATATTAAATATAAAAAAGTTCGTGGTTCTGTGCATGGTTCAGGAGAGTGTGAAAAATAGGCCATGAAATGACAGTCCCCTGGATTCCTTCATCTTATACATGGGCCCTCCGGGGCCCCCAAAAGGATTTGCCGTTACCTTTTTATTCTGGCATCAATATGTGTTTCACACTAGACTTACTCAAGCATGTCTCTAAAAAGTGAGATGACTGGTGAGAAATGGAAGGGGAAGACAGCATCCGGAGAGCCCACACAGTATGTCTGACTGTAGTAGCTGTCACCCTCACAATATGAGCGGGGGAGATCTGGGACACAAATGGCTAATGTACGAGAGACAGCCTGTAGGGTCCATCTAAATCTGGACGTTGTCTTTTTGATTTTAAGTAAAAAAGATTTTTTTATGTCTCGTTTTTTCAGGTGGCTCGCACGACCTTACTGCCCGGCTTATTGAAAACGGTTGCAGCCAATCGCAAAATGCCTCTCCCTTTGAAACTGTTTGAAATATCTGATGTGGTGACAAAGGACAACACTAAAGGTAATTAGTGCGACCAGAAACACCACTCCTTCCCGACACGTGTATATGGTGTGGTCAGGTATGGTGTGGTCTGGTATCCATGCTAGGCTATGGAGAAAGGAGGTTACGGTGGACAGATCGCCATCAGGATTTCTGTGCTTTGTGATACATTTCCATACACATTTTGGGAACAATAATTAGAACATTTGCCTGTGAGTTAATATCGCTGTTCCATCCTGACTGTGTAGGCAGCTCAGAGGAGCACACAGATGGATTCTACATCTACACATGATGATTTTATTTTTTTCACTCTTTTGGCTGACTGAATAGATCTGACTTGCCTGAGACAGCTCGGTTCTGTTCAGCTGCCTGCTTTTCACTACAATGCAAATGCCACAGGAGTATAGCGTAGAACAAGAGAAGCTCCAGACTTGACCCACGGTGAATCTGGTGTCCGCAGGGTGGTTGATGGGATCTTCCCACCACGATTAGCCAGAACATATGGCTAGGACATGCTATCGCCTCCTGATCAATTTGGTTGTGATCAGGGGCGTACACAGACGAAAAAATATGGGTGGACAGCACTCCTTGGTAATGATGTATGCTTGAAAAAGGCTAACACGCAGCCGAAACGTTGCATCCGGAATAAATTCCACTTTTTGCACCTTTTTGGACGTGCTGTCTCCGTTTTTTATTTTTCTGGATATCTACAGGGCGTACAGACATCACAGGGCTCCATAGCAAGAACTCCCTGTGAGATTTAAAGTTTCTTAGAGGTTGTCCGGGTTCAGAGCTGAACCCAGACATCAGTGGCGTAACTACCATAGCGGCAGACCATGCGACTGCTAAGGGGCCGAGGGAAAGAGGAGGCCCAAACTTAGTTGGGATTATCTCCTCTTCTACTGAAGGTGAAAACTTGGTCAGGGGTCAGGACTCTATCCTCTAAAGCAGGAATCAGCAACCTTTGGCACTCCAGCTGTTCCGAAACTACAATTCCCAGCATGCTTCATTAATTTCTATGAGAGTTCTTAGAAGAGCATAGCAAGTATGCATGCTGGGAGTTGTAGTTTCGCAACAGCTGGAGTGACGAAGGTTTCCTACCCCTGCTCTAAAGCAACAACTTTTAACAAATAAGGCAGTGGAAAAATGGCCCAAGGGTTTCTGTCCTGTGTGGGGGTCCTGGTTTGATCCTTGCTATCGGGCCCTTACTTCTCTATGTACACCACTGCCAGACATAACCCCATTTTCTGAATACCATATTTCTCAATGTATTTACACCGAAAAACATTTGTAAATATATTGATACATCACCTCTATACAGCTCTAGGTCTGCTCCATCTCTTCACATAGTGTTTGATAAAACTGGCTGCCCGCAGCCACCATTAGGGGGAGCTCAGTTCATAGGATTTTTTTATAATTGTCTTGGAACTCATTGGAAACTGTAAAAAAATCTGTATGCACAGAGCTCCCTCTAGTGGTGGCTACGGGTAATTACTGTGGTTTAACAAAAGGAAGCAAAGAAAGGAATCCAGTGTTGGGGGGGGACCTCATGGCAGTGGTGTAGTCTGTCTCCATGATGAGTACGCCACTGGGTGTGAACCCTGAAAGCCCTGCCCATCACTTAAATTATGGGGAGGAAGTCTTCAGCTAGCGTAAATGGTACTGTGCTGCAGAGTGGTGGAGTGAAAGGGCTGCAGTGCATAACTGCCACTGCTGTTACTGTTGTTTGTTTGCTGCAGCTGTGCATTTAAAGGGATTTTTCCCACAAAAAGCATGCATCACCCTCCTGGGTAATGGGGGCCCCTTCACTGAGTAGTAGTGCATATGTTCATTTCATTTTTTATATGGGATAGGCGGTGAATCCTTTTTTTTTTTTTTTGCAAGTCAACCCTTTAAATGCATTTTAAGCGTAAAGTTAAGGTTTGGTACATCTGTACTTCTTTGCAAGGATGAGTGGGGGTCCCTGCAGTCCTGGTGATATGCCGTCACTCCTATTGGTGAGAAACCGTTTCAGTTAAACCTGTGTCATAGGCCATTTTTTGGCAGCAGTGGTATGCAATTTTTTTAGCGTCACTTCGCTGTACATAAAGTTTTGATATGTCAGAATGACACTTGAAAGGTTTTGATTGGTAGGGGTCTGAGCAATGAGAACCCTGATAGATCAGTAAAACGAGGAGTTAGACGTGCTTATTGAGCACTGGTTCTCCTCGCTGCTGAAGATGGTCCCAGCACTCGAACCCCACCAAACAAGACCTTTGCTGATATCAAAAATATATATAAAGTGTTGTAGTTACATTACTTTACCATTGCTGGCTGATAGGTGGCAGCACTCCCTAATTCATTGCTTCATTTATCCAGTATTCACTGTTACTGGCATTTTATTCAAAACCACTTTCGCGTTTTCTGTGTTAAAGTTTTTTTGCAGTTTGTGTTTTATACAGCATTTTTTCATCTCCTTTCAGAAGCCATGTCATTTTTAACCTTCATACCCATTGCAATTGTGCGGTCTGTAATTATATAATTTACCTTTGCTTACCAGCAGGGGGCAGGAGAATATAAGTATTTGAGCTTCTGCCAGTGGAGACATGGTCTTACAGGTTAAACTAGAACTTTTTATGCCTATATCTTTATTTACAACAGAAATATGTCAGAAAACCCGATTGTTAGTTGTGACCCGGCCGTGGAGCGTGTGCAGAACTTCAATGTTTTGTGGGAAACAGGTCAGAGGGATGGCATCACAGAGTGGCAGAAGGGGCTTATTGCATATGGCCCAGCAAAGGAGCACACATTAAAGGTGTTCGGAAATTTGCTGTTATGTCGCCACAGATGGTTCAGTGATGAATCTGTATGGAGTTGGAGAAAGGGCAGGAATTACGTTGGTTCCTGAACAGTTCCTACAGGAGGATCTGCATGCCCGCAGTATTTCCTTGTGAAAGCCTAACTTAAAAATGTCTACAGGTCTATAACAAAGAACTTTTGTGCTACAGTATAAAGCCTTAAAGGGGTTTTCCCATCTCCAGCTGTAGCTCTGGCGCTGGAGCTACTGCGGAAACAACTGATCTGCAAGGGATGTAGATTAAATAGCCTATCCCAAGGTATTGAAGATAGGGCATCAATATAAAAGGACTGAAAAACCCTTTTAAAGATGTCAGAAAATGTATTTTATTAATTTTTATCCAGCAGACGTTACCACCAGCAGTCCAGTCTGAGTAGCCTACGAAAAGATCTTCTTTCTTACATTGATCTCTATGAACTTTACATATAGGGGGGGTTATTCTCATCTGGGACATTTAAAGGGGTTCTTTAAGTTATTTATTAGGGAAAACTGTTGGGAGCCTGCATAAATATTATAAACTCAAACTTACCTTCCCAGTCACTTTTGATCCTGCAGCTCCTGCTTCTTCTTCCCAGGCTGCAACCAACTGTACCATAACATTTCTAGCTGCACACGGCTTACTAGTAGTGCAAACTACACAGTACCCCCTGTAGTGCCACCTAATGTTACCTTAAAGGGGTTGTCCCACAAAAGATATTCTACAGTTTTCAAACCAGCATCTGGATCTGAATTACTTTTGTAATTGCATGTAATTAAAAATGTATCATAGCCACTGAGTAAGGGCTCTTTCACACTTGCGTTATTACACGCAGGATCCAGAAAAACGCAAGTGAACTGAAAGCATTTGAAGACGGATCAGTCTTCAAAATGCGTTCAGTGTTACTATGGCAGCCAGGACGCTATTAAAGTCCTGGTTGCCATAGTAGTGGCGGGGAGCAGTATACTTACCGTCCTTGCGGCTCCCGGGGCGCTCCAGAATGACATCAGAGCGCCCCGGGAGCCGCACGGACGGTAAGTATACTGCTCCCCCGCTCCCCACTACACTTTGCCATGGCAAACAGGACTTTAGCGTCCTGGCAGCCATGGTAACCATTCAGAAAAAGCTAAACGTCGGATCCGGTAATGCGCCGAAACGACGTTTAGCTTAAGGCCGGATCCGGATTAGTGCCTTTCAATGGGCATTAATTCCGGATCCGGCCTTGCGGCAAGTGTTCAGGATTTTTGGCCGGAGCAAAAAGCGCAGCATGCTGCGGTATTTTCTCCGGCCAAAAAACGTTTCGGTCCGGAACTGAAGACATCCTGATGCATCCTGAACTGATTTCTCTCCATTCAGAATGCATGGGGATAATCCTGATCAGGAGTCTTCCGGCATAGAGCCCCGACGACAGAACTCTATCCCAGAACAGAAGAACGCAAGTGTGAAAGAGCCCTTTTAATTAAAAGCATCTATTTAGCGCCACCTGCTGTTTTATTTATTTATTATTTCTTAGTCCTGCTCACTGAGATGGCGCACATGCTCAGTTTCATCCTTCAACTGACCCCTGAGCTGTGATAGGAAGAGCTGAGACACGCCCCCTGAGCTGCAGCTGAAAAGACACTCCCCTTGAGCCGCCAGCATGATATAAATCTAGTAGAGCAATGAATGGGGAGATCTCTGGATCCATGTGAGGTACAGGGCTGGTTCTAGCTTTGTTAGAAAGAGATTGTCATGTACCTGATGCTGCCTGGCGCTCAGGTGCTGTTCTCTGTAGCAGGTTAGTGTCTTTCTAATCAATATGTCTGTATTCCAGTGGTTGGGGGCCACACAGAGCAGCATCGCAGGCTGGCTGCGGCCCCTGGTCTGCAGCCTGTGTGCCACCGCTGCTGGTAAATGCTAGATTCTCACACTGTGAATGAACTGCATGGCTCAGAATGGCTTCATCGTAGTATACAGGGAAGACATCCTAGTAGTTATAAGTGCCTGACATCTGCAGCAACTTAGAGTTCAAAGAGAGGGACGTTTCCTTAATAACAGTAGAATGGGCGCCCAATGTTTAGTAACAAGCCCGGAGGCTAAACATCTCTGCAGTATCTGAATCACTTTGGCATCATTGGTAGGCTCCTCTCAATACATTTGTTTCCAGGAAAATCTATATGGAGTGACTTTCTCGAGCTGAATCATACATCAGTAATGCCTTTATAAAAGATTTTTTTTCTCCCTTTTTATCTTTTGTTCATCTTGGACAAGCTGCAATCACCAGTTTACCAAGGTCTGATTCATCAAAGGACCACCCTGAACACATCCAGCTATACCAAGTGCTCCAAATTAATCCATTACAGTGAGGGGCCACTGACCTAAAAATGGTCCAGGATTTAAAAGGGTTTTCCAAGAGTTCAGTACTGATGGCGTATCCTCAGAATAGGTCATCAGTATCTGATTAGGTCAGACTTCTGGCCATCCCTTAGATTAGCTGTTTGGTGAGCCCAGTGGCCTCTTCCTAGGCCAGTAACATCACGTTCCTCCTCACATGGCCTATTTGCAGTCAAGTGGATGGGCCTGGGCTGCAATACCAAGCAGAGCTGCCATACAATGTACGACACTGTGCTTGGTTAGCCTGGAGGAGACCGCGGCCTCATCACACAGCTGATTGGTCGGGTCAGACTCTTCACACCACCACCAATCAGATATTGGTGAGGATATCCTGAGGATAAGCCATCTATATTGAGCTCCCAGAATTACCCCATTCATATATAGTAACAGTTTTTAAGGCTTAATAAAACACAAGTCCATCCAGTTTAGTCCATAATCCAGCAGCGTAGATCCAGAGGAAGGCAAAAAATACTCATGCTACAGAACAAATTTTCCTTGACTTGTGGTAGCAGCCGGTAGCAAACTCAACTTCGGATTCCGAATTTTAAATGTTTTTAAAGATGTAGAAATAAATACCAAATTCATTCACCGAAGAAGTCTCTCACAACTTAGGGTGAAACTAATTTTGCCTCCATGAAGGCAATACGTTTTAATGCTGTACGAAGACAGGTCTCCGCACAGCATTAGAATGAAGTGTTTGAACGAATCGACTTCAGATCTATGATCCGAAGCTCGATTCGCTCAACACTAATTATTACCCTCCAGAAATCCATCCAGGCCCCTCTTGAACGCTTTTAGGGAACTCCCCATCACCACCTCCTCAGGCAGAGAGTTCCATAGTCTCGCTGATCTTACCGTAAAGAATCCAGTTATGTAGAAACCTTCCTTCCTCTAGACGAGGACTTCTTGACAGCCCCAAAATCTGTTATCAGATGTAAAAAAGAATGCAGCATGTTGTATTTCAAGATTAATGTGCAAGAGATGCAAGGGTAGCAGAAGCCTCCTTTGATATGTGGCCCCCAATAATATGTATTACTGCATAGGTGTGTGTCTCTGAGAGTGCTCCTCTGACTGCTGGGAGGTAATGAATATCCAGTAAGTGCATTCTCTGCACCTGCTCTCCAGTAACCCTGGGCTGTCAGATGATATCCGGCTGCTTATAGCACAGAATGACTAGGTCCAATACAGCGCCGATCCTCCACTTCTCCTTGTCTTGAGTAAGTGCCTCTGCGTCAATGACATGACAAACTAATGGCACATGCACATGGCCGCCGCTCGGCTGTTCCGTGCATTGTGGACCGCAACCTCCACTCCCCAATGCACGGGCAACATCAGTGCAGATTCCGCAGACTGATCCAGACCCATTCAACTTGAATGGATCTATGATCTGTCTGCACTGGAAAAAAATAGAACATATTCCCATGGAACTACTCTGTAGTGCTTCTGTGAGGTTCCGTGCCTCCGTTCTGCACCGCACCTTTCCGGATTGCGGACCCCTTGAAGTAAAAGGGTCCGCATCTGTGATTTGGTGTAAAAACGGCCGGGGCATGAGCCCTAAAGGGAAGGGCCGATGTGACAAATGTTTCCCCCTGCAAATCCACATTCATTCTGTAGTAAAGCTTTTTTGTACAGATTTTGCCACAGACTTTACCCTATACAATGAAATCCACTATGAAAATCTGCAACATAATAAGTGGGTTGCATATTTAAAAATCTACAACTTTCTCGTATTTTCCTCCTGATTTTTACATTTTGAAAACCCCATCCACTTGAATTATACTATAAATTGCCACTAAATCTGCACTGGCATGTACACCTCCATGTCTGAACATACCCTGGGTTTACTTACATGTAACATTTGTGTCCAGCCTAAGCTGGCACCTGTCCAGCATCCATAGTGTTTCTGCCTGACTTGGGTCATATCTGATCATTGGGGGACCCCCGTTGATTAGCTGTTTGAGAAGGCACGGCGCTACAGCCTTCCTCCTGGTCACCAAGCACAGCACCATACATAGTATAGCGGCTGTACTTGGTATCGCGCTCAGCCCCATTCACTTCTATGGGGCTGAGCTGCACCTAGGCCATGTGACCAATGAACGTGTCGTCACTGGAGCGCCACTGCCATCTTAAACAGCTGATCTGATCCGACACCCGGGACCCCTACCATCACTATAGGCCATCAATATAAAATTCCACCCCCCAAAAAAACTTTAGGGTCCATTCACACGTCCGCAATTTCGTTCCGCATTTTGCAGAACGGAATTGCGGATCCATTCACTTCTATGGGAATTGCAAATTGCAGACCCGCACGGAATTGCAGACCCGCACTTCCGGGTCCGCAATTCCGTTCCCCCCCCCCCCCCCCCCCCAAAAAAAATAAATAGAACATGTCCTATTCTTGTCCGCAATTGCGGACATGAACAGGCATATTCTATTAGTGCCAGCAATGTGCGATCCGCAAAATAAGTTACGGACGTGTGAATGGAGCCTTAAAGGTTTATTCATACTCTGAAACAATGTATTCCATTCATCTGAACCGGGTTGTTTTGGCGGCAAGCACATGGCTCTCTGTCGGCTCCATTCAAATGAACATTGGACAGTCGCAGAAATTTCTCTCACATGTGAATATAGCCAAATTAGACTTTTCTGTGCTTTTTAAAAAGGTTTTCCATCTACTTTTGCAGTAGGGCAGTAAGAGGTAGAGAAAGGTATGGCAGGGGTATGAGCCCTGTGCACTTCCCTCCAAGATTGCCTGCACAAGGCCTAACACCCAGCCTATCTCCAGTCACTCGGAAAGCAGTTACCTCTGCAGTTCCCCGTAACAGTCTGTGGTATGAGATTTTTGTTTTTTTTATTTTTCTGCATTTTAACTATGTAGGTGTATGGATGTTACTGGGCCATTATACACATGTTGACTCTTGTCTGAGGAGCTTACAAGTTCGCTCTTAATGTTTGCTTGCGGAGCCTCCTGTCGTGTACATAGATGTGGTGTGCTTGTGTAATTGCTGCTCACTGCCGGGGTTGTTAGAAGAGGAGATAAAGCAGTTTGGGCCTCCGTCCTCCGGACATGGAGAGTGCGCTGCAGATACCGAGCGTTTGAAGCTTGACAATGTGCAGATGGAGGCCGACTCTTACGTCTGGTCCCAATTTCTCCTCTTACTTCTACAAAGAGCAGGTCTGCAGCTGATTTGGACTTTTCCTTATCTTGTATGTCTACTGTTTACGCCATTCTCCTGTTATTTTCCTCTCCCACTCTTCATCTCGGTGATTGCTACTTGTCGTGCCCTCCTCCGTTTTTGTGCCATTGCCCACTTTTCCTCTTTGAAGTTTGTATAGATCTGAATGCTTGAAGACACTAATCCGTATTGGGTTTACATGGGGCGAAAAATACTGCGATGCAACTGTAACAGGGGAAAACGGTTTGGATTACAGCTCCACCATAGATTTTCAGCCAGCTTTGCCTTCTGAATGGGGTATGCAGGGACACATTACTACTAGATGGGTCACAGCCCCTGGAGGAGCTCTAATGGTGACCATATTGGATGCCGCTCTGCTTTTACAGAAGACAGGGAATGTAAAGGATGCGTTTTCCGAGAGATGAGACTAGTGCATCATTTGGGCAAATATTCTGTAATTTTTGTGTCAGTTACAATATGAGCAAAGGAGATTATGAATGGTGCCTAGATGTCCTCAGCGGATATCATCCACAACTATTCAGATCGTAAGAAGCCTGATTTGATGTAACCATTAACGCCTCTATTCTTTTACTTGCCCTTTAAGATGTCGGAGCGCGGAATCTTCGTCACCTGTGTGCAGTCTATTACAACAAGAACCCGGGGTTTGAGGTCATACACGGCCTGCTGGACCGCATCATGCAGCTGTTAGCAGTCAGTCCTGGCACCGAGAAAGGATACCGGATCAAAGCTGCGGAGGGTAAGAGGCGCCCGCGTTGGCGCCGGGGTGTATTTAGTATATATTGAGTCTTCTAAAGTCTTGTGCATGTATGGATGCACTGTCTACATGGATGCAACTGCATTTTGCCGGTGTTACAGGAAAGGCAAACTTCTTCTTAAAGGGGTATTTTCATCTGAGACAATGGGTCATATCGCTAGGATATATACCCCATTGTCTTATTGGTGCGGGTCCCACCGTTGGGACCCGCACCTATATCAAGAACGGAGCCCCCGCAAAATGGTGGCTGGAGTACTCCGGTCCGGCCACCACCAAGCGCTCTCCCCATAGAAGTGAATGGGAGCGCACCACACATGACCGGCCAACGCCCCTATTCACTTCTATTGGTTAGATGGAAATAGCTGAGCCAGCGCTATTTTTGGCTGCCCCATAGAAATGAATGTAGTGCGCCCGTTTAGGAGATAGCTGCAGGTCCCAGCTATATGTCCCCATTGTCTCAAATGAGAAAACCCCTTTAATTTTATCTCTTTTGTTTTAGTTTGTCATTACCAGCATTTTTTTCTGGAGCACATGTATTGGGTCCATAGACTCGCTGTCTATGCTGGAAATAAGTTCTGTTCAGAGACCATCACCTCGGCAGAGTTTTGGTTATTTTCCTTTCCCTATCAGTCTATTGAAAAAAATATGATCTGTTTCCTATAGGACCCTCAGACTGGTGAGTGGCTGCAATGAGCCTAGAGGAGCCCACCCATTTATTTCAGTGGGCACTCTGTAATGCTTCATCCCCTGTGATGGCTCTGCAGGGGAACTAAAGTTCTGCTTTACGGCTGATTACTAGGGTCCTCGGCAGGGGGACGTCGTGCGATCAGCTTATTGTCAGGGAACCCTTGTAGCAAAAAAGGATAGTCTGATGCGAGTAACCCCTCCGGATGCAGTGTTATTTTGAAGAACCATCTGCAGTGTTGTCCACCATGTGGTCAGGAAATGATAGTGTATGCCACGAGCGGTGCAGTTTTGGTGCTTGTTTCATTACACACCATCACAACAGCAAGAAATATAGGTAACTATGCCAGTGTCTCCATAGTAAAGCTGGCCATACACATTCAGTAGCTGTAGGCCGAACGCTCAGCTGATGGCAAACTGAAAATTATAACGAAAAACTGGGTTCAGCTTGAAGGCACCAGTTGTGGTCCTCGAGTCCTGGAATTTACACTACTTTACATTATCTTTAGGCATGAAGACAATATAGATTGCAGCTTCTTTCCATACGGGCACAGTTGTCTCCTCTATTAGGAGCATATGTATAATAGTCAGTTTTCACGCACCTTCTGTCCCTTTAACTTACTTAAGGAGCGTACACCTAACCTGGGTCATAACCTCTGCTCCTCTCTATGGGATGGGAGCTGTGCAGAATTACCACGGTGCAGTTGTGATGTCTTGGTGCTCGGTTTACAGGATCAGTAATTGTAGCCCAAGCCATGTTTTAGCTGCTGTCTGATTCTATTAGGGAACTGGAACATTATCAGCGAGGTCGAGATCTCCAGGAATTGTCTCTTATAAATTCTATTATCTCCTCTGCCTTTCTGCATTTGTAATGGGTACAAAGCAATCAGATGCACTTTTACTATAACCTACAGCTTGTCTATGATGGATGGGGGTTTCTGAGATTTATGTTCTTGTAATGACTTCATAAGGAACATGAGGATTGTTAAGTTATTATGCAACTATGAATTGTCTAATTTTTGGGAATATTTTGCACAAAATCCTCTATTCCTAATGGTGAAAAAGGACAGGTTAATAAAACGGGCGTCAGTTTTCATAGGAGCTGGTATGTTGCTTTGTTTGACAAGACTAACCTCATGATAAAAGTTGTTGTCCGTGTATTTAGGCTACAACTAATTATCTGATGGGACGATTACAGTGTCCTACAGTGGAGTGCACAATAGAAGAAATTAGTAAGGATTTCTTCCATTTAGTATGGACACATGTTCAAGACTATTACAATTTATTTTCCTAAACATCACAGAAACCAGTCTTAAAGGGGCCATCCAGGATCTTGATATTGATGGCCCGTCCTCAGTAAAGGCCGTCAATAACAGATCGATGGGAGTACGACACCCTGCACCCCGCTGATCAGCTGTATTCTTGTAGCTCCATTGCTGGACTGCACTACTCCGTCCATTATGCCATGGACAGCGCTGCCCCTATTCACTTCAATATTTCCGCCACTACAAGGAGGCAGTTGATTGGCAAGGGTGCTGGGTGTCCGACCCCCACCAGCCTGCTATTGATGGCTCATGGGCCAAAGCAGTATTCCAATCTTATATCCAGATCATATCGGCCAATGGTGCCATTCCTGATCTAAGGAGGGCATTAGGACACATTCCTGAGCATTGGATTCCTTTTCTGTTTGGTTGGTCATTACTGGAGATGAGATGGTGGTATATCCATTTGACTGGCACTAGACCAGTGTTTCTCAACTAATCAAGTCAAGTATTGACCAGGAGTTCCAGCCGAGCAATGCGCTGTAAATGTTAATAAAGTAAGGCTATACTCTCCCTGCCGTCAGTGGCTCTGTTTGGAGCCTCCATCAGTAGATCCTTGAGATTTAGTGGAGAGATTAGAACAGCAAAAAGTGCTATAGTAGCCATTGAAATGGCAGACCTAATGTCTAATCCCTGATAGGTAATGGTCCGTTGGGTGTCATCGATGTGGCAAATTTTTACCCAATGTGCCCGACCCATTTAGGCTACTTTCACACTTGCGTTCAGAGCGGGTCCGTCTGGGGTCTGCCCAGACGGATCCGCTCATATAATGCAGACGACGATGGGATCCGTTCAGAACGGATCCGTCTGCATTATATTGTATAAAAAATTCTAAGTGTGAAAGTAGCCACAGACGGATCCGTCCAGACTTTACATTGAAAGTCAATAGGGGACGGATCCGTTTGAAAAATGAGCCATATAGTGTCAAATTCAAACGGATCCGTCCCCATTGACTTACATTGTAAGTCTGGACGGATCCGTTTGCCTCCGCATGGCCAGGCGGTCACCCGAATGCTGCAAGCAGCGTTCAGGTGTCCGCCTGCTGAGCGGAGGTCAAACGGTGCCATAGTGATGCATTCTGAGCGGATCCGCATCTACTCAGAATGCATTAGGGCTGGACGGATGCGTTCGGGGCCGCTTGGGAGAGCCTTCAAACGGAACTCACAAGCGGAACCCCGAACGCTAGTGTGAAAGTAGCCTTATATAGGACATGCCCCAACTAATGACATTTCAGTCACAAGTAGGACATATGGCCCCTTCAGCAGATCACACACTAGACGACCTGAAGATATAGACCGGACCACAGATAAGTCCAGCACAGATTCCACACTGAACAGCTTAGGTCCTCTGCATTACAATGGGGCTATTACACATGTAGATCTACACTGGAAATCTGATGCCATGGATTTTATGACCATGGCCCTATTACACTGAACAATTTTGGGCATACCAACACTAGTTCCCAATAACTGTTTTTTTAATTCTATCAGCCAATGAATAAGCAAATGCTAGTTCATCAGCTGATGGGTATTCTTCATTAGCATGAAAGATGACCAATTATCGGCAGCACATCTCTGTGTACTCAGTGGTTTGCTGCCGATCATCAATACAACAGAACGAGGGAGCAATGACTGCAGTAGTAATTGTTCCTCCCATGTTCAGTATACATCGGCATGTGGATGTGTTGTCATCCATAAGCCCTCGCACTGCCCAAAGATCAGGCAGGGTAATGCCACCCTAATCTAGTAGCCTCTAGTAGCCGTCTACTTCCCCAGTCGCATCTATTCTCATTGTCTTCTCTATTGCAGTAATCAGCTGTTATCATAGGGGAAAACCACGACCGTCTCACTGTTCTGGCACATCGAGCCGTACCCCCCCCCCCCCCCCATACCCCAAGAGTGAGGTTCATTTGCCCCATTACAGCATATAGACATTGGTTTAAGCAGTAAAACCACCCCATTGATTTGGATGATTAGGTCTAGAGGGGCGAAGTATTGTATTAGTGACTGGTGTGTAAATTGATTCTCCATGGGCAGGTGTATGGCGGGTGCGTGCACCTGCTATTAGCACTCCACCCTTGCACGCCATGTAAGGTGCACCTCTGCGGGCTGGGTGGCACCCCCCTGGTGCATTAAGTGTGTGACGGTGTTTAGAAGCCAGCAGGCATATTACACCTGTAATGGCTGCTGACCGCTGGAAGGAACCTGTGTTTTTAAGCAGGCATGAAATGCAGACGGCATGTTAAATAATAATTAAGAGTAGCTGCTGAAACTCAAAATAGAAAAGTAAATGGGATTTAAAGCAGTCGGCGATGGAGGCACAGCGGGAGAGCCAGCCTCTGACAGTAGGTACAGTTTCATGGGTAATTATTACTAGCTCCCTGTGGGGTCTCTTCTACACTCCAGGCCTTTGATCTGCATTGCATATTACATTAATACCAATCTTGTTGTTCTCTTCTTCCCCGCCCTTCTCATTGCTGTGTATATAAAGCCCCCCAGCTATTAGCCCCCTGTCTTGGTACTCACACAAAGGAGGGGAATTATATTTTGGAATCTCACTGTAAGAAATACTGGAGCAGTTGAAAAGAGTTTATTGGAATTTTTATACTGATGGCCTATCCTTAGGATAAGCCATCAATATCAGATTGGCGGAGGTCTAACACTCCGCCTCCCGCGGATCAGCTGTTACGGAGTAGTTCCGGCACTAGGAGCATCTCCTGGACAGCTGATCGGCAGGGTTGCGGGAGGTCAGATCTCAACAGATCTGATATTCATGACCAATCCTCAGGATAAGCCATCAGTATAAAAATCCTGGAGTACCCCTTTAAGGTTGTTTCATATAACCACTAACGACTTAGGCTACTTTCACACTTGCGTTCGGGGCTCCGCTTGTGAGTTCCGTTTGAAGGCTCTCGCAAGCGGCCCCGAACGGATCCGTCCAGCCCTAATGCATTCTGAGTGGATGCGGATCCGCTCAGAATGCATCAGTCTGGCACCGTTTGTCCTCCGCTCCGCTCAGCAGGCGGACACCTGAACGCTGCTTGCAGCGTTCTGGTGTCCGCCTGGCCGTGCGGAGGCAAACGGATCCGTCCAGACTTACAATGTAAGTCAATGGGGACGGATCTGTTTGAAGTTGACACAGTATGGCTCAATTTTCAAACGGAGCCGTCCCCCATTGACTTTCAATGTAAAGTCAAAACGGATCAGTTTGCACTATCATGATAATGATAATGTTCATGGTAATGCAAACGGATTCGTTCTGAACGGATCTAAGCGTTTGCATTATAGGTGCGGATCCGTCTGTGCAGACACCAGACGGATCCACTCCGAACGCAAGTGTGAAAGTAGCCTTAGATGTTACTTCAAATAATGGCCGAGATCCATCAATATGCCAGAATTTAAGTGACCAGATACGGGACAAATTGTGATCAAAGTAGTGAAAATGGCATAATTAATTTTGGTGTGGCTGGACACCTTCTGTCTGCCATCCATCTATTAAAGGGGGTGTCTCACCAATGTACATTTATTATCAATAGTACCTCCAGTCCTTGCTTGTTTTTAAAAACTGCTGGTCTCTAGGGGTTATGACCATTGCCGCCATGCAGCAGTAGTGGCCACACTTATACGCTGAGATGAAGAATGCTGGCCTTTTTTCTGGTAGGCAGGAGTGAGCGCACATAGGCGCATGCGCAGTAGCTCCCCTTCCCGGCCACCTCATATCACCTCGTTTTAGTAGCTCCCCGTCCTGGCCCCTTCGTATGTCCTCTGGTATTTAGTATAGAACAGCTCCAGGGCATACAGTTATGAATATGGCTGCGGAGCGCGCACACGAAGGCAAGGGACGGGATTACATTATCCCTGCACATCATTCAGCTCAGAAAGTGCGCCTAGAGAGCTGCGCGGAAGAGCTGCAATCAGGACGTGCGAGACAACCCCTTTAATACTGTGCACCCAACTGTGGAGGTAGGTGTGACGAAAAAAACACAATAAACTGTGGGCGGGGGGGGGGCTGATTTGTTTTTTTTGTTTTTCGCGCTGAAAAAAAAAAAAACTAATATAGAATCCGTGTTTTTTTTTTTCCTGACATGTTTTTTAATGCGGTTTTGGTGAGGATTTTCATTCTTGGCCATTTTCCGTGGAGTCCGTGTCAAGAATGGACTGGACACTTTTAAAACCGCATGTGGAGAAAAACAGCCCTGTATAAATTACCGTAACATGCAGATTTCCTATGGAAAGCAGTGGGGAAATTATGCATATGTTTTTGACGAGGATTTTCGGCACAGAATCTGCACCAAAATCCTCACCTTAAATTCTCCATGTGAACCTAGCCTTACACCGGTCCAACAGTTTTGTCATCCTGCTAATGAGGCGACAGACATTTATAGAAAGGTTTTCTTAAAGGTTATGATGTCACATATCTGGTTATTTTGCAGCAGAGCTCACTAAAATCGGCGGGTTCAGCCAACCTACATCTAATGTGTATGGCCAGCGAGAGATGCCCATTGATCTAATATCCAGATGCCTCTTTGCCCCCAGATCCATTCCTGTACGTGTGTGATTTATGTGCCTGAGTGACTGTACAACAATGGCCCCGGCCGGGAGATCGGACGTGAAATGTTACCAGCGGAGCTCAGCTGCAGATGAAAGCGCAGTTTAAGTGTTTCTTAGATTTTTAGCCTTTAATGCGACTTCTCAATTGCTGCCTGTAAGCCTTCACTTCCGCACATCCTATCAAATTATAGGACTGCTGGGGTACGTCTAAGCCTGTAATATTACCTGCGCCTTTTTTTATTTTTTTTTATACCCAGTTTGCTTTTTTCATTCTGAAGCTCACACAAGAAAGTGACTAAAGTGCTCGGATAAGAAGAACCAACCCTTTGATATTTAATTGTCCATAAAATGTGATCAAGATTAGTCGATACAAATGACATTTGGCCCCCTCCAGCTCTTAACTCTTTTTATGCCCGGGGGCAGTGATGGCAGGGTCTGCAGTGTGTTCAGGCACCTGCCCTTCACGGGTTAAAGCGGCCCTGTCTTTCGGAATACAGAAGTCCTAGGACGGGCTGTAATTATGTGATTATTCACAGCCCAGTGGACTTTGGAAATAAGGTGACATGTATGGCTTTAGGGAAGTGAGTGTCTATCCCCTGGTTGTGAAGTTCAGCCGTCACCACACATCTGTTCATACAAGGCTCATACGTACAATCTGATAAGCAGACACAGCTGTCAGCTCTCGCCGTATGGGGGGGACTAATTATACGGCTGCGAGGTGCAAGCCGCCCTCATGTCAGCCCAGCTTCTTTAATCATTTATTTTTTTACTGTATTGTAAAATTATCCTTAAAGTGAAGCTGCATATTAAAGAACCTGTAGGGGAACGGCATGATTTATAATAGGACACTCTTTACCGGTGTGTTAACGGTTAGGTACCCCTTGAAACCGAAACAGAGTTTGGTAAAAGGTTTTTAACAGTAGAAATTAACTTTTGAAGTTATTAAACGAAGTCTCGGGAGCTCACAGGATCCAATACTTGCTCCGTACAGTATTCTAACAAAGTTTTATGGGAATCTACTTCGGATGTTTCATCTGAAGTCGATTCGCTCATCCCTAATAATGGTCCGTACGTGTCTTTGGTCTATAGACAGAATACAGGCTGCTGTACTCTGCCATGGAGTCCTGATAAGTCTGGCCAGATTTACAAAAATGTACAATATATTCCTATTTCTTTAAAATATATATATATATTTTCCAACTGTTTGTAGGAGGAAGAGATGAGCGAATTTCATAGTTTGAAATTCGTTAACATTTTGGTGGTTAAAGCAGAATTGCGTTATGGATTCCGTTACCACCTTTAGAGGCATTCCGTTATTCATTCCGTCATAATAGAAGTCTATAGCCTGCAAAACGGATCCGTCCCGGACCTACCACGGCTCCCCTGGCCAGAACTGACTGAATCATAGTAATTTGATAGTTCCTATCTGACTATGAGGCAATTGTACTGTACTCCTGTGATGATGTGAGTACAGTACAATAGCACTACAATCAGATAGGAAGTGACTGCATCATAAATTACCATGATGCAGTCAGTCCAGGAGAGGCAGCCGAGACATGGCTCATGTTTCCCCGGACCAGGTGCGGTCATGTGAGTCAGCCCCATGCATTCTTCCACAAGCTAATGCCGTAAGCTGCAATTTGGCACTACAGAAGAACACCATGCCAAGCATTTAACTTCTGACCACAGTAGTTTTTGCTTAAAAAATAAAATAAAAAATAAAATGCAGCTTTAAAAAAAAAAAACTAAAAAAAAAAAATAAATACATGTGCAACCACTCAAATTCTGCCATTTTATGATCAGTTGCTGACATACAGTAGCCTGACAGGAAGTCTGTGTACCATTTATAGTGCACCTTGTTGTAACTTTGCCTCATGGCCCCAGGTTTTTAAAAATGTGGCTCCATTGTCTTGTATCATTGTCTAGATTTTCACACATTCCCAGCTCCAATAAACTCGAGAGGAACGGACCACATCGCTCCCAGTTATTATCCTGGATCTCCGTTATTTACAGTACAGGAGACCTAGAGGGCGTTGTGAGCTTACTGTATAGTAAAGAGGATTTCCGGGATTTGCTAAAATGTGGCCTAGAACAGGTGGCTGTATAAAATAAAGGGGGAAAAAAAAACCTTACTTACCTTTTTTATATGTCCCTCTGCTCCAGCGCCGTATTCTGGTCCCATAAAGATGATGTCATGTCCATCGTTCATGTGACCTCAGCAGATGTGTGATGCAGGAGTGGAGGGTCATATGAGAGGGGACTGAGGGGTTTGGAAAACCCCTTTTAAAGGGCATCTTTATACCTATGAAATGGGCTGACCTGTTGCATATGCGCTTGGCAGCTGAAGGCATCTGAACATGGTACCAACACAGATGTCTTCATCACGGGTCCGCCAGTTTCATAGGTACAAATCTGCTGTCAGATGCCCTTTAAGAATTTTTTGCATTTACTGTTATTTGACTCTTATGATATTAAAAAAACGTACAAGCCTTTTGAGCTTCACTCTCTGTCTGCAGTTTTTATTTAGCAGGCCCTGGTTCTGATCCAAATGTTACTGCCTACTATCTTTTGGTTACTATAGAGCGATTTCTGTCGGCCAGACACTTTTCAGTATTTTCTATGTGTCTTGTATTGACGGTGGATTGTGTCGCCACCAGTGTGCAGGATGACGCTGCAATACACTGTCACCTTCTCTTGGGTAATTAGAACAATGCCTTAATTATCAGTATAGGTTCTCAGAGCCACGGGCTGAATTGGTATTATCCTAAACCTTTTATTGTGGGTGGATCCTAAGCCCATTTCACAGCTATTGCCGGCTGCGTGCTAGATTCACCAATTTCACACTTCTGTCCAAAGTAAATAGCCAAGAAGCAGCGTTCCTAGAGGCGGCTCGGGCCTGGTGTCAGGCTGCAGGGTACCGCGTCCTTTCTTTTTACTCCAATTATTTCTCCTTGTCCTCCTGATGTGTGACTCTTGTAGCAGTACAGCACATAGAGGGGCTTCATACTGGGCTGTTTTATTGCCATGAGATGCTCACTAATTACCGGCCCGTCCTGTGGCTTCATGGCCGTTCAGATCCATAAGATTGTTCAACCATCGGCCCCAGCTTCCCCATCAACTTGCATGTTAGACTTTTCACCAAACACACGTTAGTATGCGAATGGAGAAGAAAGATTCGTTTCTTGTAGACCCCTCCAAAAACAAGTAATTTGACAGGGAAATCCATAGTGTCAGATCCTAATACTTTCCCATCCGCCCTACCACCACCTTTGCCTGCCCAAAGCAAAGTATGTACCAAACCCCATGTATATGTAAGGCCTCCTGCACACAACCGTATTTGTTTTGCGGTCCGCAAAATACGCATACCTTCCGTGTGCAGTCCACATGCTCTTTTTTTTTTTTTTTTCCAGTCCCATTTATAGAAATGGCTGTTCTTGTCCGCAAAACGGGCAAGAATAGGACACGTTCTATAGTTTGTGGGATGGACATATAGATGCAGACAGCGCAGTAGTGTGCATGAGGACTAAAGGCCGTTTTACTCCTCTGTGGTCAGATTCTCAAATAAAAGGTGCTTCTAGTAGTTGCTGGTTTTTTTTTTTTTTCTCATAATTTTATATATTTCCATAGCATTTCTTTGCACTGTGGCCTAATGTATTAATCCATTTACACCAGTTTCACCGAACTGAGCCCCCAAAAAGTCACAATTTTTGCTAAAAATTTCACCTGAAAAATTGAGTGAGTTTCACTAGAAGGGGTGACTGGTTTATTAATACTAAAGCCAGAAATGGGAGCAAATTTTAGCACAAATCTAGGCCTGCTCGATCACTGCTCCATTAAAATACCACCTAAACACACGGTATAGCTTTGAGGTGGGATGTACTAGTGGGCAGTAGGTCCCCCAGCAATCATACCCTGATCACCCACCTTGTAAAATGTATTTTGTGGCACACACCCTTTAAAAGGGTCTCCCAAGATTTTACAACTGATGACCTATACTCTGGATCCGACACACTGGACCCCTGCTGATCAGATGTTTGAGAAGTGCCATGGCCTTCTCTCTCCCCACCAAGCACAGCGCTGTACATTGTATTGCAGCTCAGCCCCATTCATTTATATGGACCTGAGCTGCTCCTAGGCCACGTGGCCAATGAACGTGTCGTCACTGCTCTAGGAAAAGCAGAGAGAAGACTGCCTGACGGATTCTGAAAACCGTATGCAAACGGAAATCAGTTTTTTCCAGATCTGTCTCATCCGGTATAATGGATCTGGTATTTCATTTTTTTTCAAAGCTCAAAAGGGAAAATGGCTCCTCCTATGTCCCGACGCATGCGCAGACCAGAAAATCGGATCTGTCAATTTCCAGAACACTTGGTACCGGATCCAGCATTAATACATCTCTATGGAAATTAACGCCGGATCCATCAAGTGCGGTAGTGTTCTGGGATTTTGGCCGAAAAAAATACCGTACAAGGGATGGAATGGAAGACCTCCTGATGCATACTGAAAGGATTGCTTTCCTTTCAGAATGCATTAGGACAAAACTGATGCGTTTTTTCCAGTATTGAGAACCTATACGGAAAAAGAATAACGGTAGAGTGAAAGTAGCCCTAAATTAGATCTGTTTCTGGGAAAGCTGAGTGGCGACCAATATGGCAGCTGCCTGGGTTTGGATATCTGTCTGGTTATGCAGGGATACATTACTTCCCTGTGTGCGGTTCTATTACAAGGCAGATTTGCTGTTCAGGAGTCCCAAGTTGAATGACTACCACTATACCTGCTGTTATCAGCAACTGAGTAAAGTATTTAAAGGGGTTTCCAGCTCCTTCAAATAGCCGATTGGCAGCTGTGGCCGGAGTCGGACCCCTAAAGGTCAGATATGAACTCTTTAAGGAGTTCAGTTTACTGGTGATTATTTTTATTTCATGGTATGCACTGCCATACAGATTCAGTGTGTGTGTGTGTGTGTGTGTGTATATATATATATATCTATATATGCATTTTATATACCGGTGTTTTATACAATCCTGACTTTTTTTTTATTTTATTTTTATACAGATCCAGCTTTTTTCCCCGGCCGCTGTGCAGAAATACTGGCTGATGGCAAAACCATAGGAAAACTGGGCGTCCTGCACCCTGATGTCATCACTAAATTTGACTTGACTATGCCTTGTTCAGCCCTGGAAATAAATGTGGAGCCATTCTTGTGATAAAGAATCAGCCATGGAAATTGCTTTTAATCAGAGACGGGATATACAAAAAAGGGCTGACATAATCTAATACTTTGAACAGCATTATCAGTTCAGCCATCCATTCGTGTTTTAGGCGACGTCAGGGCGCGCTTACCTGCAGGGCAGATTGAGACCTAATATGTGCTCTCCAGCTTGTTTTATAGACTACACCCAGTGGACTTTGTGATAAATGATCTCATACATTGGTTGTATTTTAACAGCATACTGGGAATACACCTCTGATACATTCAGTGAAAGTGCACGGAGGTGTTGAAGATAAGGAGATCTAAGGGCTCTTTGACACAGGTCGGCAGAGCATTGCCCGCTTCTATGTTGGTTCGTCCCCATAATCATCTTTTTTGTTGGGAGCACATCCCTGTTACACAGGGCAAAGTGCTGCTCACAGACTGGAAATGATTGTATGGACACACTTCCCCAATAATTGTCCCAATTCACAGTCCATGTAAAAAAGGCATCTGTCAGCAGTTTTGTACCTCGCTGACCTGTTACATGTGCACTTGGCAGCTGAAGTCATCTATGTTGGTCCCATGTTCATATGTGCCCTCATTGCTGAGAAAAATTATGTTTTAATATATACAAATGACCCTCTAAGAGCAATGGGGGTGTTACCATTACACCTAGAGGCTCTGCTCATTCTGCAACTGCTGTACCTTCTGCACTTTGATTGACAGGGCCCGGTGTGATGATGTAGAAAGAGCAGAGCCTCTCGGTGTAACAACAATGCCCCCTTATTTCTCTCAGTAATGCGGGCACATATGAACATGGGCTCAACACAGATGTCTTCAGCTGCCAAGAGCACATCAACAGGTCAGCCAGTTACATGGACTGCAGGATCAGGATGCGGATCCATCTGATAAATGCATTAAAATACCGGATCAGTCTCTCCGATGTCATCTGGAAAAACGGATCTGGTACTTTTTTTTTCTCCATAGATTTAAAGGCATGTGCGGACCGGAAGAATGGATCCGTCAATTTTAATTGGCTAATACATTTCAATGGAAATTGATGCTGGATTCGGCATTCCAGCAAGTGTTCAGAACTTTTGGCCAGAGAGAAAACTGCAGCATGCTGCGGTATTTTCTCCGGACAAAAAACATAAGAGGGACTGAACTGATGCATCCTGAACAGAACGCTCTCCATTCATAATGCATTAGGATAAAACGAATCAGTTTTTTTTCCAGTATTGAGCCTCTAGGACGGAACTCAATACCGGAGTAGAATAACTCTAGTGTGAAAGTACCCTAAGACAATTATTGAGGAAGAGCGTCCAGCAAATCTGCTGACAGATGCCCTTTAAAGAGGTTTTCCAGGATTTTTGAACTGATGACCTAGCCCAGGGAGCAACAACCTTCGGCACTCCAGCTGCTGTGAAACAAAAATTCCCAGCATGCTTTATTCATTTCTATGGGAGTATGGAGAAGAGCAGGGTAAGTATGCTTGCTGGGAGTTGTAGTTTCACAACAGCTGGAGGTTGCCTACCCCTGCCTCTAGATAGGCTATCAGTATCTCACCGGTGGGGGTCCGACTCCCAGGACCCCTATTTATAAGCTGTTTGAGAAGGCGCTGACACTCGCAGTAGAACTGCAGCCTTCTCTTAGCTGACCAAGCCCAGCACCGTCTATTTGATAGCAGCTGTGATTGGTATCGCAACTGAGGCCCATTGACGTCTATGGGGCTGAGCTGCACCTAGGCCGTGTGACCGATGAATGTGTCAAAGCTGTGAGAAGGACGCGGTGCTACAGCTAGCGCTTTCTTAAACAGCCGATCATGGGGATCCTAGGCGTCGGACCCCCACTGATCAGATACTGATCTATCCAGAGGATAGGTCATCAGTTTTAAAATCTCTGAGACACCTTTTAAGGTTAGGGATATTTTATGTCCATCTTTGGCGATTCCAATATTGTGTGTAGCCAGTAGTCTTACTGTCACACCTCTCCCATGTAGAGCATATTTGTTGGCAATTCCCAGCAACTATATGCTGGGAATATGTCCAACCATAGTCAATGGATTGTCTCAATAATGGGCGATGTCGCACAAGGGTATTCGGACCGTGAAACATGCTCCATGTGACAACACTGCTCCTGTGACACGAAGTCACAGCATTATAATGCTGTGTGTTCCTACCCGATCTCGGCTGTACTGAATTGTACTTTCATAATGCCATCAGTACAGCTGTGGACAGGCAGCAACACACAGCAATTTAAATCATTTATAAAGCTGTTCAGTCCAGGACACACTTCTGTCATGGACTGAATATGCTGGTGTGAAATTGCCCAGTGGCAGAGTGAGAAGGGCTCCGATGCCTACAACTGTTTGACCTCCAAATAATAGATTCATATATTAGTAAAGAATACTTTTTCTTGTTAAATTGTAACACAGGCTGAGCTTCCCTGACCTAGAGAATTTTTTTATTTATTCCTGTAAATGATACTAGTCGCTTCACAATAAAGTACGTTTGTTACATTGGAATGATATATAATGCATAAGTTGCCATAACAGAACATGAGGCTGCAAGATGAGCACAAAACCCAGCAGCATCCTCTTCTCTGGAACTACTACTACGGGCCCATAACAGGGTTTGACCTAATCACAGTATGGAGGTGACTTCCCTGATATACTTATCCTGTCTTGCAGTACATATTAGGTACGGACACACATGATGAGGACTAACAAAATGTGGTTTTACTGCAAAACAGTGTTAGAGAAAATTCACATGGCAGAATTGTTGCAGAAATTTCTGCAAATAAAAATCCGATTGGGGCTGTTTCTGTGGCATTTGCAAGCATTTCTGCAACCCCTATTCTGATGATTAGTACAGTTAGAGATATTTCTGCAACAAATATGTGATATGGGAATGTACTTTTTTTTTTTAAACTAAGCTGCAGCTTTACCTGCAAAAATTGCACAGTGATTTAGAGAATCTTTCAACTCCAAAACACCGCAACTCTACAGTAAGTGGTGTAAATGACAGGGAATCTGATTATGTACTGTGTATCTTCATACTCACATTCCAGCACTGTGCGCCCACAAACCGGCAGTAAGTTGTATTGATTGGACTGCTTTTGGAGTCCTCTCGGTACATTTCACTGCTGGTCTGTGGGTGCACAGCCTGGGGTATCATATGCATTAGCACAGAAACTGGCGGCACAGCTGCTCAGCTAACAACTTCACACCTCAAAGACATCCGTCGCACGTCCATGTCATCAAAAAAGCAATATAGCGGTGCTCGAGCCCCCATAGAAGCAACAATCTCCATAAAAGAGAGAAAATGAATAGGGCGGCACTCACCAATGCTGTGTTGTAAAATCAGTCCTTTTATTCTTAAAAATATTCAGGGTAACAGGCAGGGGCTACGGCCGTTTCACAATAATTCTCGCTTCCTCTAGCCACTGACTAATCATATAGATTCGGTTACCATCCAAAAGAGGTCACTGTGTCGTCGTGGATGGGCACAGATGATTTTGATCAAAATATATTTGCTGTGGGCCTGGCTGAGCTGGGGTCCTAGATTTGGATCTGACTAAAACTTTGTATGTTCTCCCCGTGTTTACACGGGTTTCCTCCCACACTTCAAAGATATACTGATAGGGAACTTCTAGAGCCCTGTTGAAGACAGCAAGTGATTATGTCTAAAGCGCTGCAGAATATGTCAGCGCTATATAAGTTATTAAAATAATTATATAGTGACTATAGCATTAGTTCATATATTCTGGTGGCAGAGTGCTGTTGCATTGTGTTAGCTTTTACTTTTTAGCCATGGCGATGCACACCGGCACATATATTTTATTTTTACAGGATTTGCTGCCCAACGTTGTCTTTTGCAGACACATAGCATTAGAATGCACATGGAAAGAGGTTTTTTTTTTCCCAGACCTGACAAATTTCCTTTAAAGGGGTTATCAGAGACAATAACAGACCCTCAGTGGTGATCATACATACCTGGTCCCCATTGCTGGGCTCCGGTTTGTATTGCTCCCTGGCCAGCTCTTCATTTACCTGGTGTGCTTATGTCAACATCCTTTTAGGGAGGAGGTGGCACGTGACCTGCTCAATTTGCATCACCTATGAACGTCTAAGGCATACCAGGTGAACTACTTTAGCAGAAATAGCCAAAAGCATTCAACCCCCCCCCTTCCTTTAAAATTTACACTTAATAGAACCAATATAATGCCGCACGCACGCACGCACACACACACACACACACGACCATTGTTTGGACACTGTCTGTGTCCTGGCTCTGAAGTGAAAGAGACTCCCACAGTGGTGAATAGACAGTGTGTGCAGTCTCTTTCACTTCGGAGGGGGTGACTTTTTCTAGACATAGATAGGTGTGGGATCCTCACCTGACATTGATGGCATATCCTAGTGATCAACCCCTTCACGACATCGACAACACCCGTACTATTAATATTTTTAAAAAAGTTCCATACAGTGAATGGCGTATCAAAAATCAATATGGCAGTTTTTTCCTTCACTTCACCTTCCTAAAGACCTCTTTCACATGAGCATATTTGCAATTTGTACATGGCCTGGATTTTTAATCCGCTGTTCATGAATACAGCTATTCACATGGGCATATAATTTCTGTCTGTATTTGAATTCCGCAGTCTTGTGCTTACCGGTATTTGTTTTCAAACATGATCAAAAATGTCATACACATCCCAAAATGGTATCGATACAGGTTGTCTCTCAAAAATTGAGCCCTCACACAGCTCAGTAGGGGTCAGCATATGGCTATTAGAGTTGAGCGAGCCTGCCTTTTAACAGATTTGAGATCGGCGTTTAACCGATTTACGTAAAGGATTCACGGAATCCGTCACATAATTTAAAGCCGGCATGCTGCACACTACAAGTGTATGGCCAGCCCCGAGGGTTCCGTTTGGCATGCCGACATTGAATTACATTATGGATTCAACGGAATCCATAATGTAGTTCACTTAAAACCCAAACCTGCAGGTTCACTCAACTCTAATTGCTATGAAGATAAAATTTTAAAAGATTAAAAAAAAAAAAAAAATCACTGTTCGAACACAAGAAAAACTATGTGGTATCGCCGTAATCTTAATGAACCAGAGAATGAAGCTCACAAGTCACTTTTACTGCATAGTGAACATCGCAAAAACAAAGCTGTGGCGGAATTGAATTATTTTTTCCACTATTCTACCTACATCCTATGCACTACTAAATGGTTCCATTAGAAAGTAACACTTGCCTCGTTAAAAAAAAAAAAAAAAATAAAAATCCTTATACAGCTGTGTGAGGCAGGGAGTAAAAAAAAAAAAACTCCATCAGCAAGGGGGTAACGGCCGTTTGGGCACATGCAGTGGTGAGAAGTCCTCCGTGTTTATGGAGTTAAATGAGTGCTGATTATATTGCTGTATTGTGTGATCAGTGCTCATTTCATAAAAAAAAAAAAAAAATCTCTATGTAAAAGTCCCTTAACCAAAGGCCTTAGTCTCTAGTCTGTGTATACATATTGTGGGCTGAGTTGGCTCTTGGCATGAACTCACAGGAACAGGTAAGTGTTCTGCAGTATGGCTCTTGGAACAGACCTTTTTAGAAATCAGTAGGTAACGTAACATGCAGAGTCTTGCACATGGCTGCAGAAAATAATAATATCATGGTATATTACAAAGCTTGAACACTCCCATTTAATATTCATGTACAACATCTTTAAGAAATCCAGTAATACCTTTATTAGAGCAGGTATGGCGGAGACGTACAACTCGCCAACTGGGTCATGTGTGCAGTCACCCCAATAGCTTGATCCCTGTAAGCTCTAGGTTTAGAAGCTGCTTTGGGTGCATTCAGAATAATAGGCAGAGACATAAATATACTGCTGCTTCATAAGCCGCTCATTACATTATCATCTGTAAATTATACGGCATCAGACAGACAAGGAATACAAAATCAGTGCAGTAGAAATACTGTAAACGGTCGCTTTTTCCAAAGTCATTTTTTTAGCATCATATTATAGTTCAGTCTTATGTCCAAAAATAATTGTGAAGTTTAGAAGTGTCCATTATGCCATCTCATATAAATAGTAATGGAGCATCTTGCTGTGGTTGGGAGCTCAGCAGATGAGTGGAAATAATCAAGGAGTCATACACTGGCCTATTGTCCATGTTGAGTACAGTCCTCCAAATTTATGGTTCTGTAGCACAACCAATAGTAGGAACGGGATTGGACACTGGACCGATTCATCTTCCAAATTGATCTCCCACTTCTGCTCTTATAAATTCAACAAATAATATATCCAAGGGACAGTTGAATTGGCAACTACACCCATTGATGTATAAGTCACAAATTTATAGGGTACCTCAATCTCCAGCCTTTGCCTAACCAGTACATCTTGAGTTGAGACTTTGTACCGTGAGCCCAGAGCTTTGAGAGAAAGTGTCTTCGCAAAGTACCGTGTTATTACCAGAAGGGCAACACCAAGAACAAACCTCAGTAGTTGCTTAAGCAGCATAGGATATGTTATTTGGGGGATGCCAAGCGGGAATGGTCCAGAAGGCACATACGTCAGTCCTATCAAATTGAGGATCCATGTACCCACACAGGTCCCGGCTCCCACGCCCAGTATAACGGTGGTGTCTGCTCGAGTAGTGCTGTAGTGGTCCAACTTTGGGTAGTTGTAGCTCAGAAGAAAACCAAAAACGAGAGAAAATACAGGACATATTGGGCTGGTCAGAATCAGATGATCCACTGAGTCCCACAACGGAAACGTCACTGCTAGAAATAACAGTGCGATCAGAGCGCCACAAATCACATCCTGCAAACAAAAAGAGGAACGATAAGACTCATGTACCTCAAGCCTAGGTTCATTAAGAAGAATGCAGGTATCGGGTTTTATCTTGATATGGGTTTTACATAGCACATACTAGGTTGTATAAATATGCCCATTCTCTGTAGACTGGCCACACCATAGTAGCTGATGTAGAGAGGACTTTATGGGCCCATACTGTGCCTCTTTATGTCTCCAATTGTACAGAGGCACAAGAGGGTTTTTTTCTTACAGATTTGTACATGCGGCCATGCCAATGCTCTTCACTTCCTAATCCAAGCTCGACATGCTAGGAAAAGCCTGCTAATCCAATCACTGGCTGTAGCAGTGAGCACCTCCTACAGGGCCTTTCCTGTCACTTCTGGTGGGTCAAGCCAGGGCTAGGCAGAGAAGAACAGCAGGAACTGGACCAGCAGCAACAGGGGATTGGTGAGGGCAAGTACAGTTTATTTCTGATCTTGTTATGGCCCATTTAAAATAAATAGATTTATCAGGGGAACCCCTTTAAGATTCATAAAAATCTGTACCAGTTATGTATAGTGATATTATGGGAGGCTGGAGATGGGAAAATCTTTTTGTTCTTGATAAATATTGTTTTTTGATGCTACATTTTATTATAGACCTAGGGAGGGGGTTTACATTCTGCGGCGAGTGTGTAGGAATGATAAAACATCTAGACACACTGTGAGCTCCTCACAACTCTCATCGGGCTTGTCCTTTGACATGCAGTCTAGTAGCTGACATTATAACAATACTGTAATTCCACAAAGCATTCCCATCTGAATTTCAAAGCTCGGATTTCATGGAAACGATCTCACGAGACCTTCACATGATTCCCTCTTAAAAATCCTTTATATGACTCCTCCGGCATTGCTTTCAAGACTTATTGACAATTTCCAATTGCCTGGTGGCCACATGAACTAGGGTAATGTATGTGTCTCTGAAGTTTAATCCGCTCCCTGCTGGAAAAGGCAGCAAATCACTAGATTTTACTATATTACCCAGCACCCCTACTGGGACAGGGCCAATGAATGCCATTGTTCTTCTCTGAGTAATCATTTCCACTGAAATATCCATGGTACACTCATTATGTGCTTCTCTTGCCCAGGGCTTTGGATGGCAATGGACAAGGGACACTTTAAAAAGTATGGCGATATTGAGGAGGACTATTCTTTAAATTACCCCATCAGCATTTAGAAAAGAGGCAACAGGGTCAAGAATATAGACTGATAGTTGCACGCATCTTAAAGATGGCTATGACCTGACTGACTTTAATAGGTCAATCCCATTTAACACAGCTACCGGCAAGGAATGGCAGAGTCGTGTTGAAATATTTAAACACACTGCTTATTTGACAATTGTTGGGGCTACTTCAATAACTTGTCAATGAATGCCTGGCAGATATGAGACTGCATGTTCTCTGGGGAGGTGGCTGTTGGCTGGCAGCTATCTTATGTCTATGACCAACTTTATGCCATCTGACATTATTTATAGATCTGGCATCTCCTGGTTGTAGGAACATATAACAAGTTTAGCTAAACAGAGCTGGAATTGGCTAAATGTTGATAGCTCTACCACCATCCTAATCCTGAGGACAAGTGTGACTGAATGTGGACTTGAGGTTCATCCATGTTCACGGCATTGTCAAAACTGAAAGCATCAGTCTTTGTGGAAACCGTTCTGGACTAATAAACCCACAAATAAATCATTTACAAGCTGGTAAATGAGTGTGCAGCCTAAAGCTGCTTATTTCCTGCTTTAGTAAATGTCGTCTGTGTAGTCTATGATTATGCTAATTTTTATTAGTCGTAATTGTACCAATAAAACTACCATGCCCGACGGATAAGACAGCCTTTACAGGATATGTATAGCAGGACGGGGAAATCTAGGGTTTTGGATGATCATTTTGAGTTTTGTGAGATTTGGATGGTGCAAATTTGGAAATTCTATTTTAGGCTGAGTTCACACTTCAATTATGTGATCAGTTATTAAGAGCCAAAACCAGGTGTGGGTCAAAAATGCACAACAGGTACATATCTTTCCATTATACCTTATCTCTGTGTAGGCTTCACTACTGGTTTTGGCTCACAATAACTCATGGAAATAACTGACCAAATAACTGAAGTGTGAACATACGTGTATTCCCATATTGGAAGGTAGTTGGCATTTGTCCAGTAGTCATTGGGGTACATACCTAGCTATGCTCAAGTGTTTCATGCTACTAGGTGTTAGTTGGCACCATGTCATACTAAAAGACACAAAAATAGTTTCTAAGCCTATGGAACAGGACCAGCCACCTGTATGAATGGAGCCCATAACTAGCAGGGTCTTAACAACTCACCAGCACTGTGTGCATCCCTGTATACAGGCGGCTGAGGGACACCAGGGTGGAGAGGAAAAGGGCGGCCACAAATCCAAATGCAAACGGAAACTGCAGAATAAAAGACAACTTTTAAAAAGATCTCCCAATTTATCACATTTGCCATCTTATTTTCCAGCACAGTCTCTGATAAGCCTGCCATACACGGTGCAATTTGGAAATTAAAAACTAAATAAAATAAAATGGCCATAAAAAGGCAGAAAGATGCTCAAAACCCCATATGCTGTTGTGCATACATAATAGGGGGAGCAAATCCTGCACATGTGATCCATTGCTAACAGCAATAATGCATACAATGGAGGATGCCGGCAGCGGACCATATGTACAACAAAAACATCCTACACAGGCGAGCCAAATGTGTGGATGTAATGGGCTATATAAAGCAAACATTTACAAAGAAAAAATGGTGCACTACAATGGAAAATGCAATTGACAATATATGGCTAAACCCTCACACTGATATTAAAATGAGACTTTAGCCAATATATTTTTATATCAAGAACATACCGGAGCCCGCACACCCCGTCAAGGTATCTCAAAGTGGCACGGGACCAAGTGATAGGTGGGACTCACAGTATCTTCCCATTGTATGTGTGATTTCACACTGGAGGTAACTGGGAGGTGTTTGCTGTGTGTCGGACCTTATCCCTCTGTAATTGCCCATACAGCACAAGTAGGTTAGCGTTAGGTCCCGTGCCACTTTGAGATATTTTGACAGGGTGCATGGGCTCCGGTATGTTCCTGATATAAAAATATATTGGCTTAAGTCTTATTTTAATATCAGTGTGTGGGTTTAGCCATATATTGTCAATTGCATTTTCCATTGTAGTGCACCATTTTTTCTTTGTAAATGTTAAATTTGGAGATTTAGATGGAAATTTTGATAAATTATCAATCACCTAAAAAAAAAAAAAAAATGGATGCAAAAACGTGATCATTGTAATTTTGTTCACTGGAAATCTTTGCACCATGTTTTATATTTTTTGCTTTCTGGAAACAGTTCACATTTAAAACATATATTTATATTTCTTAGAGTTATAGAAGATACAGCAAACATTGTAAGATAACTGGAAATGTAATCATGGGCTGTGGCTAAACCCTGTTAGGTAGGTTAAAGGTGTTTTCTATGATTGCGGCTTCTAGTGACACAGCTGAAATGCGTGGGTTACTTCCTAGGTAGGTGTGGCTGAAAAATAGACCAAACCATTCAGATAAACAGTTTTTTACTTTATTCAACTAGATCAACATTAACTCTTGCCCTGTGTCACTCAGTCCCATAGAAATTAATGGGGTTTTATGATCTAACAAATCGTGAATAGACTATTAAAACCGTACCTATGCTATGTTAAAGGGGTTGTCCGGTTTCCAATATTGACGATGTATCCTTAGCATAGGTCATCAATATCAGATCGGCGGAGGTCCAATCACTGGCCCCCCCCACCGATCAGCTGTTTGGGGAGAATGCAGTGCTTACATGAGCGCTGCTGTCTCTCCACTGCTTACTTGCTCGCAGTCGACATTGCAGAGGCGAGCAGTGTAATTTCATCCATACTCACTTAACCCTCTACACTCCTCCTCCCTCCATCCCTTCCTATGACCATGACTCATTTATTCTCAACATTCACGGTATTTTCATATTGGTTACTGCTATAGTTGGGACTCTGTCATAGCATAAGTCTCTGCTATAGTACATACTTACACTACATTGTTCACTATTACAGTGTGTCCATAGCGCTACTCTTCCACTTCTGGAGCTATTTTGCAGATCTTTTTACTATACATCCAGGGCATGTTCATTTCTATGGGGCTGCCGAAAATAGCCGACCTGGCTCACCCTTTTCCGTTGGCCCCTATTCACTTGTATGGGGAAAGCGCATGGCGGTGGCCGGACCCGGGAAACCCGGGGTCCTCCAGCCACCACTCTCCCTGCTCCATTCTCAGCGTAAGTGCTGGTCCCACTCAGGGACAATGGTCAGACAGACAATGGTCAGACAGACCATTGTCTGTGATGGGAATACCCCTTTAATGTATGTCAGCTACACTGAAGGTCAAACAGCCGGCATGAGCGCAGTCGGCATCACAATAAACAAATCAATAACTGCTTTATCTACATTTATATTATAGAATCTATTCTCTAAATTATAGAATTGAGAGGCCATAAACCAGATTTAAAAAAAACAACATAGAAGAACTATACACTAAACCTGATTACACATGAATTTACACCAACAGATTATCTGACCAGTCATTGGTCAGATGGCCATTTACACACACAGAGATCTTTTGTTCCAACTATTGGTCTAATTGGACTGAAATTGGTCAGATAATCTGTTGGTGTAAACACTCACTCTGGTTTCAATGCTCTCCTTATCCCTCTATGGGTCCCCTTTGCTACTTTTTATACGACTATGTTTCTAGTATTTCTATGGGAGAAATGTTCTTGTGTGGTTATGTTGCCTTGTCATAGTCATATTTTTGTATTATTCTATTGCATCTTGGGCTTAGACCCTCATCCTATGTTCTCACTTTGCTTATACATAAAGATTTTTAAAATTTTACCACTGGGACTCCAGGTTTGCTTAGTGACCCATTGCCAGCCGATACAACAGTGATCATCCATTAAAGTCAGTTGGAGGTATGGAAACCGCTACATTATCTACGCAGCCACTCTTTGGGGGTGGTAGTCCCTGTAGTGACCTCTCTCCCCCACTGATGGGATTTTTATTGCATATCTCATCTCGCAGATATTATTTCCTATGAATGGTTGCATCTAAGTGTATCTGCCTATAATCTGGATCTCATTGACCACTATAGACGGTTAACGAATACATGACACACAGTTAGTTCACCATTGAGAAGCCAATACTGGTGTCCACAGAGCTCCTGGATTGAGATTGATTTATAGATATAGCAATGCCATCAGAGCGCAGTGTCCGGTTAAAAAAAACAAAACTTTTATTGGGTCCAGCATTAAAGCATCCGGATGCAGAGCAAAAATGGTAAGGTTTACACGTTTCGACAAGTTGCTTTAATCATATCATAATCTAAACATAAAAAACACATGATCAACACATGATTAGTTTAACACATACGTCTGCATAATTACACAACTAAAAGAAGCTCAGAATTTCCTTTAATTGGGAATAGTAGAGGTATACAGGATAATTGATCACACACTCGACCGTATGGATTTTGCTGTCCACAAAACAGGATCAGAAAAATAACGAATAACATCAGTGTGTCGTCCGTGTTGCATCATGTTTTTTTAGCGGATCCATTGTTACAAAGCCTGTATATAGAATAGGACATGTTCTGTTTTTTTTTTTTTCTGAACGGACAACACCGAATGCACATGGAGTAGTTTCCAATTTTTTTTTACAGACCCATTGAAATTAATGGTTCCGAAAAAAAAAAACGGAAGAAAAATACGTTCGTGTGCATGAGCCCTAACGTGTTAAAAGAGGAGAGAGAGAGAGAGAGAGAGGCACTTTGTGACCTAGAACAGAAAGCATACCTGACAGTCCGATCACCATCACCACTCTCTAGATGGATGTAGCTCCTGATTTTATATTCCTTACCTGTGATTACTGATGTAAATGTTTTATTAACTATAACAAACAAGCAGGAGTTACATCTCTTATGACCATACTTAGAATAAATATTTGACGTCTCGGGGATTATATGACTGTTTTGCGTCAGAAAATACATTTGGGGACAACAGTGTGCCTAACATAGGAGCCTTTCTGCATTCCAGAATTCAAATCGTCTGCTACATTATGCAGTGTAAAGGGGCCTTTATTCTTATTGTTGGAAAGTTTTATGCCTAAAAACGTGAGGCTTTCACATGGTATATGATGTGTGAACTGCATATTTATCCTATTTATGTTCAGATGTTGCACAAAATGCGTGAACCCTGGAACCATAGAATCCCAAACCAACAACAGATCATCTATGAATCTTTCGTACCATTTAATAGATGGAAGATACAAATTGAGGTATTTCATAAGGTACTATTCCTCCCAATTGGCTATGTAATTTGCAAAAGAGGAGGACGTTTCGCACCCATCGATGCCCTCCCTCGTTTGCCAATAAAAAACAAATAAATGAGAAAAAAAATTTAAGTTAAGAGGAATTCTACTGCTGTATAGATAAATTCCTTCAAAGGAGGCCTTAAACACTGTACATATCCAGATGACATTTCAAACATTGCAACCCTGTATGGTGGGGAATGGAGAAGTATAGGGCTAGAGCATTACATGTGGCCCATTTATAACCCTACTGCTACTCAAAATCATCCATAAGAGCTAAAACATGCTTTGCATTCCTGATGTACCTAGGGTTCTTTTGTACCAATGGCTGCAGGAGATGGTCCACCCAAGATCCCAAAATGCTCCCCAAGACTCCCAAATCCTGCCACTATTTTTCTTAAAGGTGGAGGACAAACGTCCTTATGGTCCTTGGGGAGCAAGTGGAAGATGGGTGTAACCAGATCCTTGATATACACATAATTATCAGCCATTTTCTGATCCAGTACTCCCAAATCCACACCTCCCTATAACACACTCTTAAAGAGGACCTTTCACCCCTCCTGACATGCCTACTTTAATAGCTCCATGCATTCCCCTATGGCTCTATGTTTTGTGCCATTCCTTTATTAATTCTACTAGAAGATATGAATGAATTGCTAGCAGTCTGCAGTAAGGGTACGGGGGGAGGTAACCAGTTGGGGGGGGTCCCTGAAAATGGCAGCACTGATTGGATAGCACTGGTTACCTCCCCGCTGTACCCTTACTGCAGACTGCTAGCAAGTCATTCATAACTTCTAGTAGAAATAATGCTGAATTCACACGTCCATGGTACACGGTCCATGAGATACCGGACTGGCATCCTGCTTAGTGCGCTTCGTGCCGCCACCGCTGTACAGTAATACACTCGTATAGATCATAGCAACCAATGACGGAGTGTGCTCCTGCACTAAGCAGGATGCCAGTCCGGTATCTTACGGACCATGTTCCACGGACGTGTGAATTCAGCTTAATAAAGGAACAGCACAACATAGAGCCATAAGAATAGATGCTCCAGTATTGTTATTACATGGGGAATGCATGGAGCTATTAACACCGGCATGTCAGGAGCGGTGACAGGTCCTCTTTAAGTACCTTCAAGAAAAAAAATACAGCATGTACTGACATCATTCAACATTCCTCCTTTAGCTGCATTCCTGACCATCAGGTCTGCATTCTGTTCTAGTTCACAAAGTGCGTCTCTCTCCTCTTTTGATGCGTTATCCTGTATACTTCCACTAGTCCTAATTTAAGGAAGCTCTGAGCTTCTTTTAATGGTGTAATTATGCAGATGTATGTGTTGTATTAATCATGTGTTTTTAAGAGGAGACTCTTCTGTTTACATTAGGTTAAAATTAAGGCAACTAGCCAACACGCATAAACCTTACCATTTTTGCTCTTCATTCGGATGTTTTAACGTTGGACCCAATAAAAAAGTGAAACTTCACTTTTTATGGATTATCCATCGGATAAGAATTTCTTTTCTTTCAATGTAAAAATCAATCCATAGTCAAACAACTATAAAACCATCTCCAACCTGGTATCGTTCCATGGCGGCCAGCAAATACGTGAAAGAGATTGCAGTGGCAGCAATGGCGTGTGTTGATGGCATGCCATATTCAGCTTCTACTCTAGTTTCCAGCTTTGCCACTGGAGGAGAGGAAGGACGAGGCCACTTTAGAAGATCTTTAGAAGCTTGACCTATGTACATAACAATCTGAAAGAGAAAGATCACATCTGAATGTAGTCGAGTTCTTCACCAGTCCCAGAATAACTTTCTGCAAGCAAGCATTGGGATGTGTATAGAGATGATCATGGCAGCATGTACCTAGATATTCCTGTAGTAGTCCCTTGATGAATGTGCCAACCAGTTGTGGTGTTGTACACACTACGTTGGCCAACCATTGCAAATAATGAGTCATTTTTGTCCCAACCAACATTGACATAATTCTCCAGTATATGTGAATACATCAAAATGCTTATACCCAATGTACATTTGATCTAGCCACACATCGTGGCAAATGTGGCCACAGACATAAAAGGAAGTCTGCCTGCAGGAGAACAACTTTTAAACCTGGCACAATGACTGGTAGGCTAGCCCAGCGTAATATAATCATACCTTTCATTTTTTCAATCTGGTGCTACTTTTATTTTTATTGATATACAAATGATCTATAAAGTGCACTGAGCCATTCTGTGAAGCCCAGCTCTGCTGCCTTCTTATGCCAGTCCCACCCTCTCCTTCTTGATGGTCAAGGCCAGGCTTCTCCATCTTTATATTGTCCAGCTCTAAAATCTTGTTTCTGTGCCATTTGTTAGAACATTGCTGCACGTGCTGTAGAGATCATCAGGAAAGGACACGGTGTTGTACTGCGCATGCACCAGAGCTCTGATGAATGGCACAGGCATGAAATTTGAGGGCCTAGGGAGAGGACAATGCAGAAGTAGGACCCTGTCAATTGAGATGGAGGGGCTGGCAGAGGAAGATGATGGGGCAAGGGTGAACAGAGTAGCTCAGGCCCGCCCTCGGTCCCCTTAACTTAATTGCATATAAATTAAAATTTGTTTTCTCTGGAATTCAGCACTTGCCCAAAAAATAAAAGGTAGGAATATTTTATGCTGAGCTATTCCTACTAGACATTGTGCCTGTTTTTTTTTTTTTTTTTTTGCTGACAAGCACCCTTTAAGATTTATCATGTGATACAACCAATAGTAGGTCCTAGTAAGTATTAACTGTTTCATCCATGCCTTATTGGGCATCCTAGATATAGAACTTCTGTAGAAGATCAAGGTGAATTTGTACCATGATCATCATTTACAAACCTTAGGGCTGAAGGGGTATTCCAGCCTATAAAAAAACACTATCCCAGGGGTTGCACATTTTGTATAAAAGAAAAAAAAAAAAAAAACCTCTACTTACCTCACCGATCCCCCAACGCTGCCATTCAGACAGTGTCCAAGTCCACTTTTTGCTCCTGTCTCGACATATCAAGAAATGGCTGGGAGTGCTGCTCAGCCAATCACGGCCTGAGGCGGGTCATCACTGCAGCTAGTGATTGGCTAAATGGCATTCCCAGCCATTTCCTGCTATGTCGAGACAGGAGCACTAAGTGAAGTGCATCAGGGACCTGGGCATCGTCTGAATGACAGCAGCAGGGAATCTGATAGTATAGGTTTTGTAATGTGTTGTGCTGAAATACCCCTTTAAATGGTCATCATGTGCTGAGCAAAACTTTAAAAATAAAAATAAAAATTCGTATAGTTTCCTCCATTAGTTTCTTCGGTCAAGTGACCTGATCACTTCTAACCTTAGTATGACTTCTCAATGCTTTTGGAAGCCATGTGTTTATTCAGTTTTCTTTGACTGTATTTTTGGTTGTGATCAATACTGTCCATTGATTTCTATAGGATAATTGTCTGCAATATAATGCTAACTCGCCAGAATGACTGGGCAACTTTGTGTGCGGCCGAACCTCACATCCAATAAATAAAAGGTGCCTACAGGTTTAACAAGGACATTTGGTAAACAGACAGAAGCTTTTAACTAAGAGCAGATGGTTCAGCAGATTGTATGAAGTTTACTATAACAGGCGTAGAAATTCACAGATGTAGGGTGCACCTTATTGTAGCCAAGTAACACTTTATCACTAAGCTCTTATAAGCACATCAGCCCCTGCCCCAGTGGTACTCGGTCTAATTCCCATATAGCATTTCAATTGGCTTGCTAATAAAGTTCTGCAATATTCTGTGTCTACCAGAAACTACTGTACCCAAAAGAAAAAAAACTCAACGAGACTGGGTTTATAGGGACCTAAATGCGGCCTCTGAGAGTCAAACCTACGTTGCAGCCTGCATTACATTTTCTGGAAATCAAAATCAGGATCCTACAGATGCATGGCGAGCTACTTAAAAGTACATTACAGTGTCACATTAAAAATAATAAAAAATAAATCAAGGTACATTTGTGCGAAAACCTAATTTTGTGAGTAATCCTTATGATTCTTGGTTTTATTATAAGTTTATACATTCCTACCAGAGTAAATGCGTTGGAGTCATTGAGAAGTCCTTCTGCCCTAATTGGAACAGTATTTCTACAAGGTCTGGATGAGATTAGGATGAGATTATTTTTTTCTTATTTAGACATGGTCATGGCAGGCAGCCTAGAAGAGCCAAGGGTTTTGAGGGCTCTGTGATAGATCTATTGCAGACACTGTGACCCTGGGTATGGTGTTTAATGGTTAACCCTTTCAAGACCGGGTGATTTTCCGGATTTTATTTATTTTTATTTTTTATTCCCAGATTTCCCAAAGCCATAGCTTCTTTATTTTTTTGACTCAGTCGTATGAGGGCTTGTTTTTTGTGCGACAAGATGCACTTTCTAATGGCACCCTTTACGGCTGCATACAATGTGGTACAAAGTGGGAATTTTTTTCAAAATGGGCTGGAATAAAAAAAAAAAAAAAAAGCACCATTCCGCCAGTTTTATGTATATATATATATATATTTATTTATTTTTTTACACTGTTTCTTAGGAGGTAAAACTGACCTGTTACTTTTATCCTCTAGGTCGGTACGATTACAACGATACCACATATGTATACTTTTTCTAGTGTTTTAATACAGAAAAAAAATAAATAAAATACCTGTGTGAGGGCTCAGTGTTTGCAGAGCGATCTGTACTTTTCATTGATATCTTTCTGGAGTGTGTTTGGATTTGCTGCCCAGAAACAATGATTATGTATGAAGACGAGCGATCGCTATAGCCACCCTTCGTCCTCATACTGTGAAGCAAATCATTGGCTGTAACATCGGGACCTGTACACTAAGGGCTATATTACACCAACAGATTATCTGACCAATCATCGGTCAGATGGCCTTTTACACACATACAGATCTTTTGTTATACACACCAACTATTGGTCTGATTGGACTGAAATTGGTCAGATAATCTGTTGGTGTAATACAGAACTACTTTCCTATGGAGCCCTGCCACAGGCAGGCTGTCTTTTGGAAGTAACGTGCGGCAGCCTCGTACCACTCCCGAGATCCTCGCCTGGGGGGAGCCGGTACAAGTCCAGGAGCATGTGCTCCCAGTCTTTAACCTCTCAGATGCCATTGTCACATTTGACCACTGCATCTGAGGAGTTAATTGTATGCGATCAACATTATTACCCAACTGTTATGGCACTCGCTCATGAGCGGGCACCATTTTTAAATGCTAAATTGCAGATGTAAATTTAAGTGGGGCGGTCGGAAAGGGGTTGTCTCACTTCAGCAAATAGCATTTATTATGTAGAGAAAGTTAATACAAGGCACTTACTAATGTATTGTGATTATCCATATTGCCTCCTTTGCTGGCTGGATTCATTTTCCCATCACATTATACACTGCTCGTTTCCATGGTTACGACCACCCTATAATCCAGTAGCAGTGGTCGTGCTTGCACACTATAGAAAAAGGCGTCGGCCTCTCTGGTGCTAGCTCACATAAGCCAAAGCCTCTCCACTATCTTCTATGGTTAATATAATGTCATCAATGCACTTATTTCCAGGTCCTGCAAAATGTGTATATTTATTTCTATGCAACTGTTATTTTTTATGTAATGTGCCTACTTCACCAGCAGATGGCGGAAGTAATGGCAGAGCTAGTTTACCTGGAATAGAGCCTCTCTTTCCATTCTAGCCCTCTCTAGAGAGGGAGGAGTTTAGTGAAAGTCAGTCTAACCTACCCCTTCTACGGGAAAGGTTGAGTTGAGAGTACCCCCCTTTAAGGGGAAGGAAGCTGGCCCTCGTCCCTGCTAGACGGGCCCCGCTAAAGCCAGCAGAGCACCATCAGCTATGCTGGACCTAGAGGCCCATGCTACAAGCCTCAGGAGCCAGGAGTAAAAGTTCCCTGGATATGAGATAGAGATAGAGAGAGAATCAAACTACAGAAAGCCAAGTACAGCAGAAAGGACATTTTTCTATTTAATCCTGTCAGAACAGCAGAGTCAGAGAGTAATTGATGTAGCAGAGCAGAGTGTGTTTGCCTGCCAGAATTCATGCCAAAGCCTGCTGGTAACCAAGATAAAGCTGGAAGATTGTTCTCTGATGAAAGTTTATTCAAGTAAAGCTGTTATCAAGTTCATCACAAGGTCTGGACTCAAAATTTTGCTTCACCCCACCATTCAACTACCCTTTTTTCCTGCAACGGATGGCCACGCTTGGGGTTTCAGTGTATCCAGGTAGGAGCACCGTGACAAGTGCAACACCTTTAAGGGACATTAGGTCACCCGAAACCATTCTGGCATTCCTACTCTGGGTACCAACCACCAGCATAATCGACTTAAGGGGACTCTGTCCCTTGTTGCTTCAATGCAACTGGTGTCAGACAAAAAAAAACTGATACATTAAGGGACCCCGAGTAGTGAACACCACCCCCGCCTGTTGCATGTGCAAGCACAGCCAAACTCTTTAAAGGTTCACTACCTGGGAGCGGACCACAGGCCATAAACAGTACTGTACTCCGCTCTCTGTGCAGAGCCCAGGGAAAATGCAGGGACGTAGACCTCTTCCTGGGTTTAGGCTTTTTTTTGTTTTTGTAAATCTCTGTGAGGTAAATACATGAGCAGCAGCATAAAGGTTACTGATACTTTGCTAAAATGTATCAGTCTGAAGTTTAGGCTGTTTAGCTCACACAAAATGGCCCAAAATAAATGTGATTGTGTCCACTGCTCAACCAAGAGTAGAGATGGCCACACACCTTGGCCTACTCCCACACTCCTGTTTACATTTTCGGCAGAGGATCTCAATACTGGAGAAAAAAAAACACTTCCGTTTTGTCCCCATGGGGACAAAACGGAACTGAAGAGAACGGGGTGCACCAGAATGCATTCCATTCTGTTTGGTTGCGTTCCCATACCGGAGAGCTGCGGTTTTCTTTCAGTCATGGGATGTGGAGCAAAACGGGACACAATAGAAAATGGATCCGTTCCCCATTTACTTTCAATGGAGTTCAGGACGGATCCGTCTTGGTTATGTTAAAGATAATACAACCGGATCCATTCATAACGGATGCAGATTGTTGTATTATCAGTAATGGAATCGTTTTTGCTGATCCCTGTCGGATCAGTGTGAAAGTAGCCTTAGACAGAGCTCAGCCGAACCCTCATACAGCCGACACCGCCACATGCACGTTCGCTTAGCGATCTGTTGCAGTTAAGTGCAGCCAGCCCCTCCTCTCCTTATGATTGACATGATCCTGCATAGTCATCTCGTCTGGTCCTGTCAATCAAAAAGGAGAGGAATGGGCTGGCAGAGGAAGGCAGTGCACCAAGTGGCTTGGGTCCGCCCTCAGTGCACTTACCTGCTCATTTGCATATGGATTAAACATACTTTGTCTCCAGAACGAAGCAATAGATCGCTAAAGGTGTCATTACCTACAGTTGAGCTAGCCCTACAAAACATTGCGCCTGGGTCCTCAGGGAATTTCTTCTGCGCCCCCTCTTTAGGTGGGTTTATTTAGGTTACACTTTAATAAATAGGCTGCTGTGGGGCAATTATTTTACACGTCACACAGCGGTGTCGGGGGTTTTCTTGTTTACAAAGGATGGAACAGTACGTTTCTTACTATTCTACGAGATCTCATTTTAGTAAATGTATCCGTGAAAATCTATTAATCAGTTTAATAAGACGCAGGCGGCCTTTTTTTAGTTTTTTTTTTGCTGGTTGCTGGTCACTCTCGCGACTATTATATACCTATATTTCCTGCTTTTCAGCCGCACAGATACAGATCTGCTCGCTCGTCCATTATTAGCTCATTGCTGGATTTCTTCTGCATCTTTACCCTTTTAGCTGGAATGAGGAAATCATAGGGAGCGAAGCATATTCCCTGCATAGAAAACACAGGAAGAAACCTTTGGCTGTGACTCCGGTACCTCCAACAGACGTTTCTATGGCAACAAAAGCAGAGAAGACACTGGGCTGACGAAGTCACTAAAAATAAGTCTGGCTGGAGAAGAAACATAGAAAGTGAGCGGGAGCAGGCACTGACAGATCGCCTGCGTAGTAATGGCGTAGGTGCGGGTCAACCTGACAAGCGAGCCCATCCTCGTATATACACGAGTACATGATGAGAATTATAAAAAGGATCGGTTCCACGTCCCCTACAATTCTGTAGATAGACATGACGGATAGATAAACTAGATTAGACAGACTCTTATATCGCGACAGATGAGACAAATAAAGAGACAAACAGATATGAGAGAGAGACAGATAGATACTGTAGCTAGAAATAAAGATACAGACAGGCAGATGGACAGACGGACTGACAGGGAATAGGGTGAACCTTCCCAGTAATTGCCTGATCATTGATCCAACGTTGGGCTGCATTTACATACAGCAATGATCCTCTTTGTATGGGGATGAACGATCACTACTATGCTCGTTTGTCCCCGTACAAATTCATTGTTTGCCAGTGCTGCAAGCCCACAGGGGGAGAGCCTGGAGGAGTAGAGTGGTAGTTGTGACACTGATAGGAGTTGTGGTTCACGGTGGCTGTTCTCACCCCAATGCTCCTTGTGGCCAAGCAGTGAGTGGAGGGCACACCCTTTTTTGCCTCTCGGGGCATACCCTGGTATTGGGGCTCCTGCCTGGTGTCAGTTGGGCATCAGCCGTGGGCACCCTGCATCACAGATGCAGACCCATTTACTTGAATGAATCCGGAAGGTCCGGTGTGGAACGGAGAAACGCAAACCCCTAGGAAGCACTATGGAGTGCTTCAGGGAAGTGTCTGTCCGTGCCTCCGCACCACAAGTTAAATGGGTCTGGATCCGTGTGGAATCCACACTGATTTTGCCCGTGCATTGGGGACCGCAAATTGCCCTTAAAACGTGGTTATAAACTTTCTGTGAATGTTAGTTCTCTTCCCCCCAGGGGTAATCTCTCAGGGTAGGCTCACACATGTAGGTCTTGCCTCTAGCCCATCACCCTGTAATCTAGGCCAAGACTGCCAGTGTTAACTGTTTGTTTCCTATACACAACCATTTGGGAGTGCATAAAGAAATGAGTGCTTTTAACATTAAAGGGAGTCTGTCACCTAATCTGAGCCTTTTAGACCGCTCACATCAGGTTATAGACTCCTTTGCCCACATTACAATGGTACCTTTATTTGTGCTGTTGCTCGTCGAGATCTTTCAAAAAAGACTTTTAAAACTTATGCTAATGAGGACAAGTGTGGAGCGGCACAGGAGCGGGATTTGTGAGGGAGAGGAGGAGGTAATAATAGGAAAGGAGGGCGGGCCAGAGGGGAGAAAGAGGTGTGGTTTTCTGGGCACATCACCGAGGGGCCTGGGCACTTACTGCAGTAAAGCTGCCTCTGGGCACTTGCCAAACTCATTATCAAAAGTATTTTTTGGAAGATCTCGGCCAGGGACAGCAGAAATAAAAGGTAACATTGCAAAGGAGTCTATAACCTGATGTGAGCGGTCTAAAAGGCTCAGATTAGGTGACAGACTCCATTTAAATCATCTGCTGGGTCACTGAAACAGCAGCACATTTACAAAGGGCGATGTGGTATCAGTAAGCCCTAATCTTATGTACCAAATAAATGTTGTGATCACCCAACAAATGAGCATCTGCTCATTAGTCAGGTAATCAGTGGCACATATACATGAGGCAATTATCAGGAACGAGTGTTTGTTCAAATGCTCATTCCTGATAATTGACCCATTTCTCAGCTCATGTACAAGGGTCATAACACATCTAGAGAAGATGGGTTTCAGATTTGTTTGTTGAAAAGCTCCTCTTTGAACATGGGAACTATTGAGAGGGGTATAAGTGTAGCTAGGTGTTCTGAACAGGGGAAGGTCCAGGACTGTGGATGCTCCTAGGCCAGTGATGGAGAACCTTTAAGAGACCGAGTGCCCAAACTACAACCCAAAACCCAATTATTTATCACAAAGTGCCAACACAGCAATTTACCCTGAATACTACAGTCCAGTATAGTCTATCTTCCATGTACTTTATTATTTAGCTATAATAGCCTGCCTACATTCAGTGAACTATGTGCTGTTCATAGTGCGTCCTGCGCTGAATGAATTGCAGGAAAAGTCTAAGGCATATTGGTACACCATAGACTTTTTCCAGGGTGCGGGTGCCCATAGGGAGGGCTTTGAGTGCCGCCCCTGGCACCCGTGCCATAGGTTCGCCATCACTGTCCTAGGCGATTTAGGCATTTAGACTACAGCAGTATTTCTTAAACAAGACTTTAAAAATCTGCAACAGTTTATGTCTTGAGGAGTTCTCATAGTGTCAGTATAGTGAAGCTATATATAATCATCTGTTCAGCACATGACTTGTTAGGGTTTCCTAGATTCAAATTTGAGAAACTTTGAATAAGTAAGGCCCCTTTCACACGGGCGAGTATTCCGCACGGGCGCAATGCGCGAGTTGAACGCATTGCACCCGCACTGAATCTGGACCCATTCATTTCTATGGGGCTGTGCACACGAGCAGTGATTTCCACGCATCACTTGTGCTTTGCGCGAAAATCTCAGCATGTTCTATATTGTGCGTTTTCCACGCAACACAGGCCCCATAGAAGTGATTGGGGCTGCGTGAAAATCGCAAGCATCTGCAAGCAAGTGCAGATGCGGTGCGATTTTCACGCACGGTTTCTAGGAGACGATCGGGATGGGGACCCGATCATTTTATTATTTTCCCTTATAACATGGTTATAAGGGAAAATAATAGCATTCTGAATACAGAATGCATAGTACAATAGCGCTGGAGGGGTTAAAAAAAGATAAAAAATAATTTAACTCACCTTAATCCACTTGCTCGCGCAGCCGGCATCGCTTCTGTCTCTTTCTTTGCTGATTGCAGTCAAAGGACCTGTGGTGACATCACTCCGGTCATCACATGATCCATCACCATGGTAAAAGATCATGTGACGGACCATGTGATGACCGGAGTGACGTCACCACAGGTCCTTTGACTGCAATCAGCAAAGAAAGAGACAGAAGCGATGCCGGCTGCGCGAGCATGTTCCCGCAACGCACCCGCACCTTTTCCCGCAACGCCCGTGTAAAAGAGGCCTAAAAACAAACTGCATTCAAGTATCGTTGGCACATCGACTACTCCCTTCTCAGCTGAAGGTGGGTTTTGTGGCTGCTGAGAAAGTGTTTTACTTTGGGCCTCAAGGGCATACTCACCAACATTGTAGTTGGTAAATTCAGGGCATATAAACCCCACCCATGGGAACGCTCCCAAACACACCTAGAACCCCCCATTGGTGTACACCCACAAGCTCACAGCCCCGGACAGCACAATTTTGCCGGGACTGTCTCTAAAAATTATGGGCAATCCTTGCAAATTAAGTCTAGTTGACAACTATGCAAGAGTCGTGACTGTGTAATATAAGGTGATGTCAGGTTCGCTACCTTTATGAGGTGAAGGCCATAGGGAACTTGACTTTTTTTTTTGTTGCACATTTTAGAATCTTATAGTTATATACAGTACAGACCAAAAGTTTGGACACACCTTCTCATTCAAAGAGTTTTCTTTATTTTCATGACTATGAAAATTGTAGATTCACACTGAAGGCATCAAAACTATGAATTAACACATGTGGAGTTATATACATAACAAAAAAGTGTGAAACAACTGAAAATATGTCATATTCTAGGCTCTTCAAAGTAGCCACCTTTTGCTTTGATTACTGCTTTGCACACTCTTGGCATTCTCTTGATGAGCTTCAAGAGGTAGTCACCTGAAATGGTTTTCACTTCACAGGTGTGCCCTGTCAGGTTTAATAAGTGGGATTTCTTGCCTTATAAATGGGGTTGGGACCATCAGTTGCCTTGTGGAGAAGTCAGGTGGATACACAGCTGAATAGACTGTTAGAAGTAAAGAAAAACGAGTGGCCATCATTACTTCAAGAAATGAAGGTCAGTCAGTCCGAAAAATTGGGAAAACTTTGAAAGTGTCCCCAAGTGCAGTCACAAAAACCATCAAGCGCTACAAAGAAACTGGCTCACATGCGGACCGCCCCAGGAAAGGAAGACCGAGAGTCACCTCTGCTGCAAAGGATAAGTTCATCCGAGTCACCAGCCTCAGAAATCGCAGGTTAACAGCAGCTCAGATTAGAGACCAGGTCAATGCCACACAGAGTTCTAGCAGCAGACACATCTCTAGAACAACTGTTAGGCTGGGTTCAGACCTGAGCGTTCTGAAACGAGCGCTCTGTATGCGCGATTGTACGGGCGTTTACAATCGCGCATACAGAGACTGGCGTTCACACATTGTCGCGCGTTCCCGAATATCTATGTGCGGGAACGCGCGACAAACGCCCAAAAAAAAGCTCAAGCACTTGTTTGAGCGTCTGCCGTTTTACAGCGCGATCGTACGCGCTGTAAAACGCCCAGGTGAGAACCATTCCCATAGGGAATCATTGGTTCTTGCCTTTTGTGCGTTTTACAGCGCGTAGGAACGCGCTGTAAAACGCTCAGGTGTGAACCCAGCCTTAAGAGGAGACTGTGTGAATCAGGCCTTCATGGTAGAATATATGCTAGGAAACCACTGCTAAGGACAGGCAACAAGCAGAAGAGACTTGTTTGGGCTAAAGAACACAAGGAATGGACATTAGACCAGTGGAAATCTGTGCTTTGGTCTGATGAGTCCAAATTTGAGATCTTTGGTTCCAACCACCGTGTCTTTGTGCGGCGCAGAAAAGGTGAACGGATGGACTCTACATACCTGGTTCCCACCGTGAAGCATGGAGGAGGAGGTGTGATTGTGTGGGGGTGCTTTGCTGGTGACACTGTTGGGGATTTATTCAAAATTGAAGGCATACTGAACCAGCATGGCTACCACAGCATCTTGCAGCGGCATGCTATTCCATCCGGTTTGCGTTTAGTTGGACCATCATTTATTTTTCAACAGGACAATGACCCCAAACACACCTCCAGGCTGTGTAAGGGCTATTTGACCATGAAGGAGAGTGATGGGGTGCTGCGCCAGATGACCTGGCCTCCACAGTCACCGGACCTGAACCCAATCGAGATGGTTTGGGGTGAGCTGGACCGCAGAGTGAAGGCAAAAGGGCCAACAAGTGCTAAGCATCTCTGGGAACTCCTTCAAGACTGTTAGAAGACCATTTCAGGTAACTACCTTTTGAAGCTCATCAAGAGAATGCCAAGAGTGTGCAAAGCAGTAATCAAAGCAAAAGGTGGCTACTTTGAAGAACCTAGAATATGACATATTTTCAGTTGTTTCACACTTTTTGGTTATGTATATAATTCCACATGTGTTAATTCATCGTTTTGATGCCTTCAGTGTGAATCTACAATTTTCATAGTCATGAAAATAAAGAAAACTCTTTGAATAAGAAGGTGTGTCCAAACTTTTGGTCTGTACTGTATATATGTATATTAAAAGGGGTTACCTCACCAAAGACAAATTTCAAAATGTAGACCCCCACATTATAGATGAATGGCCATCCAAGTAATACAAGGACAGCTAGCGTTTGCCAAAACAGGACTTTCTTCCATAGAGTGGCTCCCTGTTCTTAAACCTTGTCCCCAGCTGGGGACCTACCTATATGACGTCTATATGCTCCATTCAGTCCTCTCTGTGAAGGGAGCAGTAATGAATGTCAGTCCTTCTCTCCATACACTAGGCCATTACCATAGAAGTGAATGGAGTGGTGGGCCGACATGTGCATTGCGGCTCCATTTAAAGTGAGATCCCTAGAGGTCCCAGCGGTCAGACCCTGTGATCTGATATTTATTGCCTAACCTAGAACCATACACACAAAAGTCAGACGGTGCGCAGAATAGTCTCCAGGTGTAAAGCACGTGATGTGCCAACTGCATGAACCACCCTCATGTGTTACACATCTCCATTATTGCGGGAAATCTTCTATAATCCAAGAAAACAAATCAGCAGTGTAATACGAGGTTATCCAAACCACAAGTACGAGGAAGAAGAGAAATCCCATAAGCTCAGTGGGAAAAGAGGGGCAGACCGACAATTCCCCCGAGGGGCCCAGTGTGGATCAGATCACTTCAGTGTCATAAGACTGACCTGTGAACGTTTCCCTGAGGTGTTTTATATATCATTATTGTTATAGTTTATTGTAGGAATCATTTTTCACATGAAAGTTTCATTACCTAGTAATAAAATCAGAGTTTACAGATATCAGACGTATATCTTCATTAATCTTATTTATATGCAAGTTTTGTGTATATATATTTGTATTCCAATTAAAATTAATGTAACCCCTTAAAGCAAAATGACCTACATGTATATTCCAGAACTGTGCTGTACCAATTACATCCTCCTAGACCAGAGGGGCACAGCTGTTCCCATGAGATCAAGAGTGGGGTGATTGACAGTCAGTCCTGAGCCAACATCCAGGTTCAGAATCAACTTTGATCACAAAAAAGCCTTAAAAGCCCAAATCTACTCAGATTTTAAGGCTCTGGATGCGTCGCGTGTGCATTGCGGGAAAAGCGCGCGAGTAGGCACGCAATTGCAGTCAGTTTTGGCTGTGATTGCGTTCCGATGTTCAGTTTTTTCTGTGTGAGTGCAGGCGCGTAAAAAAATAAAATAATGAATGTGGTACCCAGACCCGGACTACTTCGCTGAAGTTCAGGTTTGGGTTAGGTGTTCTATTCATTTCATAATTTTCCCTTATAACATGGTTATAAGGGAAAATAATAGTATTCTTAATACAGAATCCTTACTAAAATGTGGATTGAGTGGTTAAAAAATAAAATAAAAAAATATATAAACTCACCTTATCCAATTTATCACACAGCTGGCATTGTCTTCTTTCAGGACCTGCAAAAGGACCTTTGATGATGAAATCTTCTATCTTCATTCAGCAGGACCTACGCTGACGTCACCGCTCTCACCATGTGGTGAGTGTGATTACGTCATGAAAGGTCCTTTGGCAGGTCCTGAAAGAAGGCAATGCCAGCTGTGTGATAAATTGGATAAGGTGAGTTTTTATTTTTTTTAACCACTCAATCCACATTTTAGTAAGGATTCTGTATTCAGAATGCTATTATTTTCCTTTATAACCATGTTATAAGGGAAAATATTACAGTAAATTGACTTTTATCAATTAACTAACATCATCTAGCAGCCATGTATGAAAATCGCACCGCATCCGCACTTGCTTGCAGATGCTATGCAATTTTAACACATCCCAATTCATTTCTATGGGGTCTGCGTTGCGTGAAAAACGCAAAATATAGAACATGTTGCGATTTTTCTTTTTTTCTTTATCAATAAAATGTAGAGGGCACTCCCACAAAAAAAAGTTCGAATCCTAGACTAACCCTTTAAGGGGTTTCACAGTTTGTTTGTTTTTTATTAATAAAACCTAGAGGGTGCTTCCACAAAAAATGTTCTGGCTCCCTCGTTAGTAAATGTGCTGGTGTAGATAGTCGTATGTAACAACCTTACATATGAATTTATTGATGGAATGAGACTCATTGAATCCCACATCATCTGCTGTGTGAACAGGAAGTCAGTTTCTCTATTCATTCCGATGGAAGCCTCGATGTCTGTCTCATAGGAATAAAGAGAGTGACGGGCTTACTGTCCACACAGCAGATGATGTGAGATCCGTCGAGTCTCATCGGAAGTCACATAGGGGGGGGGGGGGCGGTGTAAAAATAAACCATTTTGAGTGTAACATTTAACATTTTTAATCACCATCACTGAAAAGGTCTACAACTTTTCGGGCTGAACAATACTTCGTGAAGCTATGACTAAAAGCTGTTCAGCATGAAACGCGTTAGCAGTTCTTGACTTTTAGATTAGGGTTGAATAAAGTCAATAGTTTTAATGGAGTGCTGGACTTCTACATATTTGGCTGTGACTAGCTTTTATGGGTTTATAACCTTGAATGAACAGTGCTCTCATTCACAGAGGGCAAAAACACAGCTTTAAAATGTGGGGAACTGAAACGCAGAGTACATTGGAAAGTTGTGGAACTTCTTATTTAAATAGTGATTTAAGAAGTTGTCCCAAAATGTAAACGGTGTTTGACTGCTGAGCAGACCTCCTTCAGTCCCCAGTGCGTATGCTCGGCTGCTGCTCCATTCCTGATGGGGACACATGAACCTGTTCTTATGATCGGTGGAGGTCCATTCAGCCTTACAGAAGTAAATAGAGGTGGATGTACATGCCCTACCATCCCATTCAGAGAGGAGATCTCTGGTTCCCAGGATCAGAGCGGCAACCATCACAGATGCCGGGGGTGTGACTGCAACCAGGCTCCGAGGGGGTGGGGGCCCAAGGCGCATCACAGCTGCATGCTATCTTTGCTCTCCATAAGCCCTCTGGGCAGTGTTGCCCGAGTGAGAGGGGGCCCTGGTCCAAAGTTTTCCCTGGGGCCTATAGGAGTCTAGTGACGCCACTGTCCAGGATCATGGGGAGCCCCAGCAGTCAGACCCCCGCAATATGTTATTCCATGGATAGGTGCTAAATAATTTGGGTGGAATACCCCCTGGATTCCAGTGCTTGTTAACACTGTATGCAGCATAGAGTCTATATGATGATGAATTCAAGAAAAGTTAAATAAAGTAACGCCGATTTGGGACTGTTCATATAAATCATATGAAATGAGTGGATGAAGCCGATTACATGCCATACAGATCCTGGATAGGTCATCAGTACCTGATCGGTGGGGGTCCGACACGTCCGGGACCCTCGCCGATCAGCTGTTTGTGAAGGTACCGGCACTCGCAGTAGTGCCGCGGCTTTCTTGCAGCTTTGCCTAAGCCAGTGACGTCATATTCATCGGTCACTGGACCTAGGTGCAGCTCAGCCTCATAGAAGTGAATGGGGCTGAGCCGCGATACCAAGCACAGCCGCTATACAATGTACGGAACTGAGCAGAGAGAAGGCCACGGTGCTGACAGGATCAGATACTGACGACCTACAAAGGGGATAAGACTCAGAAAACCCCTTTAAAGAAAAGACTGAATTTCATGACTTGAGCTTCAGAAATGTGCGATACTTACACACCAGACTATGATCAGTCGTCTTGCGATAAAAGAATCTATATTCCATAAGGTAAAAGGAAGGAACGTGATATAAAATATTTCCTGGCCCAGTGCGGCAGCAAATCTGAAGAGGTAGTACAGCAAGTAGTTGTGGACCACATACTTTTTCTCCCGACCCTGCAAATAAAGAAAACAAGGACATTTTATGGATTCATGATGGGAAAAAAGATCTAGAAAACTACCAGGAAATTGATCATCCCCCAATGCCAGCTTTCTGGCTTTAAAATTGTAAAAAAAAAAATAAATCAGGTTTTGCAACTGTATAACTGACACTGCACTCTACAGGTTTCCAAAAAGAGGGTATGGCGAGGTGCGGGTGTGTGGGGGCACATACAGTAGAAACTGGCAGAAATAATGACTGAAATGTGAAAATCCTGTGAAAACCACAAGATTCCCCACATTGTCTCCATGGGTTTACTCCAAGGCTGAGCTTCATACATTCTTTGGTCTCCTTCACTCATAAATTTGGTTTCCTTTTTTATTCAGTACAAGAGAAAAAAAAAAACACACTTTTTTTTATCCTTTGACATGCATTTTTATGAAATTTTTGTTAAATTTTTGCATTTTTTTTAAATAGTGAATTTTATCGTATTGTTTCTGGCCTTTTTTTTTCTTGGTCTTTTTTTTTTAAAGCCATGCGTTCTTAAATAGGAAAGTATCTATACCTCAGTGATGTCACTACATCTGTAAATGTCTTAAAAAAAAAAAAAGCTGTATAGAAACGCCATAAAAGGCAACATACACAGACATGCCAGCAAATGAGACCGCAACGTAAAAAAAAACAATGCAAACATGAAAAAATTAAAAATAAAAATTAAATAAAAAATAAAATCACAGATTTGTACTGCTAAATTTCAGAATTCCTATAGACTTACAGTCAGCTACCATGTAGAGTTATTTTTTATTTTTTATGTACTGAAAAATGCACGTAAAAAAATTGGCAAACACACCCAAAAATATTAATCCACCCCAATACTGTTTGGCAAAGACAAATGTCTTTCCGGTTCATGCATACGGCCATAGTTTTGATTAGCATCCGATATGCATTTTTTGCGGATCAGATGTGGACCTATCCCTCTCAATGGGACCTCAAAAAATGCACGTGTGCTGTCCGTATCTGTATGTCCATTCCGCGTCGCCACAAAAAAAATAGAACATGTCCCGTTCTTGTCCGCTTGTGGACAAGGATAGGAAATTTCTGCAGGAAAAAAAAATGGCTGCATGCACTCGGCCAGTGTCCATGTTTCACGGATCCGCGATTTGTGGACCGCAAAAATGTATACAGTTTTTTGAAGGAGCCCTTAGTCAATAAATCTACATCCGTGAGGGTCCAACAGCTGAGACCTGCATCACTCATAAGAACAGAGACCCCCATAACCCTAAAATTAATGGAGCGGCAGGTCAAGCATGTGGACTGCCACTCCTTTCATTTGCCATGAAACTGTCGGAGATAGCAGAGTACAAGAGCCAACAGTTCCATAGAGATCAAGGGACTGGCAGGCCACATGTTTGACCTGTGCTCCATTTATTTAAGGGCTTATGGGGCCCCATTGTTGGATTGGTGGGGGCCTCAGCTGTCCGACCCCTTCTCATCTAATAGTTATTCCATATCCTGTAGTTAAGGGAAAACTACATTTAACCAAAATACCCTTTAAAGAAAACCTGTCACCATGAAATACAGTGCAATCTGCAGGCAGCAGGTTATAGAGCAGGAGGAGCTGAGCAGATTAATATATAGTTTTATGGGAAAAGATTCAGTAAAACTTGTACTTCATTCATTTATTCTCTTTTTATACATCAGTGTCACGTGGGCGGTCCTATCAGTGATCGACGGCCATCCCTTTATACTAAGTCCTGCAGAATTAGCTGTCAATCACTGATAGGACCGCCCACATGACTCCAGTGTATAAAAAGTGCAGAGGCTAAATGAATATATGACAAGTTGTATTGAATCTTTTCCCATAAAACTATATATATATATATCAATCAGCTCGTTCTGTCTGCAGATCTATAAAGCACAAGCTTGCAGCTAAGATGTGCGAAGAGGAAGATCATGGCCGGTTAGCTCCAGACCCTGGTTATATTGAAGAAGGCAATAGTAATTGGATGAAGACATCCAACACTTGTTCTAGCATTAGAAGGGGTTAAAACACTGCAGAACTTTATGGTGTATGGAATAGCTACCTACACTGCAGAAGGGATGTTGAGTCTTGTAGTTGACTGGACATCATCCTGCTACTTAGGGCTTGTTCACACGAATGTGTCGCAAATTGCGGATCCGCAAAACACGTATGCCGTCCGTGTGACTTCTGCAATTTGCAGAACGGATGGCCCTTTATAGAAATGCCTATTCTTGTCCACAAAACGGACAAGAATAGGACATGATCTATAATTTTTGCGGGGCCACGGAACAGAGCAACGGATGTGGACAGCACACGGAGTGCCGTCTGCATCTCTTGTGGTCCCATTGAGGTGAATGGGTCTGCAACTGAGCCGCAAAAAATGCGGGTCGGATGCGGAACCAAACCATGGTCGTGTGAATGAGCTCTAAGGTAAAGGTGATTGTGCCATAAAAATCTCTTTAAAACATTTATTTTTATAGTTTTTATTTGCATATTTGATACAAAGTATGCTGACAGAACCCTCTGACAGATTTATCTTCCAAGGTAAAGGATCAAGCATATTATTATCCAACACATGCCCGATTGCCATTCCCCCAACATCTTCCCCGGGGAATGTTCAGGAGGCGCCATATACATTAGGCCTTCTTTTCTAATGTGCACAGTCAGCTTATGAAAGCTCATTGACAAAAGCCATGTTCCCCAACTTCCCCATAAATATGTCTCTGTGGTTCACATACATATACATGTTTCAACTGGGAAGGGAAATGGGGTGGTCTTCTCTCATCAGAAAACCGACAGCTTGAAGGAAATTGCTTGGCGGATTTATGCAGTCCTGGCCTGGAGTCAAACGCAGGGTCACTTAATTTTTTTTGTCAATTGTTTTTTGTTTGTTTTTTAATCCTCATTCAGTGCTCCATGTGACACGAGTGTTTGAGCCCGCTTCATGATGTGTGCACTTTGTGGAGTCCTCGAATTCACGAGCTGCGCCCCTCCCCACAGCCGCTTATTGCCTTTTTTCCTATACTGTTATATTGGAGTAAGGCCTTCTGCACACGAATGCGCGGGGGCAGCCGCAGCGGACCCATTCATTTTAATGGGTCCGCGATCTGGCCATTCCGCAAAAAGATAGGACATGTTCTATCTTTTAGCGAAGCGGAAGTACGGGATGAAACCCCACAGAAGCACTCCGTAGTGCTTCTGTAGGGTTCTGTTCCGTGCCGCACCATTCCGCATCTACGGATTTGCAGACCCATTGAAGTGAATGGGTCTGCATCCATGAAGCGGAATGCACACGGAACGGTGCCTGTGTATTGCGAGTCCGTAATACGGCCACGGGACACCTACGGTCGTGTGCAGGTGGCCTTAAAGCTGTCAATCAACCGCGGCATGTTTAGGGAAGCCGCAGCTCATGAACATGAGAACTGCAGAGCTCAGATCCCAGAGCTCAGATCCCCCCAAAAAAGTAAGTGACCCAGTATACGCATCAGAGTCACTAGCTTATGATGTCCCCAGAGAGGCCAGCATAAAACTGGTAGCAGATTCCCTTTAGGCTACGTGCACAGGGGTATAGGAAGACTTTCATAACATCTGCATGAATTTCCGTGAGGATTTCTGTGCATTTCTGCACCAAATCCGTATCAAAATCTGCATGTGTTAGCTGCGGTTTTTGGAGCAGATTTAATGGGATCTTCACAAAAGAACTGCACAACTGACATGCTGCAGATTTCAAATCCATTTTGCCCAATCCTTGTCTCCCCAACGTCATCTGTTGGGAGAGAGTTGAGAGCTCCCCACACACATCAATGTGTTGGCCTTATCGGCCATGAATTAGGCCAACAAAAGCCTAATGTGTATGGCCAGCTTTCGGCTAAGATTACACGGCCACTCAAGTCGTCATAACACACAAGTTTGGGTTTCTGGTGACTGGAGTTGGAGTTTTTCCGACATTTGAATTGTTCACCTTCTTCAGGCAAGCGTACGGCTCTGTCCACACTATTCTTGGGGCTATATTGTTTAATAAAAGCCACAAGACTCTACAGGAATCATCATGTTATGGATACCTCCAGTTTCTGATGGATCTCATAACTTGGTCTATCAGATTCTGGTGAGGTTTCAAAATTTGCTGATTGCCAATGTAGGCCCCAACTTAATCCTAAAACTAAAAGCAGTGTAAATAGAGCCCGATGGGCATTCCACTACTTAGTATTTTATAATATGTTCAAGAACTCTGTTCTAACATACAACTGGAATGGAAGGGTGAGAAGTTGGGATGAGCAAACTTGTGTTTTCAAGTTCGGCGTAGAAGGTTCCGTTTATCTAAGAATTCAGTTATGGAGTTCGCTACCACGGACTATAACTTATGGTCCGTGGTAGCGGAATCCATATTAGAATGCTTAGATAACCTGAACCTTGTATGCCGAACTTGAAAACACAAGTTTGATCATCCCTTAGAAAAGTAATCTGAATAAGGAACAGTTAATAGGACTTCTGTTAGTATCTACTATGTCTTCTGGTGGGACATGAACCTCTGCTGTTGTCATTGATGACTGCGTCCTGTGTGAGTTCCTAGTGACATGTGATGCGCCAGATTTAATAGGCATCCTTAATGCTTTAGAACGCTCCATAATAAGCCAGGAAGCACAGTGTCAGCTGCTGGCACATTAAATCCTTCCTATCCTAGGCTTCATCGTAATTGCTGAACAAATAGGCAGGAAGTCTCGGGATCAGCTCAAGAAGTTAGTGATAACAAGAATCTATTTGGAAACTGGGCGGTGGACCACTTTATGTCAGCATGACTGGTGCCGGAGCCATACCACTGCGGCCTCATGCACACGGTCGTTGTGCGGCTGAGACAGATTGAGACCCATTCAACTCGAATGGTTCCGTGATCCATCCGCACCGCAAAAAAATAAAACACGTTCTATTTTTTTGTGGTGCGGAGGCACGGACAGAAACACCATGGAAGCACTACATAGTGCTTCTGTGGGGTTCCGTGCCTCCGTTCCGCACCGCAGCTCCGGATTGCTGACCCATTCAAGTGAATGGGTTCGCATCCGTGATGCGGGGAGCACACGGCCGGTGTCCACATATTTTTTGTCTATTTTTAATCAATTTTTTTTGTATGGTCTTGTAATTTTTGTACTGTGCCCTCTTATATAATCTTATAAAACTATTATCTATGGCTGCAACATATATTTCTAGATTCAAACTTGTTCCAATGGTGGGCACAACAGACTAAAGGTGTTTCCACAAGTGCATAGACTTTTCTGTGCTGTTAAGGCCTCATGCACATGACCAATGTTCGGGTCCGCATCCGAGCCGCAGTTTTTGCGGCTCGGGTGCGGACCCATTCACTTCAATGGGGCCGCAAAAGATGTGGACAGCACTCCGTGTAATATATAACATGTCCTATTCTTGTCCGTTTTACGAACAAGAATAGGCATTTCTACAATGGGCCGGCACACGGGCGGCTTCAGTTTTTTGCGGACCGCAAAAAACGGAACGGTCATGTGCATGAGACCTTGGTCAGAGGAACAGAACAAAAAATGGATCCGTTAAATCGATGGCATGATGCCTACAAAAAGGAACACCGTCTGTTTCTATCCGTCATCTATGGACTATAATGTAGAAAAAGTCAGGACTCTCCGTTCCATCATGTATCCATTTTTTTCCAGGAAAGAGAGGTTCTGCAGAAAGACCTTTTTCTTCCATCAAAAATAGGAAAAACCTAAGGCCTCATGCACACGACCGTTTTTTTTTAAGGTCCGCAAAAACAGCGTCCGTAGGTCCGTGATCCGTGACCGTTTTTTCGTCCGTGGGTCTTCCTTGTTTTTTGGAGGATCCACGGACATGAAAAATGAAAAAAATATCTAAGTCAAGTTTGCCATTGAAATGATAGGAAAAAACGGACACGGATCACGGACACGGATCACGGACACGGATGCCAATCTTGTGTGCATCCGTGATTTTTCACGGACCCATTGACTTGAATGGGTCCGTGAACCGTTGGCCGTGAAAAAAATAGGACAGGTCATATTTTTTTCACGGCCAGGAAAAACGGATCACGGATGCGGCTGCCAAACGGTGCAGTTTCCGATTTTTCCACGGACCCATTGAAAGTCAATGGGTCCGCGAAAAAAAACGGAAAACGGCACAACGGCCACGGATGCACACAACGGTCGTGTGCATGAGGCCTTAGGCTGAGTTTACATGGAGTAAATAAACAATATGGACCCCACGTCACAATTCACAGTGGTTTTTTATGCAGTTTTTGGTATTTCAGTGGACACATTGGACATGGATTAATTATGGAACCTGCACCAAAAACGAACAATTTTCCTTCTTTTTTTTTTCCCACTCTGTAGTTTTTAAAACCGCGAGTGGAAAAAAAAAAAGAAAAAAAACACGTCATAAGCTTTAAATAAAAAACAAAACAATATATGGGCACCAGCCCTGTGCACTCTGTATCATGGATGTGGACCCATTGACTTGAAAGCGTCTGCTATCCGCAATATACGTAGCAGAGGCACGGATCGGATGACCACACAAGCAGTACGAAGCGCTCCCGTGGGACTTTAGTCCGTGTCCTATTTTTTTGCGGTCTGGAGTGTCTCTTGTGGATCGCGGACCCATTCAAATGAATGGGTTTGCATCCGCAAATGGCATGCACACGGACGGTGCAATTAGGGATGAAAGTGCACACTGATGGAACAGAGTAACGTAAAAGTCAGCGCAGATGTGAACAAGCTTGTAGAAGAGTTTTACAATCACACATAAAGAGCACTGCCCTCTAAAATCCCTTCATCTTTAACCATCCATGCGATTGCCTTGTTGAATGTGGTAGCCATACCCGGACTTCTTCACTGAAGTTCAGGTTTGGGTTAGGTGTTCTATTCATTTTATTATTTTCCCTTATAACATGGTTATAAAGGGAAATAATAGCATTCTGAATACAGAATGCATAGTAAAATGTTGCTTGAAGGGTTAAAAAAAATAATCATAATAATTTACTTACCTCATCCACTTGATCTCGCATCCAGCATCTTCTTTCTTCTTCTTCTTTCAGGACCTGCAAAAGGACCTTTGATGATGTAATCACGCTCACCACGTGGTGATGTCAGTGCAGGTCCTGCTGAATGAAGATAGACGGTCCTTTTGCAGGTCCTGAAAGAAAAAGAAAGAAGACGATGCTGGCTGGATAAGGCGAGTTAATATTCTTTATTTTTTTACCCCCTCAATCCACATCTTAGTAAGCATTCTGTATTAAGATTGCTATTATTTTCCTTTATAACCATGTTATAAAGGGAAAATAATAAAATCTACAGAACACCTAACCCAAACACAAACTTAAAGGGAACCTGTCATGTGGATATTTGATTATACTCTAACTAATTATATACAATCATTAACTACTAAAAAGTGCCTTAGATGTATTCACTTACTGGTGTGACAGATGGTTACCTCATAATATACACACAAAGATGCCACATGCCGCATGCTAATGAGCTGATTGGAGTCCAGCGTGATGTCAGCGAGTCCAGCGTTTTTTAAATTCAGAGCTATAGCCACTCCCCTGCCCACCTACTGCTGATTCATATGGAAAATGACTGTCAATCAGCAGCAGGTAGGCGGGGAGAGTCAGGAGATCATGAATATTCAGGACTTATCATTATCAGCTGGAGCTTTTCAATACAAGATGTTGGCAGATTGACTGGGTCAATTAAAGAAAGTGACCCAGCATTTTGCTAAGAGAATCAGTCACTTATTTATGTTGCCCTTAGTTAGGACACCATAAAACTGGTGACCGGTTCCCTTTAAGTGAAGAAGTCCGGGTTCGGGTCTGGGTACCACATTCAGTTTTTTTATCACGTGCGTGCAAAATGCATTGCACCCGCGCGATGAAAACTGAACACAACGCAATCGCAGTCAAAACTGACTGAAATTGCGTGCAAACTCGTGCGGGTTTCCCCGCAATGCACACGTGATGCATCTAGAGCAAATCCAGGACGCCCGTGTGAAAGAGGCCTTATGGTGAAATATCCTTAGTAAAAAGTCAAAAATCAATAAATAAAGAATATTAAAAAACCTGATTAAAAGTTGAGTTACTCTTTAAATATACAGACCTATGGTGATCTGGGCTTTCAGGGACTTATCTAAATTGATATTTTCAGGAATGTTTCTGCGGCACTGTTCACACAGGCATCATGGCTTTCTCTGTGATGGATATGACAGGATTACAACAACATGGCTACTTTCTTCCAGAAACAGCCCCGCTCCTGTCCACAGGGTGTGTCGTACTGCAGCTCAGCTCTGTTCAGGTCAATGGAACTGCAATACACGACACAACCCATAGACAGGTGAGGCGCTGTTTCTGGAAGAAGGCTTTTTTCTTTGTTGCAGTTTTTATTGATTCTTAGATAATCCTTTTAGACAAGCATTATTGTTGGTATTCACTATCCACAGGCTGAGGCAGCATAGAAGGAGTTAACTGAAGAGGATGCCGTATCAGAAGGGAGTGGACTGAGAGGGACATGCTGAAGTCAGCCCAATAATTGCACTGTTATCTTAGACTCAGGATGACAGATGTGATTTAATGGTACATAATAAATGTAGCATACGGCAGCACAGAGCAGTATTATCTTCAGACAGAGGCTTAGCTCGCTGACAGTCCTATGAAATGCCCCTTGTCACCCATTAACCCTTGTACAGTGGACCCCATTGTAATACATTCTTGTGTCCTTACGTGATCAAACCCTTTAAAAAATGTGATCTTTCTACTTTTACAACCAAGACAGCACCAGATCCCCAAAACACCAATCAGATATTTTAGATTGACCATCCCTCTACCCCAGTGGGTGTTGCTGGGTAGAAGATATTTTGGCAATTGGCACTTACTAGCTGTCATCTTTTTGTGTGTTGCTTCGATCACGGCTAGGACACATTCAATGCGTCCCTTGGATGGATTCCCTTTAAAGGGGTTGTGTCACATATTCTACATTTTTCAAACCAGCTCCTGGATCTGAATACTTTTGTAATTAAATGCAATTAAACATTTTGTATAACACCTGAGTTATTCAATAAAAAATTTATCTGTATAGCGCCACCTGCTGTTACGGTAGTTCTTTCCCTTATTTTATTTTTTGTCCATATCACTAAGCTGGTCGAACGTGCTCAGTATAAGGGCTCATTCAGATGACCGTATGCGTTTTGCCATCCGCAAATTGCGGATTCACAAAACAAGGATACCGGAGTGTGCGTTCCATATTTTGTGGAACGGATTGGCCAGCCCTATGATAGAAATGCCTATTCTTAATTAATCCGCAATTGCGAACCCAATGAAATGAATGTGTCCGCATTGCGAAGTGGAATCTGACTCAAATATACGGTCATGTGAATGGACCCTAAATCTTCAACTGCCACCGGCTATAATGTTCTGTTAGAAGCTATGGCAGTTACAGGGAAATAGCTTCAGCAGAAAGGACACGCCCGAGCTGCCAGGCTGAAGAGAATCTAGCAGAGCAATTGGAGCAATGAATGTGGAGATCTCTGGATCCATGTGAGGTACAGGGGTGGTTGTAGCTTTGTTAGAAAGAGATTGTCATGTTTTATATGAGGTCGGATTCTCATTTTTTTACATCAGTCATGGGATAACCCTTTTTAATGTAACTAAGCCGAGTTTAGCACGAGTGCAGCAAGTAGCAGTCACTGTTACTCATGGATGCAGCAGTGTACCATGGCACCAATTTGAGCACTAGACTCATGTTTATTGTGGGGCCCGGGGGTGATACCCTTGAATGAGTATTTGACATGACATGGGACCTCTTATCTCATGCTCACTGCAGCATTTCAGTCCCATGTCAGGACCTTTTTCCAAGCTGAAACATTGCACTGAAAATGAGAATAAACCCTTCTGGACTGTTCGGAGTCCGGCGTATAATACATATTATTTTACAGAAGATAGTCAATGAGATCCGGAGGGGTGTCGCTCCACACCTAAGGGTACTTTCATACATGCGGCAGAGGATTCCAGCAGGCAGTTCTGTTGCCAGAATTGTCTGCCGGATCCGGCAATCCGGACGCAAACAGATGCCTTTGTCAGACAGATCTGGATGCGGATCCATCTGACAAATGCATTGCAATACCGGATCCGTCTTCCGGTTCTCATCTGGAAAAACGGATCCGTTATTTATCTTTTTCAAATTTTTAAAAGGTCTGCGCATGCGCAGACTGCAAAACCAGATCCGCTTTTCCTGAACACTTGGCACTAATACATTTCAATGGAAAATAATGCCGGATCAAGTGTTCAGGATTTTTGGCCGGAGAGAAAACTGCAGCATGCTGCGGTATTTTCTCCGGCTGAAAAACGGAACTGATGCATTCTTAAGCATACTGAACAGATTGCTCTCCATTCAGAATGCATTAGGATAAAACTAAATACTTTTCGGTATTGAGCTCCTGTGACGGAACTCAATACCGGAAAATAAAAACGCTAGTCTGAAAGTACCCTTACACAAGCATCTGCAGTAAGAATCATCTCTGTACCTTCATTCACATAGAGCAAGATGAATTGTGCGTCTTGAACACATGGCTAGTCATATATATATATATATATATATATATATATATATATATATATATATATATATTTATTATCACACACACACACAGGGCCTTACTCCATTACACCACAAGAAAATCATGTAAGCACACAACGTGCAGACTGCATCCATCATCGTCAGGGCAGAACTGCCGCTCTAACCTATGCATTATGCTTCATTTTTAATGCCCAGTTCTAAAAGCATTAGCAACATCATCTCCATGCAATCCAAATACAATGGGAGGAAAGCCGCAGACGGTCAGTGCAATACATGGAGCCAATGTGGGAGTCAAAGATATTAAAGTGAACCCACACTTTGGTGCATCTCAAATAATATTCAAATACATTGATATTTGATCATATTTTTCATATATACAGTATTCCATCTTCACCTTTCAGCCCTGCTGGATCAGTGCACAATCTAAGCACCACTGATGCCCAAAACAAGCAAAAGAGGCAAGTCGAACATGCACACTACTGCTCCAGTCATCTCTATGGGACACCATACTCCGCTTTCTCCAGCACAGGGGAATACACAGATCTGTCAGGGTCACATAACAAAATCTAGTAAGAGCCCCCACCCCATCCTGTTTCAGAGTATGCATGTATCAATCACTCCTAGGCAATGCAGAATGCAAAGCGCATGATGACTTTCCATTTTGTTATTTAAGCAAGAGATATAAATATATAAAGAAGGATGTATGGATGTATATATGTATGTATGTATGGATGGATGGATGTTCCGCGATCACTCAAAAACGCAACTATCAATTTCAACGAAACTTGGTATACACATCCCTTGCTACCTGGAGGTCACAGATCTCTAGGACGTACCGTTCCTGAGATATTACCAAAAAAATTACCTGCATTAGTCAATAGAAGCCTGCAAGTCTTTTCTTCATATCCCAACTGCCATACACATGGTCACATGTCCCTTGTCAATAGAAGCTTGCAGGCCTTAGTCTCCACATACACACAGTTTTACTCTAGGTTTCCATAACAAGCCAGCCATTTTTCTTCACTGCTGTAGGTCAGCTTTAGGCTAGGGCTGCATGACACATAGGGCACAACTACGCTGCTACATGCATCCATCTTGGATGGATTTTTTGCGACTTGTCGCAGTTGCAGCATGTCGCAGAGCGACACCATAGTCTATCATTATAAAAAATGTTGCGCAACATTGGTACGACAAAATGTTGTGTGACACATGTCGTCATGTAGCCCTAGCCTTAAAGAGGCAGGGCACTGTTAAGTTGGCAGGGGCCACTACTAAAAGGGGCAGGCCGCTGTGGAGGTCACTGTTAAGGGGGCAGGGGCCACTATTGAAGGGGCAACTGCTGTGGAGGTCACTGTTAAAGAGGCGGGCACTGTGGAGGTCACCGTTAAGGGGGCAAGGTGCTGTAGAGGTCACTGTTATGGGGGATACTGTTGAGATCTTTTAATGACACACAGGAACATTAAATTAAATAGATGAATTATACCCGTGCGATGCCGGGTCCTTCTACTAGTTTGTAATAATAAAAGGTCACACCTAGGCTCACCCACTTTATTCGACTTCTAGATCAGCAAAGTGGAACAGGTGCTTCATTAACATGGCACTCATTTTGAACACCATATTTCTCAGACAACTGGAATACATACATTGATAAATCTCCTGCTTCTCATCTATTCCGAAGCTGACTGCCTGCAGCCACCACTAGGGGGAGCTCTGTTTGTACTGAGCTTCCCCTAGTGGTGGCTGAATGAAAATGCAATGCAGTGTTTTTACATTGAGAGGAGAACGCAGAGGGAGTTCAGCGCTGGGTCCAACAACCACATTCCTCTTCCCCGAGCCACATAGCAGTTGTGCGGTTCGCCTCCACTGACGGTACATGGTGTGCTGTCTGCATTTGTCGTGGACCCATTGAAATAAATGGGTCCGCATCCAATCCACCATAAATGCGGATCGGATGCGGACCAAAAATACGGTCTTGTGAATTGGGCCTTTAACTGTAAAGCTATTTTGAGAAACCACAAGTATTGCATTTTTGAACCGGTCTATGCACAAAGTACACACCTAACCAACTGACAAAGGGGAAACATACGCGTGGCTCGACTGGAAAGGTCAGTTTTCAGCTACATTCCACAGAACCAGAAAGAGCTATGTGCACACTATAGAGAAACAGATTGGTATCTGGCGTGTAGGCCAAACACTGAATTTACAATGCCACCAGCAGGAGAACTGGAGGGATGGTGAAGCCACAGCTATGATAAGCCCTCTAGTTATTAGATACAGATAAAATAGTTATCCGCCACATGCTATCAGTAACTTGTGACAGGAACTGCACTTTCTTGTGTGCTCTCCGATATGAACCAGGAAACACAGAGGTGACGCCTGCCATTCAGTCAGGGAAGAGGACAATGACATTCCTGCCAAGAAGGGAAGGTGATCATGACAAGGCTTCAAGGTGTGTAAGCGTCCTGCTGATCTCATTGTGACATTGGGCGGTCTCACTCTCCTCATTTATCTGATTGGAGACTATTTCACTCTAAGTGGTCCTCTGGCAAGGTGAGAAAGCGGCAGATGCCAAAGAGACCCCTCAATGGACAGCATAGCAAAATTGTAATGCACCATAGAGGCAGCAGGCAAAACCTCTGCCTTCGGGTGTTAGGATTTCCTCAGTGGGGTAACTAGAAATCACTGGGCCCCACAGCAAATTTTTGAAAGGGCCCCTCCGCCCAGCAACTTCTTTCCATCCCCCTCCTCCTATGCAAGTTCACTGTCTCAGACGGCGCTCTGTCCGTTTCTTACATGTACATACTGTGTGTCATCTCACTGTATATAATTTTATAATACAGTTGAGGGGCCCTTATAATAACATCTTTTAATCCTCCTCCTTCAGGCCGCAAAGCAGCCGCTTCCCCTATAGCTACACCCCTGGATTTCCTCAATGCTGAAGAATTCCAAAAAGTATAAATACATGAAATAATAGCTCCCGTTAACCTTCCTAAAACCCTGCCGACAATACCATGACCAGTACACATCAGGAGCAACCGTACTATAGTGAAATAAACACTACTTCATAAAGAGATGAGCCACTGACACATGTGGGAACCTGGAAAGCAATGTACATACTGTATTATGTTACTACATAGCAGTACCCACCAGTACCTTGTCAGTAATAGAAACACTCTCCCATAATCCAGGTTCTTACCTAAATGTCGCAGAAATGTCACAAAAAAGTCACAATTGGCATGTCGTGCGACATTTTCACACCAAAGCCCTGATATATCTGGTTTTATAAATGTTCCCCATAGTGCATAAAAGCCACCAGCGCTCTGCTGAGTGCATAACTGCTGAGTGCCAGACCTCCTCTGGCATCAACATCAGCACAAAAACCGTGCAGGGGGGCCTCATGGCATGGGTTCCCATGGTCGAGCAGCTGCATGTGCCACCCACGGGGTTACCGCAAATGGTTAATTTGCTACTTAATAGGTTAATGTCCATTGTTAAAATACACTTTTTCAATAAGATTTTTGTAATCCTAGAGTTGAAATGGGAACACTTTAGTAATTGTGCACGGCTCAGTGTCTTCTCCTCGAGGTCAGGAGCTTAGTGGTGGAGTTCAAGCAGGCTAGGTGAGAGGAAGCATCTGCCTGTGCAGAAGTGAGGCCTTCTGTAAAGAACCCTCAGAGGGCTGTATTTTGCGGACCCGCTGTTTGTGGGCTGCAATATGGGGCTGGCCGGCACACTGCCATGTGCATGAGCCCTTAGAAGTATTGTATGTCCTGTGCTTAGACTGAACTGAATGCTACCAGTGTCTGTGTATGAACTGATTAAACTATCTCAGTAAAGAACATTCGATTTGTTACCCCTACAATGGCCTGAATATTGCCTTGCACTGCTGCCATTATACTGCCCTGCACTTGCTCTCCTGCCTGGCACCCTGCCAAATGTTTACCATCAAAGGCACGCCAACTACTAGCAGGCAGGAGTCCCCAACAGGCCCAAGGAAGAAAGGGTGCACACTCCATTCACTGCTACATGGCCCCGGGGAGCACCAGTGTGAGGACAGCCACCGTGAACCACTACCACCCCTATCAGTGCCACAACTACCACTCCTATCCTCCTCCCAGCACTCTCTCCTGCAGGCTTCCAGCTGCACATGCAAGCCTTACACCACCAAGCACAATGCCAAGCGTCAGATGGATTGGTGTAAAGCATGCCACCATTAGAAATGTTCTATGGAGTGATGTATCAAGATCTCTACCCGACGGTCTGATGGAGGAGTCTGGGTTGGTGAATGCCAGGAGAACATTACCTGCCTGACTGCATTAGGCTACTTTCACACTAGCGGTTTTGCTCAGCAAAAACGCTTCCGTTACTGATAATACAACAGTCATGAACGGATCCGGTTGTATTATATTTAACATAGCCAAGACAGAGCAGCCATGAACTCCATCCGTCTTCCGTTGTTTTGGAGAGCGGCCAGAAATGATAGAGGAGGAACCGCTGAGGAAGCGTATGTGGGTGCATCCTATAATTTCACAGCGGGCCAGCAAAGGGCAATTTGTTGGTTTGTACTCTGACCTCCGTGCGCACCCCGTTAAGTTCTTTAATTATTGCCGCATGTCGGTGGCTACCTTTGATCGGCTGTTGGGGGAGTTGCGGCCTCCCTTGACTTTCCAGGACACCAAAATGCGGCGGAGGGTGTCACCTGAAGAACGTCTTTTTATTACTTTAAGGTAAGACTATATTATCCGACCCACTGTTTGCCAATACATAGCAGTTTGGTCTGTGGCCTGTGTATTCTGAACTTTACCTGTTCTATGTATAAGTACTTAATAGTAGTACACAAGTATTGTATATTTTACATTTACAGTAAGAAACTGTGTGAGCTTTTTCCCCGGACATTTTTTTATCCAGTCATTTGGTGTACTACCAAGTCATTTATTAGTCACACAAGATTCAAGTTCCGCGGGGGATGGGGGATTTAAATCCTGGCTGTAATGATGAGGATACGTCACCTGTGTGTATATGGTAAATGTCTGGAAGTTGATGTAGCTAAACGGTTTTCCTTACTTTAAAGTGTATTTCAATACAAAGTGTTGTATAGTATAATTTTATTTCATCGTGCCAGACACATTGCCATGAAATACTTATAAGTAATGCTGAAGATTTTAAAACATGTGATCTTTTGTGTATTAATGGTGCTAATTAGTATTTGTTTTTCATTTCAGATATCTGGCAACTCTTTTTTTGTCCTTACATTTTGAGTTTAGAATGGGGACCTCCACAATTGCTGGCATGGTGCGGGCTACATGTGCCACCATTTGGTTGAGACTGAAAACTTCGGTGCTGCCACATCCAACCAGGCAGCAGTGGCTTGATATAGCCCAGGGCTTCCTGGAGAGGGCTCAATTCCCAAATTGTATAGGTGCCCTTGACGGGAAGCACATACGGGTTAAGAAGCCGCCGAACTCAGGGTCCTGATTCTATAACTATAACCAGTTTTTCTCTATAGTTTTGTTGGCCTTGGCGGACACAAACTACAGGTTTATAATTGTAGATATTGGGTCCTATGGAAGTACTGCAGATGCTCACATCTTCAGGGCTTCCAGGAAAAGTCGGTGGCTTCAGTCCAACCAACTGGACGTACCACAGCCAGCAAACCTTCCTGGCTCCTCTAGTCCACCTGTGCCTTATGTGGCTGTAGGGGACGATGCATCCCTTTTCAAGGCAAAGTTTGGATGAAAAGTGGTGCACTTTTAATTATCGTCTAAGTAGGGTCAGAAAGTTTGTGGAGTGCGCCTTTGGCATTTTTTCAAATGGAGGTTTTTTTCTTTCGGCCATACAGCTGGCTCCCGAAAATGTGAATGTGGTCATCAAAGCGTGTCTAGTGCTGCACAACTACATACGCACCTATGAGTCAACACCTGATGAAGACGCCGAAGTATATAGTCCACCACCTGGAAGAGACACTTTCCAACTTGGAAGATTAGGATCTGCTGGACTGAGAGTGAGGGAGTTATTTTCTGATTATTTTATGTCCTCTATCAGTTCATTCCTTTTCCAGCAGTAGTACTCGACACATTGAAGGTTGTAGTTGCCATGTTTATTTATTTTTTCACAACCTGGATGGTTAATTTTTAGTTAGTTTTAGTATTTTTTAGTTAGGGACTCACAAGATAATGAGGACCCTTGACGTGGGTTGTGAGCCTACATATTTTGCTTAGAACACGGTATGTGAAATATGTACTAATACCTCATTAAAGACCATATACACCACAAACCTCATGGTATCCATTACATTCCCCATCATGGTCCTCCTGCCGGGCTCTAGACAAATAGTCCAGTACCTAGCTATTGACCAGAGCTTCAGCAGGAGGAATGGCCCATCTTTGGCTGGGTAAAGGCAAAGTGCGGGGGGGGGGGGGGGGGGGAAACCAACTCCCGAAGTGGGATGCGTGGATGCAGAGGTGCGGGGTCCTTCAGCACTCTCTGTAGGAGGTGGCCCAGAGGGAGTGTCCTCCTTGTAGGTGCTGGAGAGCAGACTCTTCTGCTTCCTCCTCTTAGTTGTCCTCCGTTCTTCACAATTAAAAAAAAAAAAAAAAAACAGAACATGTAAAATAATATGATATATGAACACACTTTTTAAAAAAAAATAGTCACGTCACATATTACTAGTGTTGAGCGTGAATATTCGAATTACGAATATTTATGGCAAATTTCCCAACTTCGAGAATATTTTGAATATTCGTCATTTTTTTATTTTTACTTAAAAAATTGCCAATATAATGATCGCGTAATATGCAAATATTACGCTTCAATACAGGCGTAGGTCAAAAAGGAATATATAGCACTATATTCGATATAGTGCTATATATTAGTTTTTTAGAATAGTCGTCATTTTTTTCCATCTGAAGTCATGATTCCGCCCTGCTTAAATTGCTTGACAAGCAACTTAAGCAGGGTGGAATCGTAACTTCAGATGAAAAAAATAAAAATAAAAAAAAATGAAGAATATTCTAAAACACGAATATATAGCACTATAAATCGAATATAGTGCTATATATTCCTTTTTGACGCACGCCTGTATTGAACACGTAATAAATATTCGCATATTACGCAATTACATTTTTTTTTTTTTTTTACACGAAAAATCTGAAAAGTAGAATATAACGAATATTTGAATTTGCAAATATTCGCTGAATATTCTAAAAAATATTTGCGAAATATAGCGAATTCGAATATGATCCCTGCCACTCATCACTATCATCAGCAAAATACATTTAGCACATAGTATTACATATACTAACCAACATATTACATATGTGGTCATGTAGCAACATTGGGGAAATTAGAAGTGGCATAGCTGTCCATAGCAAAAAGAATAAAAAATAAAAAACAGATTCCACTTGTAATGAAAGGAGAAATCGGCTTGGTTGCTATCAGCAACTATGACATTTCTAATTTACAAATGGTTAAAAAAAAAAATTAAATAATCACATTGTCAACATACAGTGTGTACTGATAAACATGTAGTGGTCAGTGTTTATAATTAACTTACGGACGCAGTTCCATCACTTCATGTAGGAACATGTGTTTTTTCCCTAAACATGTAGTGTCTATTCTTAGGTGGCCTTGATGCTGCAGCTCCTTCCAGAACTGGTCCCTGCAGCTCCGCCACCGATTTTTGGCTTCATCCACTTTTAATAAAAAGACAACAAAAGCTAAATTTAGCACAAAAAAAAATAAAAAAAAATACAATCCTACAGAGAACAAAACGTATGACATGTGCTATGCTAGGGAGGACAGCAAGTATCACACATGCATAGATTGGCTACTTACCAAAACTCTGGCCTTTTGTTTTCTCCCATATAGTGGTAAACAGCTCCTGGGTTATTTCCACCTATGCTGCATCCTTTTTGTACCGGTTGTGGTATTCCCCCGACCTTGTATCCCAAATGCAGGGCCTCTCCTGCACGAGGACAATGAGCCTCTTAACGTCCATGGATTTGGGTGGCTTGGGCATGCTGAAATAGGTCCGCAAGGGCAGGAGACTTTCCAAACAAACTTCTCACACTGCACTGCCTGGAGCTAGACGCTGTCAAACTCAACTTCCTGTCCAAAATCCCTTCACTGTTGCCAAGTTACTTGCATTTACAAAGCAACGCAATCCGGATACAATGCGTTTTTCACGCAGCCCCATTCCCTTTTATGGGTCCAGGGCTGCGTGAAAAACGCAGAATATAGAACATGCTGCATTTTCACGCAACACAGAAGTGATACGTGAAAAGCAACGCTCATGTACACAGCCCTATTAAAATGAATGGGTCAGGATTCAGGCCGAGTGCAATGTGTTCACATCACGCATTGCACCCGCTCAGAAAACTCGCTCGTGTGAAATGGGCCTAAGGGTTACATAGCATCATAGACCAATATAATGCTGTGCGACCCCGGCAGTGCTGGGAGGTCAGGACAGGTGCTCAGGATGCAATTCCAATGCGTGGAACTCGCTTGTGTGAAAGGGGCCTAAGGGTGGTGTCACACACTGCTTTATGTGGCAGTTTTTGGAGCCGAAGCCAGAAGTGGATCCCCTAGGGTGAGAAGTAGAAGCCCTTCCTTTATGTTTTTCATTCCCTTCCAACCCACTTCTGGATTTTTCAAAAAATTAAAATTGCCACAGAAGGATGTGTGACACCAGTGGATGTATCTCTGAGCACCTCCACTACACATGCGCGATATCTATGTCCAATATAAAACACCTTGGACATTCTGTTGATGATGTGCTTTATATGGCCACACTGGAGTATAATATTCACACCATGAGAAGTATTATTATTAATATGTTTATTATAATTAGTGCATATGCTGCCATGCCACATCAGCCTGATGTCCCCTTCCCCTTTTAGTTTAAAATATAAGGACTCTCCGGTGAGTAGCACCATTTACGAGCACTGCAATATACAGTTAGGTCCATATATATTTGGACAGACAACATTTTTCCAATTTTTGTTCTGTACAGTTGTGGCCAAAAGTTTGAGAATTACATAAATATTGGAAATTTTTATAATAGCAATTTGCATATACTCCAGAATGTTATGAAGAGTGATCAGATGAATTGCATAGTCCTTCTTTGCCATGAAAATTAACTTAATCCCAAAAAAACATTTCCACTGCATTTCATTGCTGTCATTAAAGTACCTGCTGAGATCATTTTAGTAATTGTCTTGTTAACTCAGGTGAGAATGTTGACAAGCACAAGACTGGAGATCATTATGTCAGGCTGATTGGGTTAAAATGGCAGATTGACCTGTTAAAAGGAGGGTGATGCTTGAAATCATTGTTCTTCCATTGTTAACCATGGTGACCTGCAAAGAAACGTGTGCCGCCATCATTGCGTTGCATAAAAATGGCTTCACAGGCAAGGATATTGTGGCTACTAAGATTAAGGTGCAATCAACAATTTATAGAATCATCAAGCACTTCAAGGAAAGAGGTTCAAGTCTTGTTAAGAAGGCTTCAGGGCATCCAAGAAAGTCTAGCAAGCGCCAGGATAGTCTCCTAAAGAGGATTCAGCTGCGGGATCAGAGTGCCACCAGTGCAGAGCTTGCTCAGGAATGGCAGCAGGCAGGTGTGAGCGCATCTGCACGCACAGGGAGGCAAAGACTTTTGGAAGATGGCCTGGTGTCAAGAAGGGCAGCAAAGAAGCCACTTCTCTCCAAAAAAAACATCAGGGACAGATCTTCTGCAGAAAATATGGTGAATGGACTGCTGAGGACTGGGGCAAAGTCATATTCTCCGATGAAGCCCCTTTTCGATTGTTTGGGGCATCAGGAAAAAGGCTTGTCCGGAGAAGAAAAAGGTGAGCGCTACCATCAGTCCTGTGTCATGCCAACAGTAAAGCATCCTGAGACCATTCATGTGTGGGGTTGCTTCTCATCCAAGGGAGTAGGCTCACTCACAATTTTGCCCAAAAACACAGCCATGAATAAAGAATGGCACCAAAACACCCTCCAACAGCAACTTCTTCCAACAATCCAACAACAGTTTGGTGAAGAACAATGCATTTTCCAGCACGATGGAGCACCGTGCCATAAGGCAAAAGTGATAACCAAGTGGCTCGGGGACCAAAACGTTGACATTTTGGGTCCATGGCCTGGAAACTCCCCAGATTTAATCCCATTGAGAACTTGTGGTCAATCCTCAAGAGGCGGGTGAACAAACAAAAACCCACTAATTCTGACAAACTCCAAGAAGCGATTATGAAAGAATGGGTTGCCATTAGTCAGGAATTGGCCCAGAAGTTGATTTGAGAGCATGCCCAGTAGAATTGCAGAGGTCCTGAAAAAGAAGGGCCAACACTGCAAATACTGACTCTTTGCATAAATGTCATGTAATTGTCGATAAAAGCCTTTGAAACGTATGAAGTGCGTGTAATTATATTTCACTACATCACAGAAACAACTGAAACAAAGATCTAAAAGCAGTTTAGCAGCAAACTTTGTGAAAACTAATATTTGTGTCATTCTCAAAACTTTTGGCCACGACTGTACAGTAACCACAATGGATTTTGAACAAAACAATTCGGATGCAGTTGTAGTTCAGACTTTCAGCTTTAATTCACAGGTTTGAACAAAATGATTGCTTAAAAATGTGAGGAACTAAAGTATTTTTTTTTTTTTTGGAAGATTCATTTCAGGGGCTCAAAAGTAATTGGAAGAATTAAATAATTGTAAATAAAATGTTAATTTCTAATACTTGGTTGAAAACCCTCTGTTGTCCATGAGTTCAACACTTTAGGCAGTCATTGCCATCACCAGACGCCGTTTCCTCCTTGTAAATGCTCTGCCAGGCCTTTACTGCAGCGGTTTTCAGTGGCTGTTTGTTTGTGGGCCTTTCTGTGTGAAGTTTAGTCTTTACCAAGTGAAATGCTCTATTGGGTTCAGATAAGGTGACTGACTTGGCCATTCAAGAATATTCCACTTCTTTGCTTTAATAAACTCCTGGGTTGCTTTGGCTCTATATTTTGGGTCATTGTCCATCTATATTATGAGACGCCGACCAATCAGTTTGGCTGGATTTGAGCACACAGTATGTCTCTGAAAACCCCAGAATTCATCCGGCTGCTTCTGTCCTGTGTCACATCATCAATAAACACCAGGGACCCAGTGCCACTGGCAGCCATGCATGCCCAAGCCATCACACTGCCTTCGCCATGTATTACAGATGATGTGGTAGGCTTTGGATCATGAGCTGTACCAGGCCTTCACCATACTTTTTTCTTTTCATCATTCTGGTAGAGGTTGATCTTGGTTTCATCTGTCCAAAGAATGTTCTTCCAGAAGTGTGCTGGTTTTAAAGTTTTTTTTTGTAAAGTCCAGTCTAGCCTTCTTATTCTTGAGGCCGATGAGTGGCTTTCACCGTGCAGTGAACCCTCTGTAATTAATTACTTTCATGCAGTCTTCTCTTTATGGTAGATTTGGATATTGATATGCCTGTATCCTGGAGAGTGTTGTTCACTTGGTTGGCTGTTGTGAAGGGCTCTCTTCACCACTCTTTTGCATTGTTGAGGTCACCAGTGCTTTCTTTCTTTCTCAGGATGTACCAAACTGTAGATTTTGCCACTCGTAATAGTGTAGCAATTTCTCAGATGTTTTTTTTCTGTTTTCGCAGATGAAGGATGGCTTGTTTCACCTGCATGGAGAGCTCCTTTGACCGCACTTCTCATCAAAATGCAAGCACCACACCTCAAATCAACCCCAGGCCTTTTATGTGCTTAATTGAAAATGAAATAATGAAGGAATTGCCCACACCTGCCTATGAAAGCCTCTGAGTCAATTGGCCAATTACTTTTGGTCCCTTTAAAAAACAGGGTGCCACGTGTAAAGGAGCTGAAACTCCTAAACCCTTCATCCAATTTTAATGTGGAAACCGTCCCTCAAATGAAAGCTAAAAGTCTTGAATTTATGTCCAACTTGAATATGTTTTAGTAAACAGGTAAATTGTCCGTGTCCAATTATATATGGACCTAACTGTAGGTTGTACTTCAAGGCATTAAATTCAACTTTTCCAATAGTTGTTATCCCTGACACAAGACACTGAACAGTATCCATAGACCCTCTAGAGCAGTGATGCTCAACTTGCAGCCCTCCAGCTGTTGCAAAACTACAACTCTGAGCATTTCCTAATAGCTGTAGGCTGTCCAGGCATGCTGGGAGTTGTAGTTTTGCAACAGCTGGAGGGCCGCAGGCTGAGCATCACTGCTCTAGTGTATACTAACCATGAGTGGATACTATACAATGTGGTTATAAAGTGCACAAGCCGGATGATTTCATGCAGGTACTTGTCATGCTTGCAACATGTCCATGTGTGCAAAAAAGAAAAACTACTTATTTTAGTCTTAGTTTTAGAGACATTTACATAAGCTGCCCAGATGGAAACTGCAAATAATCTTTTAAGTTGTGCCAAATTTTAGCAGGTGCCATGGGGGTTTTAAAGCTTTCATAATTAGAACCTACATGTCCTGGGTTGAAAGTGGAACATAATAATATGTGAAAATGTCGTTTACATTTTGTACTTCAAAACTGCGTTTTTAAGACTTGCTTTTGCTACAGCACATTTCCAACATGCACGGTACATTGTATTACCCAAGGGACATGATGCTCAATGAGATGTTGTATGATGGCTATATACTTCAAATACAGTGGTTCTTGAAGTTTGTGAACCTGTCAGCATTATCCATATTTCTACAAATATGACCCCGACCGCTCCTGGGGCGGGTAATAATGGTCTGAAATTTCCTTGTTCCATTTGTACATAGTCTGTCTGACTGTGGATTAGTGGAGTCTAAACTCTTTAGAGATGATTTTATATTATTACCTTTTTTAGCCTTATGAGCATCAACAACTCTTCTTCTAAGGCCATAAGCTAAAAAGAGGAGTGGGTCCAAAACACAGAACAGGCACAAATATTTCCATTATATTTTCTCTATGTAGGTTCCACTTCTGGTTCTGGCTTACAAACACTGATCTATTACTGACTGTGTGAAGGTGGCCATTAGATCATTTTCCTCCATAAATAAGTTTAGTGCTCTTACTAAGGGTATTTTCACACTTGAGTTGTGAAGATCCGGCAGGCAGTTCCGTCGCCGGAACTGCCTGCCAGATCCGGAAATCCGCGGGCAAGCATTTGTAGACGTATCAGTCTCTCCGGTGTCATCCGGAAAAACGGATCCAGTATTTATTTTTTTCCGCATTTTAAAAAGGTCTGCGCATGCACAGACCGGAAAACCGGATCAGTTGCCAGAACACTTGGTGACTGATCCGGCATTAATGCATTTCAATGGAAAATAATGTTGGATCCGGCATGTGTTCCGGAATTTTGGATGGAGAAAATACCACAGCATGCTGCGGTATTTTCTCCGGCCAAATTCCGTAAAAATGACTGAACTGAAGACACCCTGATGCATACTGAAACTGATTGCTTTCCATTCAGAATGCATTAGGATATAACTGATACTTTTTTTTCCGGTATTGAGCCCCTGTGACGAACTCAATAACGGAAAACTTTAACGCTAGTGTGAAATTACCCTAAGGCCTCTTGCACACGGCTGTAGTGCTTCCGTGGCTGTATTGCGGCCCGCATACGGCAGGTCCACAATACACGGGGCACCGGCTGTGTGTATTCCCGCAAATCTGAAGGTGCTTCCTTGGGGTTCCGTTCCGCAAAAAAAATAAAAAAAATATAAAACAAAAATAAATAAATAAAAATAAAAAAAATAAAAAAATTTATAAATAGAATTTGTTCTATCTTTTGGCGGAACGGACGGATCACGGACCCATTCAAGTTGACATTGCCCGTGCATTGGGGATCGCAAACTGCACGGAACTAATACGTTTGTGTGCAAGAGGCCTAAGAGAAAGAAAATAAGAGTATTGTAGGTATGATCTATTCTTGTTGGCCATTAAAATGTAAGCAATAATGTTACATAGCAACCTCAATAAATAAAAGAATGAGTCTAATATGTTGACTCATTTGTTAGATTTGGTTATCTTGATCTACCCTTTTAGGACTTATGTGAAAATTTGATGTAGTTTTAGGTCAAATTTATGCAGAAATATAGAAAATTCGAAAGGGATCACAAACTTTCAAGTACCACTAAAGAAACCAATTCAGAGCCCAGATTGCATCTGCAACATAAAGATAAAAAACAAAAATGGATGGTAATACAGTTGACAAACACATATGTTCTGAGTTATCAAGGCTGACATGTGCTTTAGAATATGTTGACACTGTATAAGATTATTATAATAAAAGACCCTTTATTTTATATATTGAAAATTATTTTGGTAATATTTTTTAATACAGGAAGTTTTTCTTTTAAATATGCCCACTAGAGTGTATTGCAATATGTAGGTAAAACATGGACACCGATTGATCTCCTAGGGCAGTGATGGCGAACCTTTTATAGACCGAGTGCCCAAACTGTAACCCAAAACCCACTTATTTATCACAAAGTGCCAACATGGCTATTTAACCGGAATGCTGCAGTCCAGTATATCTTCCACATACTTTATCATTTAGCTATAATAGCCTGCCTACATTCAGTGTGCTGCCTGTGCTGTCCATAGTGCGCCCTGCGCTGATGAATGGCAGGAAAAGTCTAAGGCATATTGGTACACCATAGACTTTTTCCAGGGCACAGGTGCCCACAGATAGGGCTCTGAGTGCCGCCTCTGGCACCCGTGCCATAGGTTCGCCACCACTGTCCTAGGATGACATTTTATAACAATGTGTGGTTCCCCAAGTTAGAACTGACTGTTGGATCCTAGCAATGTGACCATCTACGATCAGAGTGACTGGGGAATTTTCAATCTGTAAAGGGATTGCATACAATTGTGGTGTGAACAAAAGACATCTATCCAGCCTGTGTTACAGCAACCGACCGTGACTGATGCTGCTTCACTCAAGTCTTAGGTTTTGGCTTCCCAATGGTGCAAACCAAACTTCTATCCCCTTCCTGCTAGGCTTGCTCTGCCCCCTCTGCCTGACGACTTGGCCCCTCTTCCCGTGTTCATTTGGGGCGTGCTCATGTGGCTGTGTGGAGTAGCATGCTATTGCAAGTGGTAGGCTTTCCTGCAAAGGTGGTTTTCCAGGTTACTCTTGAAGGTTTGGATGTTGGGGGAGAGTCTGATGTCTTGGTGTGGTTCCAGAGTAGGGGAGAAGCACATGAGAACTTGAAGGCGATTGTGTGAAGAACAGATGAGAGGAAAAGAGAAGGAGGTCCTGTGAGGATCTTAGATTACATGTGGGGATGTATCGAGAAAGCAGGTCAGAGATATAAGGAGGGGACGTCCTTTGAGGATCTGAGATTACGTGTAGGGATGTGCGGTACACGTCAGGCGCACAGCAAGTACATATTTGTCGTGACGCCAGTTGCAGTGAAGCAACAAGGGCACAGGGCCCCTTTTAGGTGTAGGAATGCCAGAGTGCTATAGGGTAGCCTAAATGTCCCTTAATTGTGTTGCACGTGTCACGGTGCTCCTACCTGGATACACTAGACCCCAGGCATTGCCCTCCGAACGCAGAAAAAGTGTGTAGTAGTAGTAGGGGGGATGAACAATAAATTGAGTCCAGACCTTGTGATGAAGTTCAATAACAGCTTAACTTGAATAAACTTTTCTCCAAACGATTTACAGGCTATGTCATGGTTTCCAGCAGGCTTCGGCATTACCTGTGGCAGGCAGACTCTTCTCTGTTATGTCTGTAGCTCTCTGGCTCTGCTGTGCTAATAGTCTGGCTATAGAACCCCGCTCCTTCTTTATACTGTACTTCACTTTGTAAGCTGGTCTGTCTCTAGCTTTGTCCAGGGAAAACTTTACTCCTTGCTTCAGAGGCTTCCAGCTTCTGCCTCCATGTCCAGCAGATCTGAAGGTGCTCTAGCTGATTCAGACAGGGCTTGTCCAGCAGGGACATGCTCCTTCTGCCTTCCCCTAGCAGGGGGTAAGCTGAACTCGACCTAGAAGGGTAGGCTAGACTGACCTCTAACTAGAGCTCCTCCCTCCCTGCAGCAAGTGGGACACGCCCATGACAGCACAGAGGGGGGTGTTAGAATGGAATACAAAGGTCCATTCTCTGTATCTGTAGCTCTGCCATTTATACTGCCACCTGCTGGTGAACCAGGCATATTACACTTGAATAGTTACATAACAAGAAATATGAATACACATTTTGCAGAACCTGGAAATGAATACATAGGATGACATTAGGTTAACCATAGGAGATAGTGGCAGGGTGCAAAGTAGTAATGCACCTCTGGGGCGTTACAGATGTATCGAGAAAGCAGGTCAGAGATGTACGGATGGGACAGGTTGTGGACTTCCTCTTATGTAGTTTTAGGCATTTTAAACTGAATTTGCAGGGCAATGGGGAGCCAGTGAAGAGATTGGAGCAGAGGGGAAACGAGGGGAGAGGTGGATTAACCAGGCAGCGGAGTTGAGAATAGATTGGAGGGGAGCGACAGTGCTAAATGAGAGGCCACACAGGAGGATGTTGCAGTAGTCCAGGCAGGAGATAACAAGAGCATAGTTAAAAAGTGGTCCTTAGAGACCAGAGAACCCTTTTTATATGACAAGATAGAGTGTCAAGCTCTCGTCTCCTTTTTGCTCCCCGCTTGACTTCACTGTGACCTGCCATTTCTACGCACATCAGATACTGGCCTCAGTGGTGACATTTGCAGGCATGGTATGGGACCACCACCACCACCGAGGCCATTGATTGGCTGGTAGCGGTTACATGCGTATAGATGATACATCACACTTCCAGTCCAATAGGGATTTAAAGTGGAGTAGATGGGAACGCGACGCTAAACTCGGAGTGCCAATGACATGGCGTGAATGACTTGTTTTGGAGTTTCTTATGTCCATACTGATGATGTAAAGCAAACCTCTGGAGCTGCTGTTCACAACTCAGATGACGATATGAAATTTCTGCGACTGAAAACGAATTGCATTCATCTGAACACAGCTTGTAGAAGTCCATGTGCTTGCTGCCAAAAGCAACCTATTCAGTTGAAAGGAGCTGATTTTCAGTCGCAGAAATTTATGGTTGGGTACATTCACATCTGTGCTACCTTATCTGGTAGTCTGTTCTGGCAGAGGAACAGACTACCGGATTTCACTATATTCGACATACTGGATACTGCCGTTCACCGACAGACCATATTGACTATTATAGGATCCGGTGGGGATCTGGCCGGTTTACGGCATGAGTACAGGGTGTTGGTCAGACAAAAATCTCATGCACGTAGCTTTTTTTATCTGGTTGAAACGCGCCACTCATGCCAGATAGCCGCCGGATCCCATAATAGTCAATGTGGTCCGGCAGTATCCAGCTATGCTAGATACAGTGAAATCCGGTAGTCTGCCAGAACAGACTACTGGATAGGGTGACGAAGATGTGAAGTATCCTAATAAAGTCTGTCACACCGAATCAGGTAAAGAATCTACAATTCGAAAATACACAATAGAAATGGTTTAAGCTTCATGTGACGTCTGTATTTCCTGAACTCACAGTACAGTAGATCCCTAGTCAGGCAGGAATTCATGGCATCAATAAATCATGATAAATTAAAGTCATAAAACCGCGCGGCTCCCAATCAACTGGAAGGAACCGTCACAAATGGGGCTTGTGCACAGCTCCAGATATTCCACAGGTGCAGTAAATCACTGCTCCACTCGGTGAAGCCTTCAATAAGAGCCCTGCTCCTGCTTAGAGAATAGCGAAGCACCGAAACCACGATTATATGTCCAGCAAATTCATTATACTCCCAAAATCGATAAAATAACAGCCATATCAATGTTAAAATGTCGGTTTCACCTTCTGCTTTGTCAGCCGCGTATGATACTCTAAGGGCGCATGCTCACGACCACTGGATGTTTTGTGGTCCGCAAAACACGGATACTGGCCATGTACATTCTGCAGAACGGAACAGCTGGCCCTGATAGAACAGTCCTATCCTTGTCCATAATGCCGACAATAATAGGACATGTTCAGTTTTTTTTTGCAGAACCTGCTGACTCGGAATGCATGGTTAATTTTGGGGAAAAGCGCATGGATTTCTACAAACCCCATGTTTCATTAGTAGAGATTTTCTTCAACAAAATCTGCCGCATTCCAAGGCACACAATGCGGATTGTGTGCATTTTTACACATGGATTTTCATGAGGAAAAACCGCAGTGTAATTCAGTACCAGCAAAGTGTATGAGATCAGACAAATCTCATGGACACTTCGCTTTTTTTTCTTAGATTTATAAATTGACCTGCCGTGCAGATTTTGAAATCCTCAGCACGTCAACTGTTGATGCGTTTTTCTTATGTGGATTTCACCCCTTTCAATGGTAGAGAGAGAGCTGTGGAAAAATCACACCAAAAAGTGCATTTAAAAAAAATATGCACCAAAGTACTCGTGCGGATTTACGTGCGTTTTTTTGTGCAGTTTTGGTGCGGATTTCATGCACATAAATTGCTGTGTGGGCAGACACCTTAAAAAGGTCCAAACACAGCTCAACAACGCTCAATGATGTCTGGCGGATTAGTCACATTCATTCTTAAAATACTTAAACACTTTTAAACACAAAATTTTACTTTGAGGAGATTTATCAAAACCGGGGCAAAGGAAAACTGGCTTAGTTGCCCATAGCAACCGATCAGATTCCACCTTTCATTTTTCAGAGCTCCTTTGGAAAATGAAGGTGGAATCTGATTGGTTGCTATGGGCAACTAAGCCAGTTGTACTTTACTCCAGTTAGAGAAATCTTCCCCTGTGTATGTGCTCGTCTACTCTACAAGTTATCTCTGTACAAATAAATACTTCCTTCCCATAGTATATATGGCGCCTTTAGGGTCCATTCACGTGTCCGTACTTTGTAATCCGCATCTGTTCCGCAAATTTGCGGCACGGAATGTGGACTCATTCATTTCAATGGCCCCGCAAAAAAATACAGACAGTACTCAGTGTGCTGTCCACATCCCTTGTTCCGTTATGCGGATCCGCAAAAAAAAATAATAATTGAGCTTGTCCTACTATTGTCCGCAAAATGCGGTCCGTGGTCCCATTGTAGTCAACGGGTCCGCAAAAATGCAGATGACATGCGTAATGCACCAATATGTAATCCGCAATTGCGGATCCGTTTCCAGGAAAAAGAAATACATTTTATTTTAGTATATTCCTCCAGGGTTTTTTTTTTTTGCAGAAAACCAGATGCACAATTGGTAAAAACAGAAGGTTTTTGTGGAAACACGGATCGGCTAAAAACGGAACGAAAATCTGCGGAAAAAAAATACTGATGCGTGAATGGACCCTGTGTGACATCACTTCTGGTGGCAGGTGATGTCACTAGCTTTTAGGACACCTTCACGACTGTATTTTCTTGCCTTCCTCTAGGAAATAATACTGATGCGACAGACCACAATGCGCCCTTAAGGGATATGACTTTGTACTGGGGCTCAGGTCTTGACACCAGCTTGGGAGCATTTTCCCGACTACCGCTGCACAGGACCGTTTTTTTATTTTTATTATTATTACCGGTATTTATTTTTTTATTATCTTATTGCAGGTAGCACACCACCTGACCCATTCATGTCTATAGGGCCGTGTACACATCCGTATTTTTAGAGCATCTGTGTGACCTTTGCGTAAATTATAGAACATGTCCTATTCTGGTCCTTATTGCCGATGAGAGTAGCCCTTACTATTGATGGGAGCGAGAAAGATGTGGAGTGCAAGTGGAAGGTATTTGTATTTTGCAGACCGATCTATGCACACAGCGAGTGCATGAAGCCTTAAAGGGGTATTCTGGTTAGAGAACGGGTGCCCCGTACCTCGTGCAGCCCCCCCTGAAATGAATGAGGAGGCCGCTCCATTAATTTCTATGGGAATTTTAGAGGTAGCCACGTAGAGCGCTCACCGATCTCTGGAACTCCCAAAGAAATGGAACGGCCACATGCATGTGCAATCAGCCACTCCGTTCATTTCAGGGGGGGCTGCAGAGGATATGGGGCCCCTGTTCTCGTGATCTAATAGTTATCCTTATCCTGTGGATAGGGGATAATAATGAACCAAAATACCCCTTTAATGAGGTGTATAAAATTGAAGCTGAAATGACTGGAAACCAGTTTATCGTGTTGTCATATTATCCTAGCTACGACTTTGGCACGAGTATAACATCGTAGTCAGGGTTGACATAGGTAACGTTTCTTTCTTGTGTCCGTGAAAAAATAAATAAATAAAATAAATAGATGTGTCTGTGTGATTTTTTTTTTAGGCTGGTGGTACTGGAGTAGATTATTTTGGTGGTAATTCTCATCATTTTACAGCGCACAGTAAATGCTGGTAATGAGGTGTTATCAGTGCATTGAGCTATAGACATGTATCACTTATAATCTTTATTATTCATTCTGGTTTTCCAATTTGTCCGTAAAAAATGTTGGCTGTCCGTGATTTTGGGGTCATTTGTCCTGAAAAAAATTCGGGTTGGCAACCCTGATGGCAGCAAACACCTCTATATATATATAACCAAATGTGTCAGTATGAAATAAGTGACTGATGGCTGCAGGGAACTAGCATGTGGAGAGGCCACCAGAAAATGACATAGGAAGCCATCTATAAAAAATTAAGTAGAATGTTACCTAGAGGCGTTGGCTCGTTTTACATCACTGACCTGTGGACAATCATCAATAGAAGAATTAGGATTTAGGGTAATCTTACCTGTCTATGTGTTCCATTTGTATATGATCCATTGATGTAGGGCATGTGGCCATTTTCTTGGAGAACTCCCTTGACCCCTGCCGTTTTCTCAGAGCTATGCCCTGGAGCTGCTCCATTAGCCTCACCCTTTGGCTTTAGGGTCAAACCACAGAACCTTTGGAATCGGGCCACCAGCTGAGGGTCCTGAAGAGTTTCCAGCAGTGACAGTGCCATGGTCTACCTAAGTGAAACTGGGTAGGAGGCAATAGAATAGATCTGAACCTTACTTTGCCCTTTGATCAGCATAGATATAGCAGAGGCTACATGCACACCGTGGGAAACAGGTGTACAAGGCGGTCCTAGCGCCTGCACACACCTTTACTCATCTGCAGCAGTAACACGTTCACTGCCAAAATGCTTTAGGACCGCACGACACACATCGTACATGCATGAACAAGGGAACGACCATCCTCATTCTGCTTCCTGCAAAGACAAGTTCAACCAGTTCTGCGCTTACACCACTGCAGCTGGGATATAGATGAAACCAGCAGGTCTGATTCATTAACATGTAAAAGCTGCAATTACAGATGAGCAAATTTCCACTTATGAAATTCGTTCACACCTCGTTTGTCGGTAAAAGGTGAATTGCATTATGGATTCCATTACCATGGACTTTAGAGGCATTCCGTTATTCATTCCTTCATAATAGAAGTCTATGGGCTGCAAAACGGATCCGTCCCGTTTCCATTATGCATATTCCCATCTTCACCCTTCCGGCCCCCCTGATATGAGCATCGGAGCATTTCACGCTCCAATGCTCTCCTTTGCCCTGCGCAGGATCGCGCAGGGAAAAGGCATCTTTTGGAGATCCGATGTCGTACCTCTACATTGGGAGGCTTCTGCCTAGAAGTGAACCCGGTGACGTCACCGTCACTAATGGACAGGCTTTAGCGCTGTCCTAGCCTGTAAAACGGCTAGGGCAGCGCTAAAGCCTGCCCATCAGAGCCGGTGACATCACTGGGAACACTGCTAGGCTGAAGCTTCCGCCTAGCAGTGTAATAATATAAACAAAAAAGCGCAGAGCATCGGAGCATGAATCAAGGGGGCCGGAGGGGTGAAGATGGGGATATGTCCGGGTTCAGCTCTGAACCTGGACCACCCCTTTAAGTATAAAATTATTCCAGGTCCCTTGATAAATAACCCCCAAAGACCAGCATGAAAACAGTGTTTTTTGTAAATGTGCCCCAGTATTTATGATGAGTCGCACAGCAGCTGATGAATTAGGTGAGGTGTCTTTGTATTCGCCAGGGCCAGGTTGATCGCGTGCAGTTAGACTACCGTCTGCGGTGAAAAGTTGCATATGAAATAAAAAGTTAGTAAAGGTTTATGTGTGTGAAAAGGCGCACGTCAACCAGATGTGACTTTTTAAAAAACAGGTACGGGTACCAAACAGTTGACGAATGAAACGACGCCACCTCATGAGTGGTGTCAAACTTTTTTGTCAAATTCATACTTTAAAAAAGCGCATGTATATACAGTAAATAGGCTGAAAAAAATGCCGCACAATTAGCCACACCCTCAAAATTCGCCCACACCATGAACTGGCTACATGTACATGACAATGAAAATCGGACGTGTTATGGAAGTTTTTTTTAACGGCCGTCACATGTTTGTTTTAGGAACAATGGTAACTATGGGGTTATTCACACTGCTGTTTGTTTTGGTCTTGTTTTTTTTCACTGACCAACAGTCCCCATACAACTGAATGGGACAGTTTTAAGCATCCATTTCACAGAAAAAACGTCCGTTAAAAACGAAGAGTTTATCCATTTATAATAGACTTTTTTTTTTCACTGTCGTGTGCATGCAGCCTAAGGCCCCTTTCACACGAGCGAGTTCTGCGTTGCGTGAGAATCGCAGGATGTTCTATATTCAGCTTTTTTCACGCAGCCCTGGCCCCATAAAAGTGAATGGGGCTTCAGTGAAAAACACATTGCATGCGATGCAGCCAGGCATGGGATCCAGCCGGTTCTCTCCGGTTCTGCCGAACCGTTTGTTAAAATTACAGGCGGTTCGCAGGACCGGTGAGAAGCAGGGATCCCGACCCGGTCCTGCAGCTGCGCCTGCACCAGTGGCGTAGCTATAGGGGTGGGGGCGGAGCGGAAGCCGAGAGGAGAGGCCCTGTCAGCAGTGGCGTACCGCCCATAGAGGCAGACCACGCCACTGCTATGGGGCCCGCGGCACTGGGGGGCCCGTAGCGCAGATAAGGCCCCGCCCACTGATGACCAGCAGCCGGCTATGCGGCTGCTTTTCTCCCCAGGGCCCCCCCCCCATGTTTAGCTGAATCGCCTCCCAGAGGCGCGGCTAAGTCCTAGACACCCGCCCCCCTCCTCAGCGCTGCGCTCTGAAACACCCGATCCTCCTCTCGTCGGCGTCCCAAATCCCGCGCAGGCGCAGTGCCGGCGATTGCCTGCGCTATGATAAGATGACTGACGGCACTGCGCCTGCGCGGGATTTGGGATGCCGGCGAGAGGAGGATCGGGGTGTTTGCCGCAGAGCGCGGCACTGAGGAGGGGGGTGTTGAGCACTTAGCCGTGCCTCTGGGAGGCGATTTAGATGAACTTGGAGGCGTTATTAGTTTTCAAACTTAGCCGGGCACGGCACTTCAGAGGGGCGTTCCTGGGCACCGTGGAGAAAGAATAACGCCCCTCTGGGCTCCTTACAGCTTCATTTACATATCATAAGAATCGATTTTTTGAAGACATGACAAGACTCACAATCAAAAGAACAAGACAGATGGAAAACAGGTACTCTGTTAAACATGGATTCATGAAAAAAAAATTGGGGGTAAATTGCTAGTGACAGATTCCCTTTAAGGCTACTTTCACGCTTGCGTTCAGAGCGGATCCGTCTGGTGTCTGCACAGACGGATCCGCACCTATAATGCTTAGATCCGTTCAGAACGGATCCGTTTGCATTAACATGAACAAAAAAAAAAAAAAACATTTTTTTTTTTTGTTCATGATAGTGCAAACGGATCCGTTTTGACTTTACATTGAAAGTCAATGGGGGACGGATCAGTTTGAAAATTGAGCCATATTGTGTCAACTTCAAACGGATCCGTCCCCATTGACTTACATTGTAAGTCTGGACGGATCCGTTTGCCTCCGCACGGCCAGGCTGCAAGCAGCGTTCAAGTGTCCGCCTGCTGAGCGGAGGACAGACGGAGCCATACTGATGCATTCTGAGCGGATCCGCATCCACTCAGAATGCATTAGGGCTGGACGGATCCGTTCGGTGCCGCTTGTGAGAGCCTTCAAACAGAACTCACAAGCGGAGACCCGAACGCAAGTGTGAAAGTAGCCTAACATGGCACCCCAAATAAGGAGACCTGCAGGCTGCAGCAGATATCCCATGTGACAGGTCACCCCCAGGAAACCCCTAACAGTTTCTGTAGGTCATGTATAAATTTATTTAATGGGGGTGTGGCATGGGAGGAGCAAAGTCAGGAAGTGGGAGGGGCCATGGTGGGTAGTGGGCGGGGTTAAGGGGCCCAATTCAGATTTTTGCTATGGGGCCCAGTGATTCCTATGTACGCCTCTGGCCCTGTGTGACGCGCACTGTGCAGGGCAGCTGGGCAGGCGAAGTGAGGAGGGGCCGGGGGAGCGGCTTCAGTTGAGGTGCGACGCAGGACTTAGTCACGTACCTCACTGTGACCTCCTGCGGCGGATCTCGCGAGATGACGCGATGACGCGGCGCGGGAAGGCACAGTGAGCGAGGCATTGGTGACCGCCTGTACCAGGATGCCACAAGCTGTGAAGGAGAGAGAGGTAAGTATTAATTATTTCTCCTAAGCAGGTGCCTACTCCACCTTCCCCTCATCCTGACCCAATGTTTAGATTCTTTTAGCCAAACAAGAGTTATGGATGGGGTTGATGACAATATTTAAGGTGGCCACACACAGGGAAACACATCTATTTTGCCCACAGAGTAAGAGCAGCTTTTTTAAGCGGTACTCCACTATGTAATGGCCCCCTCTTTATTATTAATATAATGACCCCCTCTTTATTATTAATGTAATGGCCCCCTCTTTATTATTAATGTAATGGCCCCTCTTTATTATTAATGTAATGGCCCCCTCTTTGTTATTAAAGTGGGGGCCATTATATTAATAATAAAGAGGGGGCCATTATATTAATAATAAAGAGGGGGCCATTATATTAATAATAAAGTGGGGGCCATTATATTAATAATAAAGTGGGGGCCATTACATTAAAAATAAAGAGTGGGCCATTATAATAATAATAAAGAGGGGGCCGTTACAGTAATAACAAAGAGGGGGCCGTTACAGTAATAACAAAGAGGGGGCCATTATATTAATAAAAAAGAGGGGGTCATTATATTAATAATAAAGAGTGGGCCATTATAATAATAATAAAGAGGGGGCCATTATAATAATAATAAAGAGGGGGCCATTACAGTAATAACAAAGAGGGGGCCTAAGGCTTTTTAAAAGTTGAGTGGTATGTGTGTAGTGTATATATAGTGTATTTGTGTGTAGTGTATATATGGTGTATGTAAATATGTCGTGACTGTGTTGCATATATATGGTGTATGTATATATGTGTCATGACTCGTGACGCGCTGCGTATCCACCGCTGAGTAGGGAACCTGTTGTTAAAAATTTGAATCCCACCCCTGGATGCAGCCCTGATGCGATGCGTTTTTCACTGATGGTTGCTAGGAGATGTTGTTTGTAAACCTTCTGTTTTTTTCACGTGTGTGAAAAAAACGTATCAAAACTGATTGCACCTGCGTGGAAAAAACTGAAACACTGAACGCAAATGCAGACTGACTGAACTTTCTTGCGAAATGGTGCAAGTTTCACTGAATGCACCCTGAACACATCCTGACACAATCTGTATCGCTCGTGTGAAAGAGGCCTAACAAGTAAGGCCTCCTGCACACGAACGTGTGCTTCCCGTTGCTGTATTGTGGACCGTATTTGCGGATCACGGATGCGGACCCATTCACTTCAAAGGGTCCGCAAACCTGGAGATGCGGAATGGTGCGGAACGGAAGCACGGAACGGAACCCTACGGAAGCACTACGGAGTGCTTCCGTGGGGTTTCGTCCCGTACTTCCGTTCCGCAAAAAGATAGAACATGTCCTATCTTTTTGCGGAACGGCCGGATCGTGGACACATTAAAGTGAATGGGTCTGCGATCCGCTGCGGCTGCCGTCCACGTATGGTGTTCGTGCATTGCGGCCCGCATTTTGCGGCCCGCAGCACAGCCACGGGGCGCACGCGTTCGTGTGCAGGAGGCCTAAATGTGGCTAAAACAATTAGGCCAACTGCACACGAGTATGGGTGAATGCACATAAGAGCCGCGTGAATTTCCGTGCAGATTAATGTGCGTTTTTGCAGCATATCCACACCAAAAACTGCAACTTCTAACGGCGGTTTTTGATGCGGTTTTGCCATAGATCTCACCCTTCATTGGAAAAGGATGAAATCTGCAGCTAAAACTGCAAACATAATCGACATGCTGTGTAATTGGAAATCCGAGTGTGAAATTTGTATAATCTCATACGCGTTACTGGTATTGTGCGGTTTTTGCACGTATTCCGCAATGTGTGCAGGTGGCCTTAGTCTATCCAAACAAGGAAAAATTTTGAAAAAACAGGCGCAAACCACTATAATAAATGACTAATCTATATGCTTCCCATTAGGATATATGCACATAGCTAATGCAGGTTTTCCCGCGTAGATTTTCCTTTTTGTGCATTACAAAGGGTGAAATCTCTCTGAAAATCCATACAGACAATCACAGGTCAATTTCTGCACCATACACAAGAGATTTTGAAAATGAATACTTGATGGTACTGTATTACGCTGCATGAAAATCCACACATACTCACTGTGAGGGTCATTAATTAATGTTTTTACACCGCTTTTTGGTGTATTTTTGTTACAGGTTTTGTCGCAAAGGGGTTTTGTTGCAAAATCTGTGACTTTGCCGAGGTAGCGGGAAAAGGGTGTGTGGTGTGGGCCAGCGCAGGGGGATTAAGACCAGTGTATAAATCACCGGTCTTGTGTGTATATGACCTTACAGCTGTCATGGAAGTGAAACCGGAGAGAACGTATAAAGGACAGATACAACTTCTCTTTTTTGTTTATTCATTCCTGGTTTTGACTTCCAAAACTGGAACCCGGACCGCGTGGTCGTACCCCATAAATAGACAACGCTGCCATTCAGGACTCCTGGACAGATGGATGGCCAGCTATATTAGGCTAGGTCTAAAGGACGACATGTGTCACGTGACATTTTGTCACGCAACAATTTGTATAATCATAGTCTATGGTGTCGCACTGCAACATGTGACATGCTGCGACTGGATTTTTCTGTGACTGTCGCAGTCGCAGCATGTCACATGTTATAGTGCGACACTATAGACATCAATGTCGCGCGAAACATGTAGCAGTGTAGTTGTGCCCTATGTGTTGCACGACACATTTCGTTGTGTAGCCCTAGCCTAAGAGCCCCTTCACATATAAAGGTCCATTCACACGTCCGTAGTGTATTGCAGATCCGCGAAACACCCGGCCGGCAACCCCATGGAACTGCCTATTATTGTCCGCAAGAATAGGCTATGTTCTATTTTTTTCCAGAGCCGCGGACTGGAAGTTCGGGCTCACACTCCAGAAATGCGGATGCGGACAGCACACTACGTGCTGTCCGCATCTATTCCTGCCCCATAAAGAATAAATGGGTCCGCACCCGTTCCGGATAATTGCTGAATGGGTGCGGACACATTCTACGGACGTGAGATTAGACCCTAAATGTGTTTTAGTGTTTTTTGCTCACTAGAAAAGACATGAAAACATTCACATTTTTTCTATACAGCATGTATTTTTGTATAGAAAAACTGTTTAAACCAAATCTTTTTTTTCTGTAGTTTTTTCCTATATAGAAATGCCAAAAGCTTCAACATGCTGTGCTAAAAAAACAACTACGGTAAATGCCAGGCACCTAATTAACAAAAATGCCAGTAGCAAAAAAGCACTTGTGTGCCCTGCAGAGCATCATTTCCCATCCTGCACTCTTGTAACAGGACCTCACAGCATTATAATGATTTATATAATGCTGTATGTTGCTGCCTGAACTCAACTGTAATAAATTGTACTGACAGCATTATGTCAGTACAATTCATTATAATTGAGGTTGGGAAGCAACATTACAGAAGAAAGAACGTGCTCCCTTGGCTGTGATAGGGAGACAGCTACAGCAGAAATCATATGCCCCCTGAGCTGTGATAGGGAGAGAGCTGCAGCAGAAATCACATGCCCCCTGAGCTGTGATAGGGAGAGAGCTGCAGCAGAAATCATATGCCCCCTGAGCTGTGATAGGGAGAGAGCTGCAGCAGAAATCACATGCCCCCTGAGCTGTGATAGGGAGAGAGCTGCAGCAGAAATCATATGCCCCCTGAGCTGTGATAGGGAGAGAGCTGCAGCAGAAATCACATGCCCCCTGAGCTATGATAGGGAGAGAGCTACAGCAGAAATCACATGCCCCCTGAGCTGTGATAGGGAGAGAGCTGCAGCAGAAATCACATGACATCTGGGCTGTGATAGGGAAAGAGCTACAGCAGAAAGGATATGCCCCCTGAGCTGTGATAGGGAGAGAGCTGCAGCAGAAAGGACATGCCAAATGGGCTGTGATAGGGAGAGAGCTACAGCAGAAAGGACATGCCAGCTAGGCTGTGATAGGGAGAGAGCTACAGCAGAAAGGACATGCCCCCCTGAGCTTTGATAGGGAGAGAGCTACCGCAGAAAGGACATGCCACACTGAGCTTTGATAGGGAGAGAGCTACAGCAGAAAGGACATGCCATCTAGGCTGTGATAGGGAGAGAGCTACAGCAGAAAGGACATGCCCCTGAGCTTTGATAGGGAGAGAGCTACAGCAGAAAGGACATGCCCTCCTGAGCTTTCATAGGGAGAGAGCTACAGCAGAAAGGACATGCCCCCTGAGCTTTGATAGGGAGAGAGCTACAGCAGAAAGGACATGCCATCTAGGCTGTGATAGGGAGAGAGTTACAGCAGAAAGGACATGCCCCTGAGCTTTGATAGGGAGAGAGCTACAGCAGAAAGGACATGCCCTCCTGAGCTTTGATAGGGAGAGAGCTACAGCAGAAAGGACATGCCATCTAGGCTGTGATAGGGAGAGAGTTACAGCAGAAAGGACATGCCCCTGAGCTTTGATAGGGAGAGAGCTACAGCAGAAAGGACATGCCCCTGAGCTTTGATAGGGAGAGAGCTACAGCAGAAAGGACATGCCCTCCTGAGCTTTGATAGGGAGAGAGCTACAGCAGAAAGGACATGCCATCTAGGCTGTGATAGGGAGAGAGTTACAGCAGAAAGGACATGCCCCTGAGCTTTGATAGGGAGAGAGCTACAGCAGAAAGGACATGCCCTCCTGAGCTTTGATAGGTAGAGAGCTAGAGCAGAAAGGACATGCCCCCTGAGCTTTGATAGGGAGAGAGCTACAGCAGAAAGGACACAACTCTTGAGCTGCAAGCCAGAAGAGAATCTAGCAGAACAATTGGTTAATCTCCGATAAACCTTTAATTATTCAGAAGAACATATTATACTTTGTTCCATAAGATTAACTTGTTCCTGTATTATTATTTTTTTGAACAAAAACAGGATTGCATAACAGCAGATGAAAATGTTTTTCTTCTCTCTATGGAGACCTAAAATGTGATTATGAAGAAGTGGCCAAAAGGCAATGATGAACAAGACTACAGTTTCTAACACAGACTAGAAACATAAAACATAACAGGAGAGGATAAGGTTTTATTTGGGAAAGGTTTCCCTGCTTTGTCCTGGTTCTTGGCAGTAAATGTACAGCTCCCATATGGAGCCATATAATAATCGTTCAAATACGCACCTAGGCTAAGGCTTCACAGCGACATGTTGACCACAGGAAGTGGTAATATTTGTTGGACTTTCATGTATTCCTATGGAAAGGACATTCCCAGTAACCTTGCAACCTTCAAAAGAGATCCAACAAGGCTGAATATGACTTAGGGCTCATATGCGGTTATGGTGCCACAGCATTGTACAGGACCAGCAAAGTGGATGACAATTTCTGAATTCTTATCCACGTTTGGGTAAAACAAAGGCAGCAGAAAAGCTGTGGTATTGCAGATTTGAAATCCGCAGCATGTCAATTTATACAGTAGATTTTTCTTGCAGATTTTACCTTTCCAATGGAGAAGGCGAAATCTTCTGGCTATTCCGCTATGAAAACCGGATGTAATACATGCCGTTTTGTTACGGTTTTTATGTGCATTTTTTTCAGCGGGAATGCAGTAAAAAAAAAAAACGCTGTGGATTTTGACTTGGAAAAATTATCATTACATTCAAGCGTTTTTTTCCCCTCAAGCTACTTTTTTTAAAACACATATTACTTTGCATTGTTTTTCAGACTTTTTGTTTTGCAGTGTGGTGGTGTGTAAGGTATAAGTGCTGGAAGGTGGGCATATCCCACCCAGATACCTCAGCTGGGTGAGATAAGTAAAACCCAGAAAGCTGCAGGGGTTTCAGCAAAGCAGAGTTTACTGAGACAGTTTTGTTTACATTTTTGTTCTGGGCTGGATTTCATTATACTGGTGGATAGGTTTGGTAGTGGGATCTGCCAGTCCACACGCTTCCAGTCCGGGTATTGTCTTTTACCTGAGGTCATAGCAGGTGAGGCCTGCTGTAATCAAGGAGGGATAAAACCAACCCTCTGTGTGTCAGTCTGGGGGAGAGAAAACTTGGAAACAGAGGCGCTGGGTGGTTTCAGCCAGGAGGGCTGAGGGGACCATGAGGCTACGTGTAGCTGGATCTCTTCCCTATCTGGACTTGTGTTCAGTGACCGGATATGCTAAGGGTTGGAGCCTAAGACCTTGGCCCAGATTCAAGAAGCACTTGCGCGGGAACAAGTGTGATTTGCGCCGCGCAAGTACTGATTTGCTCCTATGCAAATTTGCGGCTGATTCTGTAAACCAGTTAAGCCTGAAATGCGGCCATTTTCCCGCGCACGCAGCCTAGCTGTTCCTGCGCAATTTTCGTGCAATTTTGCGCGGGGTGTAAGTTGCGCCTTCATGGAATTCCCTCAGCGAATATGCAAATTAGGTACTGCCGATGATTCAGAAACATGCGCGTGTGATGCGCATCTTGCGCTGGAAGCGTGCAAGCTTTTTTCCCTGGGCAAACTTGCTCCTGTTAAAAGCAGGGGCAAGTTAGCAAAAGATGGCCAAATGTCATCTGAAGGAGCGCGCAACTTCAGCAGCACCTAGACAGACGATCTGAACAAGCAGAGCACCCACATTTTCGGGACCTCACATCTGTGCACCAACATGCCAGGGGCAGCTATGGTTCTTGATATTCTATTGACTGAGCCGACTCGTAGGAGGGCACGGGAGAGGATTTACAGAGGGCGCTACAACCTTTTTCAGATGACTGATACTGAGGTGTATCGCATGTTTCGCTTTAGCCCTGAAGTCATCCTTGAGTTGGTAACAATCCTGCAGGATGACATCAGCAGCCCGACCCATCGGGGACAGGCAGTGCAGCCACTGGTGAAGGTAGTGGCAACCCTTCATTTTTTGGCAACTGGCTCATTTCAGCGCACAGGTGGAGTGGTGGCGGGGATGTCCCAATCCAGCATGAGCAGGTGTGTGCACCAAGTGATCCCTGCAATACTCAGACGAATGGGCACACAATTTATCAAACCAACCACGGCTGACGTGCGGCAGAAGGCAATCAGTGATTTTTATTTATTAGCCAGATTTCCACGCACTGTGGGTGCAATAGATTGTACCCATGTGGCACTACGCCCCCCCCCCCCCCGGCACCTCGAGCATATCTACTGCAACAGGAAACATTGGCATTCGATAAATGTGCAGATGATTGTGGATGCACATGGCCTCATATGGCATGTCCGTGCCAAACACCCAGGGTCAAGCCATGACAGTTTTATTTACCGACACAGCCCCATCCCAACCGAGTTTGACCAGAACATGTATGGAGACAGCTGGCTGATTGGTGAGTGACATGGGTGTCAGGTATGACTGCCCCCCCCCCCCCCATGATGCACACATCACAAGGGGCACATGCACGACTAACATCCTCCTGTCTTTTCCCTTCCAGGTGACTCTGCCTATGCCCTGGGACCTCACATGATGACCCCATTTCGTAACCCTCAAACACCAGGAGAGGAAAGATATAACGAAGCCCATGCACGTACCCGTGCGGTGGTGGAGCGCACATTTGGCATCCTTAAATCTCGATTCAGATGTCTGGATAAATCAGGGGGGACCCTATTGTATTCACCCAACTTTGTATGCCAAATCGTAGGGGCATGTAGTATTCTCCACAATTTAGCTCAAAGAAGGGGCATGCACATTGAGCTACGCAATGACCTTACCCCCGAACCACGCAACCCCCCCCCCCCAAGAAACACTACCGGATCTTCTGAGGGAAGAGCAATCCGGAATGGTCTTGTGGAACGTCTCTTTGCACATTAAACACACCCTGATCTTGTCACAAGTATAATGCATGTATGTACACCACTGTAGTCCCTAGCACACACCCGACACATGCACCCCCAATTGGATTAGACCCAACAATACCCCATGGTATTAGGGAGCAGCAACGCCGCGTCAAGGCTCCAATTATGTTGCTGTCCATTCATACACCTTTCACATGGCAGAGGGTGACACCCCTTTTCCAGCAGGAGTGCCACCCCCCCCCCCCCATTCACACACCAGTCACACTGTAGTATACACTCCTCACCGTGTGTAGGGACTACAAATAAATCTAAAAACTCATATCCTGAGCATATAAAAAAAATATAATCTCATACCCTGAGCATATCGAAAAATAATAAAAAAATCATATTGTGTTGAGCAAAAAAATGTAGACATAAAATTATTTTTTTGTTTTTTTCTTTGGGCCAAGGGTGCCCGGCTCTGGCTCCTCAATCTCCGTGGTGCGGAGGAGGCATGGGGTGGGGATGGAGGGGTGGGGGGAGGAGGGGGGGGAGGAGCATCAACCCCTACTTCCACACTCCTTGCAGGTGGTGGCTGCATGCCCTCCATGGCGTTGGCCAGGCGGGCAAGGATGGTGTTGGTCTGGGCCAACATCCGCATTTGGCGGGTGGTGGTATCCCGCTGATGCCGGCGGGTAACTCTCGCCTCCTCCTGCACTGCAGCGGTGTTGGCCTGCACAGCAGCGGTATTGGCCTCCACCGCAGCTGTCATCCTGCTTAACAAAGCTGGTGTGGTCTCCAGAGCCACCAAGCAGGTGACTATGGCCTTAGAGTTGCCACTAATTTCCCCCAGGCTCTGTGCCACATGTTTGTCCCGGTCCTCATGCAGGGTGAGGGCATGCTGCATAGAGGTGGAGGTGGATGCCATGCTGTCCGCCAGACGACGCACCTCTCCCACCATGGCCCCTATATGGCGGGTCTGCAGGGCCTGCTCCTCCAGCAGACCGTCACGGAGGCTGGAGGATATATGCCTCGTTTTGGACAGAGCCTTCCTGGGAGGAGAGGCTCGGCCACGGACAGAGGGAGAAGGGGAGGGGTCCACAAGGGAGGGGCTTGCCCTGGAGGGGCTTGCCCTGGAGGGGGATGACGTGCTGGGCGGGGGGGGGTGGTGGGTTGCACAGGGATGGTGGTATCCTCCTGGAGGGAGCCAGAGTCCTCCTGGATGAGGAAAAAGGAATCCTCCTCCAATACCACTTGCTCCTCCATACTTGGCCCCGGTATGATCTCCTCCTGGACCAGCATAGCCAGAATGTCCATGGGGCCTGACTGGACCCCTGGCTCTGGTCTGGATGGGCTGGGTCGAGCCGCAGCCGAAGACGGCCCAGCTTCTTCTTCCTCATCACCACCTGTGGATGACACCAAAACGACATATTTTGCTGGTGCAACACACTTCTCATATGTTCACTTGTACCCCCTCCCATGATGCACAGCAGATATGAAAGAAAAATAACTTACCAGTCCCCAAGTTCCCAACAGTGGAGTCGTACCCTTCAAGTCCCTCCACCTGCTCCTGCACGAACGTTTGTGCAATAAGCTGCTCCTCCTGATTGAGCCGGATCATACATCGCGGACCACCTCCCGTGCCACCGGTATGCTTCCTGATAAGAGCCAGTTTTTCACGGACCCTGCGCCTCATATCATTTAATTTCTTCTGGATGTCATCCCAGGTACGCACTTCATTACCCAGGGCATTGATGTCCAGGGCAATGGCTTCATATATAGCCCTCCTTTGGGCAATGGTGGTGTTTGCCCGCTGGGCACCATATAGGACTTCCTTATGCTGCTGGAGTGCAGCAATCAGGATGTCCATCTCTGCAGCCACAAAGTTGGCCTTCCTTATTTTGGTCCCTTTGGGAGGTGCCATGTCTTGCAAAAGGGCTGAATTTCCTTGCTCAGGGGGGGGTAGGAAAAAGCAGGATGAAATTCAGCAAAGAACCTGCGCAAGTCTGCTCCTATTTATTTGCTCAGTGCAAGCAGCTGAGCAGGATTTGCCCTGAAATTATGCTAGCAAACCTCTGCTGAGCCGAAAATTCCTCATTTACATAGGGGCACACCCACTTTGACTTGCACGGCCTTGCGCCCTCAGCTTTGCCTTAAACAGGAGCAAATTAAATGAACAAACGATTCCTGAATCAGGTGGCAATTTGGCAAAATTGTTCCAGCGCAGAGAAATTCAGCTGAGCGGCTCAGGTGTAAGTAATGGGCAAATCTACCTGAATCTGGGCCCTTGTGTATAAGCTATGCTTGGAGGTGAGTCAGGGAAAAGTACTGTGTATTAGTTAGAGCCCAGATGAGCAGGTGTTTATTTTTTTTATGTTTGTGCGGGTGCTGAAGTGCCAAAATAAAGCACCAGTTTGGACATTAAATCCTGTTGTCTGTGATTGTGACCCCCTGAAAGTCTCTGGGGGGGAAAAAAACACCTGATAAAACATCCCACCCAGAACATGCTGCGAGTTGAAAAAAATGTCAAGGTGGGGAAGGGCCAGGAACTGTCTCAAAGTGACATTACAAAAAAAGTGTTTGGAGATTTGTTGTTGTTAAAACCCACACAAAAAAAAAAGTGTTTTTTTTTTTTTTTTTTAAAGAAGGAAAAAAACATGAGTACAACCTTGCTAAGATGGTCGTGTCATGGTTGCGGCTGTGCTCAGGTCTAGTACCGCGTGGCCGTATGTGCTGCACCTGTTACTCTGTTACTCCGTTTTCATGCTATGGACGCACCACCCTGGTGTTCCCACCTTGCTCCACTCACAACCAGAGCTGCGTTTATACCAATTTTCATGCTCTGCTTATACCCAAAGTTGTGTTCACACTTCTACTGCTACACCAGGTTGTATACCCCACTCGCCAAAGCCGCTTTCCATGTCTGCGGTCACATCAAGTTAATATTCCGTTCACATCCAAAGCTGCGTCCGCTTGTCTGCTTTTCACATCTTGTCCTATACTCCTTTCACTACTAGAGCTGCGTCCACATGTCTGCTTTCGCATCACGTCAATACTCTGCTCACTTTCAGGTTGCATTTATACGTCTGCTTTATACCATGCTTTTCATGCGCTACCCATACTCAGAGCTGCGCCTATACCATGTTTTTAGGTACCACTTACATCCAAAGCTGCATTCACCCATTTGTTGTTACATCATGTGTTGTACTCTGCTCCCACTCAAAGCTGCATTCTCCTGTTCATTGCTACATCATGGTTTTGCTCAATCTCACCGGAGCAGTCTGCACCCACCGCTCTGGTACCTCTCTCCCGACAAACATAACTGCGTTCTTTTCAGGCATACGTTCCTTTCCTCGGTGGTCTGTCACATTCCATAGGCCTACTTTCTGTTTAATCCTGGTTCATAATCACTCAGACTGGTCTCCTTTTACTTCTGGTTCATATTCACGCAGATTGGTCTCCTGCCCCATTTCACCAAACAGCTCCTCAGCGGAGATCAGTGGGCCGATAGGAGTACGTTTCCTGCTATGTTTTCACAAGCTGTTCATTTGTTTGTCATGATAAGAGACTTCTCTTAGCGAACTTGCAATGCCCCAGGCATTTCATGTTTACGTTTATGGTTCGCTGTGGTTAGTGTTTTATGTATGCACGTGCTTCGGATTACTAATGTCTATATTTTCAACGCCTGTTGGCAGTCATGTTCTTGCTTAGGCCACCTTCTAGCTAATCCAATCATTCAAGTCACTTCATATGCCATCAGGTCCGGCTTACGTTTTAATTACTTATTGTCACCGCAACGTCTTCCCATGGCTTCGGGGGCCCTATGACTGATCCGGCCTCATGGCTCCGGGGGCCCCATGATCGTTTTTTCATGTTTTGTTTGTTAAGGGTACGACATGGTTGTAGGCTGGTTAGTGTCCCAGGTTTCTGTTGGAGGGGGTCATGGTTATGCGAGTCCATGTCTTTGTCTTTCTAGGTTATCGAGTCCCGGTTGCTTACTAAACCCGTTGGGTTAAGCCCCAATCTTTTCCCCAGCTGTCCTTAATTCTAAGGTTCGCATCCCGGCGGCTGCCCGGCCCCATGGGCCCCTGGTGGTTGCTTCAGGGGGGCCCGACGACTGTTTTCCCCCATGGCTTCAGGGGTCTGACCAATGGTTGTCTGTCCACCTGTGCAGCTATGCTTTTGAATGACTCATATATTTACCTGCTTGCCAGCTTATGTTATTTAATTTTAGTTAATGTCCGTTATTATCTCAATTTTCTGTCACGTTTCCCTTCATCTTTTCAGGTCATGCAGTTGAACTATTGGGGTCACCTTCCACGTCGGTCAGGTCTCGTTCCTAACGATATTTCGCCTTGCATGTTATTCAGGCCACGTGGTTTATCTTGGGTATCGCCTGCCACATCGGTCAGGCTCATGGTTAAATTTCACGTGCACCTTATTCATGTCACTTTTCATAGGCCCCAGGGCTTCGGGGGCCCGACGACTGCTTCGGCCCCATGGCTTCGGGGGCCCGACGACTGTTTTCAGTCCTGCTGGGCTGATTGCCTGGTTGGTTGTCCATCTGTGCATCTAGGCTGGCCCCTATGTATCGCATACATACATGCTTCCATAATTTCCTAATAATCCATGTTGATCGCTCATTTTATGTTTTGACTGCAAACTGGTCCGGTTCGCCCTACAGCATCATTGTCATGTCTTACGCAGATATTTCGTCTTTCTTTAATTGTTCATGCTTTCGTTCAGGTCCTGCCAGAGGAAGAACAAGTAGGGCAATTCGCTCTAGCATTTCAGTCTCTGATCGTAGTCGATCATATCTTGTCAACCAGGTCCCCGTGCAAAGTCTTTGCCTTTTTACCACGACCAGGAATCCATTTTCGCCAGTAGCTTCATTGCATTGCATTCCCTCACTCATGGGAGGGCATAGACAGAATCTTGTATATTATAGCTTCTTGCCGCACTAACCTCCGACTCCCTACAACCACGTTGAATCGTTTTTTGGACAAGGTCCAGCATTTCCTCACGGTAGAAGATTCAGATAGTAGGTCGGTCTTCACGTCTCAAGCGTAAAAACATTTCTCAGGGGCGCACAGTAGAACAATGCGCGGATAGCTGTTGTCTGGGGAACTATTCAAGGATTCTCTTCCTATCTACATGGTTCTTTTTGGCCCTCATTCCTGCATAGTCTAGGCAGTTAGGTTTTGGTCCCACGATCCCTGACGCTAGGGCATTGCCAGTACTCGCACTAGAACCAAACTTTACAAGTTTCAGTTGGTTTTTATGATCCATTTCACAACGTATTCCCGGTCCTCCATTCCGCTTTGAGGCAGTATCCGCAATATTGAGCATCATGTCTCTGGCCTTGTCATCCACAAGATGGGTTGTAGGTTTCCTACTGGTCTTGCCTCACACACCCCGAATTTTCGCTCTAGATCCCGGACGCCTTGCAGTTGGCTTGGGAATTAGTTTGTACATGCCATTCTAATTCCTTTTCTACCCTACTTGGCTTGGTTTTTGCCCACTTATAGGCCTACCCACGATCATGGCTTAGGGCACACAACAAGCCATTTAGTCAGGTCAGCTAAGACACGCCTAGCTGGGTTAGGTTGTTCCCGTTGTTTTCTCCCTAGGGTTCTTCGGATACCTCTTGGCCGTAGCCATGACCACAAGTTGGTAAGGCTGATTAGTCAGCCTGCATTTGTGGGAGGGGCGGAGGCTCTTCATATACGAGCCACAGCCTCACTCACAGGGGCGTGTTCTCATGTGCTCCATTCACCCATTTGTTACGTCATGTGTTGTACTCTGCTCCCACTCAAAGCTGCATTCTCCTGTTCATTGCTACGTCATGGTTTTACTCCATAATCTCACCGGGGCAGTCTGCACCCACCGCTCTGGTACCTCTCTCCCGACAAACATAACTGCGTTCTTTTCAGGCTTACATACCTTTCCTCGGTGGTCTGTCACATTCCATAGGCCTACTTTTCCGTTCACCTCAGGGATTTTTTATTTTTTTTGGGGGGGGGGGGGGTGTTCTATAATCCTGGTTCATATTCACTCAGACTGGTCTCCTTTTACTTCTGGTTTGTATTCACTCAGATTGGTCTCCTGCCCCAGTTCACCAAACATCTCCTCAGCGGAGGTCACTGGGCCAATAGGAGTAAGTTTCCTGCTATGTTTTCACAAGCTGTTCATTTGTTTGTCACGATAAGAGACTTCTCTTGGCGAACTTGCATCGCCTCAGGCTCTTGTTTTTCTCCCATCTCTGTTTCAATTTCATGTTTACGTTTTATGGTTCGCGGTGGTTAATGTTTTATGTAGGCACGTGCTTCGGATTACTAATGTCTATATTTTCAATGCCTGTTGGCAGTTATGTTCCTTAGGCCAACTTCTGGCCAATCCAATCATTCAAGTCGCTTCATATCCCATCAGGTCCGGCTTACGTTTTAATTACTCATCGTCGCCGCAACGTCATCCCTCTGGCTTCGGGGGCCCCTATGACTGATCCAGCCTCATGGCTCCGGGGGCCCCATGACCGTTTTTCATGTTTTGTTTGTTAGGGTTACAACATGGTTGTAGGCTGGTTAGTGTCCCAAGTTTGCTGTTGGAGGGGGTCATAGTTATGCGAGTCCCCAAGGCATTCTGGTGCTGCATAAGTGGTTTCTAAAAAAAAATAAAAAATCATAAGAGGCTCGCACGAGTGGCTCTTCGCTTATAGGACCTCACGATTGGCACCGACACTTGTAGTTCGCCCGGCCATCTGATACTTTTTCCCGCCATAAGAGACTCGCACGCATGGCTCCCGCCATAAGAGACTCGCACGCATGGCTCCCGCCATAAGAGACTCGCACGCATGGCTCCCGCCATAAGAGACTCGCACGCATGGCTCACATCTTTACCTGCTTGCCAGCTCATGTTATTTTAGGTTTCATTTTAATTAATGTCCGTTATTATCTCCATTTTCTGTCACGTTTCCCTTCGTTTTTTTTAAGGTCATGCAGTTGGGGGTCACCTTCCACGTCGGTCAGGTCTCGTTTCTAACGATATTTCGCTTTGCATGTTGTTCAGGCAACGTAGTTTATCTTGGGTATCGCCTGCCACATCGGTCAGGCTCATGGTTTAATTTCACCTGCGCCTTATTCAGGTCACTTATTATAGTGATACTTTCTTGAAAAAATAAATAAATAAAAAAAACTCGGCCCCATGGCTTCGGGGGCCCGATGACAGCTTCGGCCCCATGGCTTCGGGGGCCCGATGACAGCTTCGGCCCCATGGCTTCAGGGGCCCGATGACTGTTTTCAGTCCTGCTGGGCTGATTGCCTGGTTGGTTGTCCATCTGTGCATCTGGGCTGATTTGGCCCGTATGTATCACATACATATCTGCTTCCCTAAATTCCTAATAATCCATGTTGATCGCTCACTTTATGTTTTGACCACAAACTGGTCTAGTTCGCCCTACAGCATCATTGTCATGTCTTACGCAGATATTTCGTCTTGCTTTAATTGTTCATGCTTCGTTCAGGTCCTGCCAGAGGAGGAACAAGTAGGTCAATTCCCTCTAGCATTTCAGTCTCTGACCGTAGTCGATCATATCTTGTCAACCAGGTCATTGCCTTTTTACCACGACCAGGAATTCATTTTCGCAGGTAGCTTTATTGCAATTGCATTCCCTCACTCATGGGAGAGCATAGACAACATTTTGTATATTATGGCTTCGTAGCTTCTTGCCGCACTAACCTCAGACTCCCTACAACCACGTTGAATCAGGTTTTGGACAAGGGCCAGCATTTCCTCACGGTAGAAGATTCAAATAGTAGGTCGGTCTTCACGTCTCAAGAGTTAAAACAATTCTCAGGGGCACACAGTAGAACAACGCACGGACCACGGCTAGCAGATAGCTGTTGTCTGGGGAACTATTCAAGGATTATCTTCCTATCTACATAGTTCTTTTTGGCCCTCATTCCTGCCTAGTCTAGGCAGTTAGGGTTCAGTCCCACGATCTCCTGAGGCTAGGACATTGCCAGTACTCGCACTAGAACCAAAACTTTACAAGGTTCAGTTGGTTTTCATCATCCATTCCACAGTGTATTCCCAGTCCTCCATTCCGCTTCGGGCAGTATCTGCAATATTGAGCATTATGTCTCTGGCCTTGTCATCCACAAGATGGGTTGTAGGTCTCCTTCTGGTCTTGCCTCATACACCCCGAATTTTCACTCTAGATCCCTGATGCCTTGCAATTGGCTTGGGGATTAGTTTGCACATGCCATTCGAGTTCCTTTTCTACCCTACTTGGCTTGGTTTTTGCCCACTTATAGGCCTACCCACGATCATGGCTTAGGGCACACAACAAGCCATTTAGTCAAGTTAGCTAAGACACGCCTAGCTGGGTTAGATTGCTCCCGTTGTTTCTCTCCCTAGCCGCCTCCGGACCGCCTAACGCAGATCTGTGGTCCGGAGGCGGCAACGCTGCCACAATCACACATTGGCGCGTCATCTCGCGAGACGTGAGATGACGCGCTTAGCCGGCCCGCGCTTGCGCAGTGCGGGCCGCCATTTCGTCAAGGGGGGTCGCGTCATCAGCTTGCCAGCCAATGATCGTGGCTGGCAAGCTGATGATTTTTAAAAAATCCAATCAGAAGCCATATAGCAGATCATATTAGTAAATATGATGTTATATGGCTGCCCTGCTCCTCTGCTGGTCCTTTTCGTCGGTTGAATCCAGCAGAAGAGCAGGCTTCACAGTGAGTACACCAAACACCACACACTAGCCCCAGATCACCCCCTGCACCCCAATTAACCCTTTGATCACCCCTGTCAATCACTAGTGAAAGGAAAAAAGTGATCAGTGTAAACTGTCACTTTTTTTTTCACTGGTATTGACTGATAGGTTTTAGGATAGTTTAGGCCCCTTGGTTAGGTAGTTTAGGGATCAGTTAGCGCCCAGCCCACCGCACCGCAGTCACTGATTCGCTGATTAGCATATCGCTAATCAGCATTTGTACTTTTCCAGGACGTCCCTCCATGACAGTACCCACTGGAGAATGTCCTATTGGATCTCTGTAGGGACAGGAAGCGTGAGAGGTTAAAAGGCCCCTCCCCTACCCTCCCACCAGTGTTCTTCCTGTCCCTACAGGGATAGGAGCAGTGAGAAGGGATCCCTGCTATTAGTAGGGAACATCACTAGGCCGAGGCTGGTCGGGGGGCTCATGCCTCTCCTCTTCAGCCTCCGTTGCGGCCTAAAGCCAGCACCCCTCTGGGAAGGGGTCCCCTAGCTCTCCGGGTACCTCTATCTGCTGCAGGCCGCGGTACCAGGACGCTGTTGCGGCTTCTCCGATGGAGCTCTGTGCACAGCAGCGGCTCCGTCCTCCTCGGATGACGCGGTCTGCGTCACTTCCTGTGCGACCCGGAAGTGACGCGTCCAAGATGGCGGCGCGCATGCATGCTGGAGGCCTCAGCCGGAGGCCTCGCATGTGGGGTCGATTCTTCTTAGGAAGAGTCCCCCGGAAGAGGAGGCGGTTCCGGGCGGCGATGAGGGGAGGGCCAGTAAGGTAAGATCCTTTATAAAAAGCTGTGATGTGTGCTTCTGGCGGTTGCATCATGGAGGCCCAGGGTTTGAGCAAACTAGATGCGGTAGCTGACCCCCTCATCCAGACAGGGCCTTCTTTAATATTGATTGGACCCTGGGCAAAAATTTACTTGGGCCCCCTGGATCCCGCCTTCCCACACCTTAGCATGCAATCACGCCCTCCACCACAACACACACACACAAAAAATCCACACATCTGGTAGAGTCCAGTGAATGATTGTAAATACTTCCAGTTCTGAAGACTCCAGCGGCTCAGGATCAGTGCTCTGGGCAGCTGGGCTCAGGCTGGAAGTGGGCACCGCTCTGCAGGAAGGAGACCGGGGCTCGGCTCACCCTAGTGTTACAGTGCACCCCAGCACCCCACAGTATGCAGTATAGCACCCTATAGTATACAGCACCACACAGTATGCAGTTTAGCACCCCACACTATACAGTAACCCACAGTATATAGTAGAGCAGTATAGCAGCCCACAGTATACAGCACCTCACGGTATACAACACCTCACTGTATACAGCACCCCAAACTATACACGATACAGCCCCCCACACTATACAGTACAGCAGTATAGCACTCCACACTATACCGCACCCACAGTATACAGCCCCCTCACACTATACAGTACAGCAGTATAGCACTTGACACTATACCGCACCCACAGTATACAGCCCCCCCCACACTATACAGTACAGCAGTATAGCACTCCCCCCACACTATGCAGGCCCCCCACACTATACAGGCCCCCCACAGTATACAGCCCACCACACAGTATACAGGCCCCCACACAGTATACAGCCCATTACACAATATATAGCCCACGACACAGTATACAGCCCACCACACAGTATACAGCACCCCACTATACAGTAGTTTACAGTATATTAACATAACAGCCCCTGTCACCTTTTTCTGATGTAATCTTTACACAAAAAAGCTCCACAGTTAACTTCTGCAACACTGCTGATAGGACCTGTGATGACCTTATAGCCATGTGACCAGTAATTGCTAGGTTACTGGTCACATGGTAATGATGTCATTAAGGTCCTAGATCAAAACTCATTACTCATTTCTCCTTACTGCAGCAGGAAATTGCATTTTTGAAATCTGAGATATTTAAATTATCTGTTAAACAAACTCCAGCTAGGACTGCTGCAATGCCACTGCCACAGAGGACCCCCAAAAATGGCAGATGGGTTACTGTAGGTTCTGGAAGACTTAGAGTGGTGGATAGAAGACATGTCCCACAGTCGGTGGTTCTCCATAATTCATTTGCAGCACTCTCAGAATGTAAGGACAACATGGATATGGACTCAAGCACAGAGGGTGAGAAACCATCGACTCCTATGTCTAATGTATGCAAGACTGCAGCCAAGGACAAAAAAGATAAAGTGAAGTCTCAAAGGAAGCAGCTGTTGCTGGGTGATTCAATCATAAGAAGTGTGGAGCTTAAAGAAAATGGTTTTGTGAGATGTCTCCCTGGGGCTACTGCTAGAAGAGATAGAAGACGTATTGTTAAGCAAGCAAAGCAGGAAGGGGACGTGGATGTTCTTGTCCATCTAGGGACAAATGACCTGGCTTGCAATGAAGTGTCAGAGGTGAAAAAATCTTTTATCACACTTGGTAATGACGTACAGGATTTTGCATCCACATTTCATTTTCTGAAGTTCTGCCTGTGCATAATGTTCAGAATGATAGGCAGAGGCGCATAAAGGAGTTCAACATATGGCTTGGTAAATGGTGTCAAGAGCAAGGATTTGGCTTTGTTTCTCATGATAGCTCTACTTGGAATAGAAAGGAACTGTACAAAAAAAATGGTTTGCATCTTTCTCTCAAAGGAACAAATGTACTTAGTGAACAACTCCAAGAATTTGCGAAAGAGTATTTAAACTAGGAAGGGGGGGCAAAAGAGTGAAAATAAGAGTCCAATTGCCCCCCGAAACAATGCCAGAACAGGTCAGAAGCACAGAGGTTAAGAAATGATGAGCTCAGAGTCCTGTCTACAAATGCTCGCAGTTTAGGTAAAAAAATCAATGAACTTGGGTCAATAATGGCATCTGAGAATGTAGATTTAGTGGCTGTTATGGAGACATGGTTTAATGAAAGAAATGACTGGGACATAACCATACCAGGGTACTCTTTATACAGAAGAGACAGAGAAGGCAAGAAAGGAGGAGGAGTGGCCCTGTATGTGAAAGATAGCATTAAATCTAACCTAATACAAGTTGGTGAGGCCAACATAGTCAGTTTGGGTTACGTTGCAGTTTTCTAATCATGCAGTAACTCGTGTAGGTGTGATATATAGACCACCTGATCAAGTTAAAGAACTAGATGATCTACTAGTTGAAGAAATAGCTAAAATGACAATGAAAGGAGAAGTTATCATTATGGGAGATTTCTAATAAATCGTTTGATGCATGTGTCTTTACATAGGAAGATGTTCTAAGTTTGCTGTCTAAAGTGAAGACAAATAAGTCACGGGGGCCTGATGAGATGCACCCAAAATTATTAAAAGAGCTTAGTGGTGAGCTGGCAAAACCATTAACAGATTTATTTAACCAATCATTAGTAACAGGAGTCGTCCCGGAAGATTGGAAATTGGCAAATGTCGTGCCCATTCACAAGAAAAGTAGTAGGGAGGAATCGAGCAACTATAGACCAGTGAGTCTGACATCAATAGTAGGCAAATTAATGGAAACCCTATTAAAGGATAGGATTGTGGAACATCTAAAATCCCATGGATTGCAAGATGAAAAACAACATGGGTTTACTTCAGGGAGATCATGTCAAACAAATCTTATAGATTTTTTTGACTGGGTGACTAAAATAATAGACGGTGGAGGTGCAGTAGACATCGCATATCTAGATTTTAGTAAGGCTTTTGACACTGTCCCACACAGAAGACTTATCAATAAACTGCAGTCATTGAACATGGACTCCCATATTGTTGAGTGGATTAGGCAGTGGCTGAGTGACAGACAACAGAGGGTTGTAGTCAATGGAGAACATTCAAAACAAGGTCATGTTACCAGTGGGATTCCACAGGGATCTGTACTGGGACCAATTTTGTTTAATATCTTCATAAGTGATATTGCAAAAGGCCTCGATGGTAAGGTTTGTCTTTTTGCTGATGACACAAAGATATGTAACAGGGTTGATGTTCCTGGAGGGAAACGCCAAATGGAAAAGGATTTAGGAAAACTAGAAGAATGGTCAGAACTCTGGCAACTGAAATTTAATGTGGATAAGTGCAAGATAATGCACCTGGGGCGTAAAAACCCAAGGGCAGAATATAGAATATTTGACACAGTCCTGACCTCAGTATCTGAGGAAAGGGATTTAGGAGTAATTATTTCAGAAGACTTAAAGGTGGGAAGACAATGTAATAGAGCAGCACGAAATGCCAGCAGAATGCTTGGATGTATAGGGAGAGGTATAAGCAGTAGAAAGAGTGAAGTGCTTATGCCGCTGTACAGAACACTGGTGAGACCTCACTTGGAGTATTGTGCGCAGTACTGGAGGCCATATCTCCAGAAGGATATAGATACTCTAGAGAGAGTTCAGAGAAGAGCTACTAAACTAGTACATGGATTGCAGGATAAAACTTACCAGGAAAGGTTAAAAGTAGCGATGAGCGAACTCGAACTGTATAGTTCGGGTTCGTACCGAATTTTGGGGTGTCCGTGACACGGACCCGAACCCGGACATTTTCGTAAAAGTTCGGGTTCGGTGTTCGTCGCTTTCTTGGCGCGTTTGTGACGCTTTCTTGGCGCTTTTTGAAAGGCTGCAAAGCAGCCAATCAACAAGCGTCATACTACTTGCCCCAAGAGGCCGTCACAGCCATGCCTACTATTGGCATGGCTGTGATTGGCCAGAGCACCATGTGACCCAGCCTCTATTTAAGCTGGAGTCACATAGCGCCGCCCGTCACTCTGCTCTGATTAGCGTAGGGAGAGGTTGCGGCTGCGACAGTAGGGCGAGATTAGGCAGATTAACTTCTCCAAAGGACTTGATTAATCGATCGATCTGCAGCTGTGCATCATTGAGCTGCTGAAATTCAATTGCTCACTGTTTTTAGGCTGCCCAGACCGTTTGTCAGTCACTTTTTTCTGGGGTGATCGGCGGCCATTTTGTGTCTTGTGGTGCGCCAGCACAAGCTGCGACCAAGTGCATTTAACCCTCAATGGTGTGGTTGTTTTTTTGGCTAAAGCCTACATCAGGGTGAAGCTGTCACACCAAGTGCATTTAACCAGCAATAGTCTGTTTATTTTTTGGCCATATACTACATCAGGGGCAAGCTGCGCCTGTCACCAAGTGCATTTAACCCTCAATGGTGTGGTTGTTTTTTGGCTAAAGCCTACATCAGGGTGAAGCTGTCACACCAAGTGCATTTAACCAGCAATAGTCTGTTCATTTTTTGGCCATATACTACATCAGGGGCAAGCTGCGCCCGTCACCAAGTGCATTTAACCCTCAGTAGTGTGGTTGGTCAAGCTGTCACACAAAGTGCATTTAACCAGCAATAGTCTGTTCATTTTTTGGCCATATACTACATCAGGGGCAAGCTGCGCCCGTCACCAAGTGCATTTAACCCTCAGTAGTGTGGTTGGTCAAGCTGTCACACCAAGTGCATTTAACCAGCAATAGTGTGGTTATTTTTTGGCCATATCCCAGTCTAATTCTGTCACTAAATCCATACCGGTCACCCAGCGCCTAAATACTAGGCCTCAAATTTATATCCCGCTGAATTTGAATACAATACATTGGGCCAAATAATATTTTTGTTGTTGTGGTGAACCATAACAATGAGGAAAACATCTAGTAAGGGACGCGGACATGGACATGGTCGTGGTGGTGTTAGTGGACCCTCTGGTGCTGGGAGAGGACGTGGCCATTCTGCCACATCCACACGTCCTAGTGTACCAACTACCTCAGGTCCCAGTAGCCGCCAGAATTTACAGCGATATATGGTGGGGCCCAATGCCGTTCTAAGGATGGTAAGGCCTGAGCAGGTACAGGCATTAGTCAATTGGGTGGCCGACAGTGGATCCAGCACGTTCACATTATCTCCCACCCAGTCTTCTGCAGAAAGCGCACAGATGGCGCCTGAAAACCAACCCCATCAGTCTGTCACATCACCCCCATGCATACCAGGTCTCAGCCTCAAGTTATGCAGCAGTCTCTTATGCTGTTTGAAGACTCCGCTGGCAGGGTTTCCCAAGGGCATCCACCTAGCCCTTCCCCAGCGGTGGAAGACATAGACTGTACTGACGCACAACCACTTATGTTTCCTGATGATGAGGACATGGGAATACCACCTCAGCATGTCTCTGATGATGACGAAACACAGGTGCCAACTGCTGCGTCTTTCTGCAGTGTGCAGACTGAACAGGAGGTCAGGGATCAAGACTGGGTGGAAGACGATGCAGGGGACGATGAGGTCCTAGACCCCACATGGAATGAAGGTCGTGCCACTGACTTTCACAGTTCAGAGGAAGAGGCAGTGGTGAGACCGAGCCAACAGCGTAGCAAAAGAGGGAGCAGTGGGCAAAAGCAGAACACCCGCCGCCAAGAGACTCCGCCTGCTACTGACCGCCGCCATCTGGGACCGAGCACCCCAAAGGCAGCTTCAAGGAGTTCCCCGGCATGGCACTTCTTCAAACAATGTGCTGACGACAAGACCCGAGTGGTTTGCACGCTGTGCCATCAGAGCCTGAAGCGAGGCATTAACGTTCTGAACCTGAGCACAACCTGCATGACCAGGCACCTGCATGCAAAGCATGAACTGCAGTGGAGTAAACACCTTAAAACCAAGGAAGTCACTCAGGCTCCCCCTGCTACCTCTTCTGCTGCTGCCGCCTCGGCCTCTTCCTCTGCCTCTGGAGGAACGTTGGCACCTGCCGCCCAGCAAACAGGGGATGTACCACCAACACCACCACCACCTCCGTCACCAAGCGTCTCAACCATGTCACACGGCAGCGTTCAGCTCTCCATCTCACAAACATTTGAGAGAAAGTGTAAATTCCCACCTAGCCACCCTCGATCCCTGGCCCTGAATGCCAGCATTTCTAAACTACTGGCCTATGAAATGCTGTCATTTAGGCTGGTGGACACAGACAGCTTCAAACAGCTCATGTCGCTTGCTGTCCCACAGTATGTTGTTCCCAGCCGCCACTACTTCTCCAAGAGAGCCGTGCCTTCCCTGCACAACCAAGTATCCAATAAAATCAAGTGTGCACTGCGCAACGCCATCTGTAGCAAGGTCCACCTAACCACAGATACGTGGACCAGTAAGCACGGCCAGGGACGCTATATCTCCCTAACTGCACACTGGGTAAATGTAGTGGCAGCTGGGCCCCAGGCGGAGAGCTGTTTAGCGCACGTCCTTCCGCCACCAAGGATCGCAGGGCAACATTCTTTGCCTCCTGTTGCCACCTCCACCTTTTCGGCTTCCTCCTCCTCTTCTTCCACCTGCTCATCCAGTCAGTCACACACCTTCACCACCAACTTCAGCACAGCCCGGGGTAAACATCAGCAGGCCATTCTGAAACTCATATGTTTGGGGGACAGGCCCCACACCGCACAGGAGTTGTGGCGGGGTATAGAACAACAGACCGACGAGTGGTTGCTGCCGGTGAGCCTCAAGCCCGGCCTGGTGGTGTGTGATAATGGGCGAAATCTCGTTGCAGCTCTGGGACTAGCCAATTTGACGCACATCCCTTGCTTGGCGCATGTGCTGAATTTGGTGGTGCAGAAGTTCATTCACAACTACCCTGACATGTCAGAGCTGCTGCATAAAGTGCGGGCCGTCTGTTCGCGCTTCCGGCGTTCACATCCTGCTGCTGCTCGCCTGTCTGCGCTACAGCGTAACTTCGGCCTTCCCGCTCACCGCCTCATATGCGACGTGCCCACCAGGTGGAACTCCACCTTGCACATGCTGGACAGACTGTGCGAGCAGCAGCAGGCCATAGTGGAGTTTCAGCTGCAGCACGCACGGGTCAGTCGCACTACAGAACAGCACCACTTCACCACCAATGACTGGGCCTCCATGCGAGACCTGTGTGCCCTGTTGCGCTGTTTCGAGTACTCCACCAACATGGCCAGTGGCGATGACGCCGTTATCAGCGTTACAATACCACTTCTATGTCTCCTTGAGAAAACACTTAGGGCGATGATGGAAGAGGAGGTGGCCCAGGAGGAGGAGGAAGAGGGGTCATTTTTAGCACTTTCAGGCCAGTCTCTTCGAAGTGACTCAGAGGGAGGTTTTTTGCAACAGCAGAGGCCAGGTACAAATGTGGCCAGACAGGGCCCACTACTGGAGGACGAGGAGGACGAGGATGAGGAGAAGGTGGAGGAGGATGAGGATGAAGCATGGTCACAGCGGGGTGGCACCCAACGCAGCTCGGGTCCATCACTGGTGCGTGGCTGGGGGGAAAGGCAGGACAATGACGATACGCCTCCCACAGAGGACAGCTTGTCCTTACCCCTGGGCAGCCTGGCACACATGAGCGACTACATGCTGCAGTGCCTGCGCAACGACAGCAGAGTTGCCCACATTTTAACGTGTGCGGACTACTGGGTTGCCACCCTGCTGGATCCACGCTACAAAGACAATGTGCCCACCTTACTTCCTGCACTGGAGCGTGATAGGAAGATGCGCGAGTACAAGCGCACGTTGGTAGACGCGCTACTGAGAGCATTCCCAAATGTCACAGGGGAACAAGTGGAAGCCCAAGGCCAAGGCAGAGGAGGAGCAAGAGGTCGCCAAGGCAGCTGTGTCACGGCCAGCTCCTCTGAGGGCAGGGTTAGCATGGCAGAGATGTGGAAAACTTTTGTCAACACGCCACAGCTAACTGCACCACCACCTGATACGCAACGTGTTAGCAGGAGGCAACATTTCACTAACATGGTGGAACAGTACGTGTGCACACCCCTCCACGTACTGACTGATGGTTCGGCCCCATTCAACTTCTGGGTCTCTAAATTGTCCACGTGGCCAGAGCTAGCCTTTTATGCCTTGGAGGTGCTGGCCTGCCCGGCGGCCAGCGTTTTGTCTGAACGTGTATTCAGCACGGCAGGGGGCGTCATTACAGACAAACGCAGCCGCCTGTCTACAGCCAATGTGGACAAGCTGACGTTCATAAAAATGAACCAGGCATGGATCCCACAGGACCTGTCCGTCCCTTGTCCAGATTAGACATTAACTACCTCCCCTTAACCATATATTATTGTACTCCAGGGCACTTCCTCATTCAATCCTATTTTTATTTTCATTTTACCATTATATTGCGAGGCTACCCAAAGTTGAATGAACCTCTCCTCTGTCTGGGTGCCGGGGCCTAAATATATGCCAATGGACTGTTCCAATGTTGGGTGACGTGAAGCCTGATTGTCTGTTACGGGACCTCTCTCCTCTGCCTGGGTGCTGGGCCTAAATTTATGAAAATGGACTGTTGCAGTGGTGGGTGACGTGAAGCCTGATTCTCTGCTATGACATGAAGACTGATTCTCTGCTGACATGAAGCCAGATCCTCTGTTACGGGACCTCTCTCCTCTGCCTGGGTGCTGGGCCTAAATATCTGACAATGGACTGTTGCAGTGGTGGCTGATGTGAAGCCTCATTCTCTGCTATGACATGCAGACTAATTCTCTGCTGACATGAAGCCAGATTGTCTGTTACGGGACCTCTCTCCTCTGCCTGGGTGCTGGGCCTAAATTTATGAAAATGGACTGTTGCAGTGGTGGGTGACGTGAAGCCTGATTCTCTGCTATGACATGAAGACTGATTCTCTGCTGACATGAAGCCAGATTGTCTGTTACGGGACCTCTCTCCTCTGCCTGGGTGCCGGGGCCTAAATATCTGAGAATGGACTGTTCCAGTGGTGGGTGACGGGAAGCCAGATTCTCTGCTATGGGACCTCTCTCCAATTGATTTTGGTTAATTTTTATTTATTTAATTTTTATTTTAATTCATTTCCCTATCCACATTTGTTTGCAGGGGATTTACCTACATGTTGCTGCCTTTTGCAGCCCTCTAGCCCTTTCCTGGGCTGTTTTACAGCCGTTTTAGTGCCGAAAAGTTTGGGTCCCCATTGACTTCAATGGGGTTCGGGTTCGGGACGAAGTTCGGATCGGGTTCGGATCCCGAACCCGAACATTTTCGGGAAGTTCGGCCGAACTTCTCGAACCCGAACATCCAGGTGTTCGCTCAACTCTAGTTAAAAGACCTTAATATGTATAGCTTGGAAGAAAGAAGAGACAGAGGGGATATGATAGAAACTTTTAAATACATAAAGGGAATCAACTCGGTAACGGAGGAGAGCATATTTAAAAGCAGAAAAACTACCACAAGAGGACACAGTTTTAAATTAGAGGGGCAAAGGTTTAAAAGTAATATCAGGAAGTATTACTTTACTGAGAGAGTAGTGGATGCATGGAATAGCCTTCCTGCAGAAGTGGTAGCTGCAAATACAGTGAAGGAGTTTAAGCATGCATGGGATAGGCATAAGGCTATCCTTCATCTAAGATAGGGCCAGGGACTATTCATAGGATTCAGATATATTGGGCAGACTAGATGGGCCAAATGGTTCTTATCTGCCGACACATTCTATGTTTCTATCCTAGAATTAAGATCATTAACACAGTACGATCATGATGCCTGTGTAGCCGACAGCCTGACACCCGGGGCAGTAGCTAGCAGGGCTCAAGAGGCAGCTGCCTTGGGCCCCCCAGGAGCAACTGGGCCCAGGGCAGCCCCCCTTTTGCCCCTTGGTAAAGACGGCCCTGCATCCAGAATACTGTAAGTAGTATCCTGCTGGTTAGGTAGAATTTCCTACTGGACCGGTTTTATATCTCCTTCTCCCCCTATTAAGGTGGAAAAGGAGACGGGACATAGACCGCATGGAGACTCCAAGAAAAAAGCTAGGAAATGTGCAACGTGCACTAAGAAGCTTTCTGAGTCGTATAGGAAGGCCCTCTGCACTGATTGCTTAGCAAAGATCCTGAAGGAGGAACAACCATCCTTTCTGGAAGAGCTGAGAACCATTGTCAGAGAGGAAGTACAGGCGGCAGGAATGAGTCAGCCCCCTTCCCTTCCAGTCCCCTCTTCCCCTCCGTCCAAGCGGAACAGCAGATAAAGATTGTTCCATACCTGGACGATTTTCTCCTTATTGCAGACACAAAACAGAATCTCGAGAGCAATATCCATCAGACCATAGCCCTTTTCAAGGATCTGGGCTGGGTGATAAATTACCCCAAATCCAACCTAGTACCAAGCACCAGGAAGCAATTTCTAGGAGTTCTGGAAACGAAGGTTTAGTCTTACCGGTAAACGGTTTTCCAGGAGTCCGACATGACAGTACCCGTTATTTTCCCCCCCATATTTCTTTTCGGTTATTGCCAGGGTCCTTAAATTACCTTTCCAATGGAGATTAACATGGAAGTTCAATAAATGCGTTGGATCCTATCTGGTGTAGTAATTGGAAAGAACACTGGTGGGAGGGGAGGGGCCTTTTAACCTCTCACGCTTCCTGTCCCTAAAGAGATCCAATAGGACATCCTCCAGTGGGTACTGTTATGTCGGACTCCTGGAAAACCGTTTACCGGTAAGACTAAACCTTTGTTTATAGTATCTGGAAGTGATCAAAACTGATCACGGTCAGATCTATAATAGTATTAGTGTCACTTTAGTTCGCCCTCCACCCACAACGCAGTGTTTGCCCGATCAGGCCTGATCGGTCGCCCACACCCTCCCCACCGCAGTGACAAAAATATATATTTTTTTGATCACTGCACATTCACTTTACAAGCGCTGCGGTGATAAAAAAAAAATCAGTTTTGATATTTTTTATCAACCGCAGCGGCCTCCGGTATTTCGCTAGCCTCCCATTTGTAAGACAGGCTTGCTTTTTTTCTTGGGTAATCTCAGGGAATACCCCTAAATTTAGTTGCCCAAATGTCAAACAGGGGGTATTCTTCTGAAGAGGCCTACAGGCTTCTGACCCAGTCGGATGAGGAATGGGAACCCTCATCTGACGAATCTAGCGGGTCAGAATATGAACCTGCAGAAAGCAGTGGCACTCTGACCCAAAGTTCGGACGAGGAGGTTGAGGTCCCTGATAGCACCAGGCGTACCCGGCCCCGTGTCGCTAGACCACAGGTTGCGCAGGATCCGTTTCAAGGGCAGCAGAGTGGGGCTGGCGCTGTCGGATTACGTGGTGAGGCATACACCAGCAGCGCAGCCCATCCTGGACCTAGTACCAGCACTGCCGTACAAGATGGTGAAGTGGCGAGCACCAGAAGGGCAGTTGAAGCTGGTACGGTGGCACTTGCATTAGTTACCCCGTCGCAGCCACCTCAAAGACGGGCCCGTAGACCCCCTAGAATCCCTGAGGTGCTGGCAAACCCTGATTGGCAGTCCCCAACTTCAGCCACACCTGTAGTTCCCCCTTTCACCGCCCAGTCTGGAGTTCGGGTTGAGACAGCTCAGATCGGTTCGGCCCTGGGATTTTTTGAGCTGTTCTTGACTGCGGAGCTCTTGGACTTAGTCGTGGCCGAAACAAATCGGTATGTCACACAATTTATAACCGCCAACCCAGGAAGCTTTTATGCCCAGCCTTTCCGGTGGAAACCAGTCCAAGTTTCCAAAATTAAAACTTTTCTGGGCCTTCTCCTCAACATGGGTCTAACTAAAAAGCATGAATTGCGGTCATATTGGTCCACGAACCCAATTCATCACATGCCCATGTTCTCTGCTGCTATGTCCAGGGCACGTTTTGAGGCCATCCTGCGTTTCCTGCACTTTAGTGACAATAGCACCTCCCGTCCCAGAGGCCACCCAGCTTTTGACCGGCTCCACAAAATTCGGCCCCTCATAGACCATTTCAACCAGAAATTTTTTTTCCCAGAGCAAAACATCTGCGTAGACGAGTCCCTAATACATTTTACCGGGCGCCTTGGCTTCAAACAATACATCCTAAGCAAGCGTGCCCGGTATGGGGTCAAATTGTATAAGCTCTGTGAAAGGGCCACAGGCTATACCCACAAATTTCGGATCTATGAGGGAAAAGATCAGACCCTGGAGCCGGTCGGTTGCTCTGACTACCTGGGGAGCAGTGGGAAGACAGTCTGCGACTTGGTGTCACCCTTATTTGGCAAGGGGTACCATCTTTATGTGGACAATTTCTACACAAGTGTGGCCCTCTTTAGGCATTTGTTTCTAGAACAGATTGGCGCCTGTGACTAGTTCGCGCGGGCTTCCCCCAACGGCTCGTTATCGTTACCACCCGTCTTGCAAGGGGGAGAGGGCTGCACTGTGTAACGAAGAACTGCTTGCGGTGAAATGGAGAGACAAGCGTGACGTTTACATGCTCTCCTCCATTCACGCAGACACGACAATACAAATTGAGCGAGCAACCCGTGTCATTGAAAAGCCCCTCTTGTCCACGACTATAACTTTCACATGGGAGGGGTGGACTTCAATGACCAGATGTTGTCTCCGTATTTAGTTTCCCGCAGAACCAGACGCTGGTATAAGAAGGTGTCTGTATATTTAATTCAATTTTGTTCTTTTGTTCCGCTAACTTATGCCAAAAAAAAAAAACTCTATGAACTCGCCATGCCCCTCATTGAATACCTTGGGGTGTCTTCTTTCCAAAGTGGGGTCACATGTGGGGTATTTATACTGCCCTGGCTTTTTAGGGGCCCTAAAGCGTGAGAAGAAGTCTGGGATCCAAATGTCTAAAAATGCCCTCCTAAAAGGAATTTGGGCACCTTTGCGCATCTAGGCTGCAAAAAAGTGTCACATATGTGGTATCGCCGTACTCAGGAGACGTTGGGGAATGTGTTTTGGGGTGTCATTTTACATATACCCATGCTGGGTGAGATAAATATCTTGGTCAAATGCCAACTTTGTATAAAAAAATGGGAAAAGTTGTCTTTTGCCAAGATATTTCTCTCACCCAGCATGGGTATATGTAAAATGACACCCCAAAACACATTCCCCAACTTCTCCTGAGTACGGCGATACCAGATGTGCGACACTTTTTTGCAGCCTAGGTGTGCAAAGGGACCCACATTCCAAAGTGCACCTTTCGGATTTCACCGGTCATTTTTTACAGATTTTGATTGCAAACTACTTCTCACACATATGGGCCCCTAAATTGCCAGGGCAGTTTAATTACCCCACAAGTGACCCCATTTTGGAAAGAAGACACCCCAAGGTATTTTTTGATGGGCATAGTGAGTTCATGGAAGTTTTTATTTTTTGTCACAAGTTAGGGGAATATGAGACTTTGTAAGAAAAAAAAAAAAAAACATTTTCCGCTAACTTGTGACAAAAAATAAAAATTTCTATGAACTCACTATGCCCATCAGCGAATACCTTAGGGTGTCTACTTTCCGAAATGGGGGTCATTTGTGGGGGTTTTCTACTGTTTGGGCATTGTAGAACTTCAGGAAACATGACAGGTGCTCAGAAAGTCAGAGCTGCTTCAAAAAGTGGAAACTCACATTTTTGTACCATAGTTTGTAAACGCTATAACTTTTACCCAAACCATTTTTTTTTTTGCCCAAACATTTTTTTTTATTAAAGACATGTAGAACAATAAATTTAGCGAAAAATTTATATATGGATGTCGTTTTTTTTGCAAAATTTTACAGCTGAAAGTAAAAAATTTCATTTTCTTTTCAAAAAAATCGTTAAATTTCGATTAATAACAAAAAAAGTAAAAATGTTAGCAGCAATGAAATACCACCAAATGAAAGCTCTATTAGTGAGAAGAAAAGGAGGTAAAATTCATTTGGGTGGTAAGTTGCATGACCGAGCAATAAACGGTGAAAGTAGTGTAGTGCAGAAGTGTAAAAAGTGGCCTGGTCATTAAGGACTGCTTGATAAAGACCAACTGAGGTCGAAACGTCGCTGTATACTGGCTGCTTGAGTGAATAAATCACCACTATTTTCATTATTCACCGGTGAGTGCTGCGGATTATTGAATTGTCTGGTCATTAAGGGGGTTTCAGCTAGCGGGGTTGAAGTGGCTAGGGTTCTTCAGATATCTCTTGGCTGTAGCCATGACCACAAATAAAATATATATATATTTTTTTTTTTATGCACTTATATAACACTACTATATTCTGCAGCGCTTTACAGACATCCAACTATCCCCAATGGGGCTCACAATCTAAGGTCCCTATCATTATGTGTTTGGAGTGTGGGAGGAAACTGGAGTACATGGAGGAAACCCATGCAAACACAGGGAGAACATACAAATTCCATGCAGATGTTGTCCTTGGTCAGATTCGAACCTAGGACCCCAGCGCTGCAAGGCACTAGTGCTAACCATTGAGCCACCGTTTTATATATATATATATATATATATATATACACACACATATATATGTGCTGTAGAGGTCACTGTCAAGGGGGTGGAGTGCTGTGGAACTCACTGTTAAGGCTGCTGTGAAGGTGTGCAAAACTGTGTCCTTCTGTATATACAGTTGCAAGACAAAGTATGTGAATCCTTTGGAATGATATGGATTTCTGCACAAATTGGTCATAAAATGTGATCTGATCTTCATCTAAGTCACAACAATAGACAATCACAGTCTGCTTGAAGAAGACCTTTCACTAGTCTAAAAACTAACTATATCAGTGGGCAGAGCGGCGCCCAGGGGTCCCCCTGCACTTAGTAGTATGTCTGGGCGCCGCTCCGTTCGCCCTGTATAGGCAGCTCCCTCTGTTGTACTGGACGGAGTTTTTGTATTAGGCGTGTCCCTTGCTGCAGCGCTGGCCAATCGCAGCGCACAGGCTATGCCTGGGACTCCCAGGCTATGAGCTGTGCGCTGCGATTGGCCAGCGCTGCAGCAAGAGACAACCCTAATACAAAAACTCCGCCCAGTACAACAGAGGGAGCTGCAGACACCGGAGCCTATACCGGGCGAACGGAGCGGCGCCCAGACATACTAGTAAGTGCAGGGGGACCCCTGGGCGCCGCTCTGCCCACTGATATAGTAAGTTTTTAAACTAGTGAAAGGTCCTCTTTAAACTAATAACACACAAATAATTAAATGTCACCATGTTTTTATTGAAAACACCATGTAAACATTCACAGTGCAGGTGGAAAAAGTATGTGAACCCTTGGATTTAATAACTGGTTGACCCTCCTTTGGCAGCAATAACTTCAACCAAACGTTTCCTGTAGTTGCAGATCAGACGTGCACAACGGTCAGGAGTAATTCTTGACCATTCCTCTTTACAGAACTGTTTCAGTTCAGCAATATTCTTGGGATGTCTGGTGTGAATCGCTTTCTTGAGGTCATGCCACAGCATCAAATCGGGATTAGGTCAGGACTCTGACTAGGCCACTCCAGAAGGCATATTTTCTTCTGTTTAAGCCATTGTGTTGTTGATTTACTTCAATGCTTTGGGTCGTTGTCCTGTTGCAACACCCATCTTCTGTTGAGCTTCAGCTGGTGGACAGATGGCCTTAAGTTCTCCTGCAAAATGTCTTGATAAACTTGTGAATTCATTTTTCCTACGATGATGGCAATCCATCCAGGCCCTGATGCAGCAGAGCAGCCCCAAACCATGATGCCCCACCACCATACTTCACAGTTGGGATGAGGTTTTGATGTTGGTGTGCTGTGCCTCTTTTTCTCCACACATAGTGTTGTGTGTTTCTTCCAAACAACTCAACTTTGGTTTCATCTATCCACAGAATATTTTGCCAATACTGCTGTGGAACACCCAGGTGCTCTTATGCAAACTGTAAACGTGTAGCAATGTTTTTTTGGGACAGCAGTGACTTCCTCTGTGGTATCCTCCCATGAAATCCATTCTTGTTTAGTGTTTTACGTACCGTAGATTCTCTAACAGGGATGTTAGCATATGCCAGAGACTTTTGTAAGTCTTTAGCTGACACTCTAGGATTCTTCTTCACCTCATTGAGCAGTCTGCGCTGTGCTCTTGCAGTCATCTTTACAGGACGGCCACTCCTAGGGAGAGTAGCAGAAGTGCGGAATATTCTCCATTTATAGACAATTTGTCTTACCATGGACTGATGAACAGCAAAGCTTTTGGAGATACTTTTATAACCCTTTCCAGCTTTATGCAAGTCACCAATTCTTAATCATAGGTCTTCTGAGAGCTCTTTTGTGTGAGGCATCATTCACATCAGGGAATGCTTCCTGTGAAAAGCAAACTCAGAACTGGTGTGTGTTTTTTATAGGGCAGGGCAGCTGTAACCAACACCTCCAATCTCATCTCATTGATTGGACTCCAGTTGGCTGACACCTCACTCCAATTAGCTCTTGGAGATGTCATTAGTCTAGGGGTTCAAACACTTTTTACACAAGCACTGTGAATGTGTACATGGTGTTTTCAATAAAAACATGGTAACATTTAATAACATTTTAGTGTGTTATTAGTTTAACCACTTCAGCCCCCCTAGCTGAAACACCCTTAATGACCAGACCACTTTTTACACTTCTGCACTACACTACTTTCACCGTTTATTGCTCAGTCATGCAACTTACCACCCAAATTAATTTTACCTCCTTTTCTTCTCACTAATAGAGCTTTCATTTGGTGGTATTTCATTGCTGCTGACATTTTAACTTTTTTGTTATTAATCCAAATTTAACTAAATTTTTGCAAAAAAATAACATTTATCACTTTCAGTTGTAAATAGTTTTTTAGAAAAACGACATCCATATATAAATTTTAGGCTAAATTTATTGTTCTACATGTCTTTGACAAAAAAAAAATGGTTTGGGTAAAAGTTATAGCATTTACAAACGATGGTACAAAAATGTGAATTTCCGCTTTTTGAAGCAGCTCTGACTTTCTGAGCACCTGTCATGTTTCCTGAGGTTCTACAATGCCCAGACAGTAGTAAAACCCCACAAATGAACCCATTTCGGAAAGTAGACACCCCAAGGTATTCCGTGAGGGGCATGGCGAGTTCCTAGAGTTTTTTATTTTTTGTCACAAGTTAGCGGAAAATGATGATTTTTTTTTTTCCTTACAAAGTCTCATATTCCACTAACTTGTGACAAAAAATAAAAACTTCCATGAACTCACTATGCCCATCATCTTGGTCAAATGCCAACTTTGTATAAAAAATGGGAAAAGTTGTATTTTGCCGAGATATTTCTCTCACCCAGCATGGGTATATGTAAAATGACACCCCGAAACATATTCCCCAACTTCTCCTGAGTATGGCGATACCACATGTGTGACACTTTTTTGCCGCCTAGGTGGGCAAAGGGGCCCACATTCCAAAGAGCACCTTTCGGATTTCACAGGCCATTTTTTGCAGATTTTGATTTCAAACTACTTTGCACGCATTTGGGCCCCTAAAAAGCCAGGGCAGTATAACTACCCCACAAGTGACCCCATTTTGGAAAGAAGACACCCCAAGGTATTTCATGATGGGCATAGTGAGTTCATGGAAGTTTTTATTTTTTGTCACAAGTTAGTGAAATATGAGACTTTGTAATAAAAAATAAAAAAAATAAAAAAAATCATAATTTTCCGCTAACTTGTAACAAAAAATAAAAAATTCTAGGAACTCGCCATGCCCCTCACGGAATACCTTGGGGTGTCTTCTTTCCAAAATGGGGTCACTTGTGGGGTAGTTATACTGCCCTGGCATTTTAGGGGCCCATATGCGTGAAAAGTAGTTTGAAATCAAAATCTGTAAAAAATGCCCTGTGAAATCCTAAAGGTGCTCTTTGGAATGTGGGCCCTGTAACGGATCTCCTAGCACCCCGACAGGGTACCTCCATCGATAGATGCTCCTAGTGCTTTCCGAGGACTCCAAGCACTCCACTTGACACAGTACGCCCTGCAGACCCCACGAACCGCCGCAGCTTGGTTGGGGTCTCACGGTCCTCCACCCACGCTGGTCCTACGACAAGGCTCCAGGCTCCAGTGGGTGAACCTCTCCTACAGCCAGAGAGCAGGAACAGCTCTTACAAGAGCTAGTAGTTATGCCAGGGGAGTATAGCAAATCTTCAGCGTATAGCAATCCCCCAGTTTTGATCAGTTATCCAAACACCAGTCTCAACATGATGAAGGATAAAACAGGAACACTTTATTGAGGGCTACCCGCCCGTATTTATGCAGGTCCCCATCTGGTGGACACGCCCCCAGGGGACCAGAATGGAGACTGCGACACACCAAACAGATACAACACATCCCCACAATGCATCATGGTTTCCTCCTCTCTGCCCCAGAGACAACCGAGGAATAATCCAATTATCTCTCAGGACAAAGGGGAGATCGCCAAGACACATGTGGAGACAACAGGACAGACATCACCATTTAAACACACAATGTCACACCCTCCCAGCAACCACAGACATTTAACATATTCCCAGATAGCTCAAGTCTGAGTGCATATCATTAGGCGAATGGCACTCAGACCACACAAATACAATTAAACTAGCCATCTGGGTACCCTCACATAACAAAATACAATTCCAAAGACAGATTTAAGCTGTGCGGCCGGCCTGTCTTCTTTAAAGTTAGTATGGGCCATAATCCTGAGGCAGGAGGCTGGCAACCAGCCCCCCCCAAAACACCGTGGCGAGGTTGGTTTCGTCACAGGCCCATTTGCCCACCTAGGCTGCGAAAAAGTGTCACACATGTGGTATCACCGTACTCAGGAGAAGTTGGGGAATGTGTTTTGGGGTGTCATTTTACATATACCCATGCTGGGTGAGCGAAATATCTCTGCAAAAGACAACTTTTCCAATTTTTTTTATACAAAGGTGGCATTTGACCAAGATATTTCTCTCACCCAGCATGGGTATATGTAAAATGACACCCCAAAACACATTTCCCAACTTCTCCTGAGTACGACGATACCACATGTGTGACACTTTTTTGCAGCCTAGATGCGCAAAAGTGCCCAAATTCCTTTTAGGAGGGCATTTTTAGACATTTGGATCCCAGACTTCTTCTCACGCTTTAGGGCTTTAGGGCCCCTAAAAAGCCAGGGCAGTATAAATACCCCACTTGTGACCCCATTTTAGAAAGAAGACACCCCAAGGTATTCAATGAGTGGCCTGGCGAGTTCATAGAATGTATTTATTTATTTTTTCTCACAAAGTCTCACTTTCCGCTAACTTGGGACAAAAATTTAAATCTTTCATGGACTCAATATGCCCCTCAGCGAATACCTTGGGGTGTCTTCTTTCCAAAATGGTGTTATTTGTGGGGTGTTTGTACTGCCCTGGCATTTGAGGGTCTCCACAATCATTACATGTATGGCCAGCATTAGGAGTTTCTGCTATTCTCCTTATATTGAGCATACGGGTAATGAGATTTATTTTTTTACCGTTCAGCCTCTGGGCTGAAAGAAAAAAATGAACGGCACAGATTTCTTAATTCGCATCGATCAATGTGGATGAAAAAATCACTGCCCAAAAAAAAAAAAGGAGGGGAAAGGCGTCTGCCAGGGCATAGGAGCTCCGCCCAACATCCATACCCACTTAGCTCGTATGCCCTCGCAAACCTGATTTCTCCATTCACATCAATCGATGTGGATGAATAAATCATTGCCGGGATTTATTTTATTTTTTTATATACAAAGTGTTTGCCAAAGCATATGAACACCGCCGCCTCCTCAGCTCATATCCCTCAGCAAACGTATCTTTTACTGCAGAGGAGAAATCTCGTCTTGCAGCGCCGCATACACCGACTTTTGTGTAATCTGACAGCAGCGCAATGCTTCTGTCAGAATGCACATCAGTGCTGCAGCTAGTCGATCGGTTGGTCCACCTGGAAGGTAAAAAAAACAAAACAAAAAAGAAAAAACCAGGCCGCAACACAATAAATTTTATTAACTTTATAATAACCTTTGAACAGAACATATAAAATTTATTTAACTTTTGGAACTGAACGTTAACTTTTTTGCTTACTGGTGTGTTTTTTTTTTGTTTTTTTTTTTACCTTTATAGGACAAACCTCTCCTTCCCCATGGGACAATGTGCAAAGCGCAAATCGCCCAAAGATGTGGCGAAGTGCATTATGCACTTTGTCCCAGGTGAAAGGAGAGGTTTGCAGCAGCTGTGTGTGAATGGGCCCTAATAGCCCTGTGTGCCTGTCCTGTGAGATGTGATCCCTATGCTAAGTGTACCTGTGTGTGGTACTTCCGGAAACACTCCCCTAAGCACAGGGCAGGGTGGTCAGGGCAGTCAGGACAGAAATAGCGGGTGTCACGCCTTATTCCACTCCTGCTACAGACACGACATCTTTTTCGGGGTGACGGTTGGGTTGAGGTACCAGCAACGACATTGGGGAAATGTCGCTCGTGTAGACGGCTAACTACACTGGTGGATGGGGCCACAGAACCTCCTGGATACAGGAGGTTCTCGATGATCTCTTCCTGAAATTTGAGGAAGGATCCTGTTCTCCCAGCCTTACTGTAGAGAACAAAACTATTATACAGAGCCAATTGAATCAAATATACAGACACCTTCTTATACCAGCGTCTGGTGCATCGGGAAACTAAATACGGAGACAACATCTGGTCATTGAAGTCCATCCCTCCCATGTGAAGGTTATAGTCGTGGACTGAGAGGGGCTTTTCAATGACACTGGTTGCTCGCTCAATTTGGATTGTCGTGTCTGCGTGAATGGAGGAGAGCATGTAAACGTCACGCTTGTCTCTCTATTTCACCGCGAGCAGTTCTTGGTTACACAAGGCAGCCCTCTCCCCCCTTGCAAGACGGGTGGTAACGAGCCGTTGGGGGAAGCCCGCGCGACTAGTTCGCGCGGTGCCACAGCAGCCAATCTGTTCTAGAAACAAATGCCTGAAGAGGGCCACGCTTGTGTAGAAATTGTCCACATAAAGATGGTACCCCTTGCCAAATAAGGGTGACACCAAGTCACCTGTCTTCCCACTGCTCCCCAGGTAGTTAGGGCAACCGACCGGCTCCAGGGTCTGATCTTTTCCCTCATAGATCCGAAATTTGTGGGTATAGCCTGTGGCCCTTTCACAGAGCTTATACAATTTGACCCCATACCGGGCACGCTTGCTTGGGATGTATTGTTTGAAGCCAAGGCGCCCGGTAAAATGTATTAGGGACTCGTCTACGCAGATGTTTTGCTCTGGGAAATACAAATCTGCAAATTTCTGGTTGAAATGGTCTATGAGGGGCCGAATTTTGTGGAGCCGGTCAAAAGCTGGGTGGCCTCTGGGACGGGAGGTGCTATTGTCACTAAAGTGCAGGAAACGCAGGATGGCCTCAAAACGTGCCCTGGACATAGCAGCAGAGAACATGGGCATGTGATGAATTGGGTTCGTGGACCAATATGACCGCAATTCATGCTTTTTAGTTAGACCCATGTTGAGGAGAAGGCCCAGAAAAGTTTTAATTTCGGAAACTTGGACTGGTTTCCACCGGAAAGGCTGGGCATAAAAGCTTCCTGGGTTGGCGGTTATAAATTGTGTGACATACCGATTTGTTTCGGCCACGACTAAGTCCAAGAGCTCCGCAGTCAAGAACAGCTCAAAAAATCCCAGGGCCGAACCGATCTGAGCTGTCTCAACCCGAACTCCAGACTGGGCGGTGAAAGGGGGAACTACAGGTGCGGCTGAAGTTGGGGACTGCCAATCGGGGTTTGCCAGCACCTCAGGGATTCTAGGGGGTCTACGGGCCCGTCTTTGAGGTGGCTGCGACGGGGTAACTAATGCACGTGCCGCCGTACCAGCTTCAACTGCCCTTCTGGTGCTCGCCACTTCACCATCTTGTACGGCAGTGCTGGTACTAGGTCCAGGATGGGCTGCGCTGCTGGTGTATGCCTCACCACGTAATCCGACAGCGCCAGCCCCACTCTGCTGCCCTTGAAGCGGATCCTGCGCAACCTGTGGTCTAGCGACACGGGGCCGGGTACGCCTGGTGCTATCAGGCACCTCAACCTCCTCGTCTGAACTTTGAGTCAGACTGCCACTTCTTTCTACAGGTTCATATTCTGACCCGCTAGATTCATCAGATGAAGGTTCCCATTCCTCATCTGACTGGGTCAGAAGCCTGTAGGCCTCTTCAGAAGAATACCCCTTGTTTGACATTTGGGCTACTAAATTTAGGGGTATTCCCTGAGACTACCCAAGAAAAAAAGCTAGCCTGTCTTACAAATGGGAGGCTAGCGAAGTACCGGAGGCCGCTGCGGTTGATAAAAAATATCAAAACAGATTTTTTTTATCGCCGCAGCGCTTGTAAAGTGATTGTGCAGTGATCAAAAAATATTTTTTTTTTGTCACTGCGGCGGGGCTGGCGTGGGTGAACGCACGTGTGGGCGACCGATCAGGCCTGATCGGGCAAACACTGCGTTTTGGGTGGAGGGTGAACTAAGGTGACACTAATAGTATTATAGATCTGACTGTGATCAGTTTTGATCACTTACAGATGCTATAAAAGTACAAATGCTGATTAGCGATACGCTAATCGGCGAATAAGGGACTGCGGTGCGGTGGGCTGGGCGCTAACTGATCCCTAAACTACCTAACCAAGGGGCCTAAACTATCCTAAACCTAACAGTCAATACCAGTGAGAAAAAAAAGTGACCGTTTACACTGATCACTTTTTTCCCTTTCACTAGTGATTGACAGGGGCAAGAAGGGGTGATCAAGGGGTTAATTGGGGTGATGGGGGTGATCTGGGGCTATGTGTGGTGTTTGGTGCTACTCACTGTGATGCCTGCTCCTCTGCTGAGACCAACCGACGAAAAGGACCAGCAGAGGAGCAGGGAAGCCATTTAACACATCATATTTACTAATATGATGTGTTAGATGGCTTGTGATTTGTGATTTTAAAAATCGCCAGCCTGCCAGCCACGATCATTGGCTGGCAGGCTGGTTACGTGACCCCCCTCTAACTTTTGCCGGCCCGCAATGCGCATGCGCGGGCCGGCTCAGACCGAAATCTCGCGTCTTGCGATATGACGCACGGATGCGTCCAGGAGAAATGAATCGACCGCCTCCCGGACGCATCCGTGCGTTCAGCGGTCGGGAGGTAGTTAAGCAGACTGTGATTGTCTATTGTGACTTAGATGAAGATCAGATCACATTTTATGACTAATTTGTGCAGAAATCCATATCATTCCAAAGGGTTCACATACTTTTTCTTGCAACTGTATATGTATACAGAAGGACTCGGCTTCACACACCTTCACAGCAGCTTGCCCCTTTAACTATGAGTTCCACAGCACTCCACCCCCTTGACAGTGACCTCTACAGCACCCGCCCCTTTAACAATGACTGCCATAGTACCCCGCTCCCTTAGCAGGGACCGCCACTGTACCGTGCTCACTTAACAGTGACCTCACAGTATGCCACTGCCCCTTTAATAGTGGCCTCCACAGTCCCTTCCCCTTTAACAGTGACCTCCACAGCGGACGCTTCTTTATTAGTGACCTCCACAGTACCCTGTCTTGTTAACAGCGATTTCCACAATAACCTGCCCCCTTAGCAGTGCTCTCCACAGTGCTCCGTTCCCTTAAAACGTGACCTCTACAACACTCTGCCCCTTAACAGTAACCTCTACAGCACCTCGACCCTTAACTGTGACCTCCACTGTTCCCTGCCCCCTTAAAAGAGAACTCCACAGCGCCCACCCCTTTATTAGTGAGCTCCACAGTACCCCATCTCCTTAACAGTGATTTCCACAACAACCCATTCCCTTAACAGTGGCCTCTACAGCAATCTGCCTCTTAACACGGACCTCCATAGAGAACCACCCCTTTAACTGTAACCTCTACAGCGGCCTGCCCCTAGGGTGGCCAGAGGTCTGGTTTTAGGCCAGACAGTCCGGCTTTCAGACTCCCTGTCCTCTGGCCGGCGCAGGGTCTGGACAAATACAGGGATGTCCTTTTGAACAGCTCACTCTCAGACAGCAGCACTGTAGCTCACAGAGGTTGATTTTTTTACCTTCATTTTTTAAATCCCCGTCGGCTGCGGAGTGGTATGGGGTGTGGCCTAACTGGGTCAGGGGCGTGGCTTAGCAGGAACTGGGGGTAATGTTTTTAAGTCCGTCTTTTGAGGATGGCCTTAATGGCCACCCTACCTGCCCCCTTAACTGTGACCTCCACAGCACCCTGCCCCTTTAAAGCCGACCTATAGCAGTGAAGAAAAATGGCTGGGTTGTTATAGAAATCTGGTGTAAAACTGTGTGTATGTTGAGACTAAGGCCTCTTTCACACGGGCGAGCTTGCTGCGATTTTCACGCAACTTACAAGTGATGCGTGAAAATCACAGCTCATGTGCACAGCCCTATAGAAATAAATGGGTCCGGATTCAGTGGGGGTGCAATGCGTGAGGTGAACGCATTGCACCCCCACTGAATCCGGACCCATTTATTTCTATAGGGCTGTGCACATGAGCTGTGATTTTCACGCATCACTTGTGCGTTGCGTGAAAAATCGCAGCAAGCACTATATTGTGCGTTTTTCATGCAATGCAGGCCCCATAGAAGCGAATGGGGCTGCGTGAAAATCGCAAGCATCCGCAAGCAAGTGCGGATGCGGTGCGATTTTTCATGCACGGTTGCTAGGAGACTATCGTAATGGGGACCCGATCTTTATTATTTATAAAAATAGCATTCTTAATACAGAACTTAGCGATGGAGGGGTTAAAAAATGGAAAAAAATTATTAAGCTCATATCATCCACTTGTTCACGGAGCCCGGCTTGCCTTCTTTGATGACCTGTGAGGAAAAGGACCTTTGGTGACGTCACTGCGCTCATCACATAGTCCATCACCATGGGGGATGGATCATGTGATGGACCATGTGATGAGCGCAGCGCCGTCACCAAAGGTCCTTTTCTCCCAGGTCCTCAAAGAAGAGAAGCCAGGCTGCGCGAACAAGTGGATGAGGTGAGTTAAAAAAAAAAAAATTTAACCCCTCCATCCCTGTATTAAGAATGCTATTATTTTCCCTTATAACCATGTTATAAGGGAAAATAATAAAATTTACACAACACCGATCCCGAACTTCTGTGAAGAAGTCCGGGTACAGGTCTGGGTACCAAACATGCAGATTTTTCTCACACGTGTGCAAAACGCATTAAAACGCTTTGCACTCGCTCAATTTCCCGCAACGCGACGCCAGTGTGAAAGAGGCCTAAGAGCTTCTATTGGTTGAGAAGGGTCATGTGACTAGGCTTCTATAGGGTAATGCATTTTTTGGAAATATCTCAGTAACGGTACATGCTAAAGAGCTGAGACCCGTCTAAAACCTTCCCGGACACCCGATGTATCTGTGTGCCAAATTTCAGAATTGTAAATGCGATGGTGCAGATTCGTTTTGCAGACATACACTGCTGAAAAAAAAGAAATATGCCAGAATACCTCCTCAAATAAAAAAAAAATATCAAAAAGGTTACATATATCTCAACATGGCATCAATAAAAATCTATAGCTCTCCCTATCTATAGCTCCAGCGGTAGAAAATAATAAAGTTATGGGTTTCAGAATATGGCAACAGAAAGCAATCTTTTATTCTAAGAAAAGTGCTTTTTAGTTTTCTAAAAGTAGTAAGACAAAAGTAAAAGCATATAAATTTGGTATAACCATAATCGTACTGACCCGTAGAATAAACTTAATTTAATTTTTGCCATGTAGTAAATACCTAAAAAACGATTTCAGGAATTGCAATGTTTTTTTCAGTCACCCCCCCCCCCATAAAAAATAAAAATAAAAATTCCAATACAGTAGAGGTACCTCAAAAATAATGTTGGCAATAAAAAATACAACTTGTCTTTCATAATGCTAACTAACGTTTCACACAACTTTTGCATAAATCAATATTACAAGCAACTAGAAACTTTTTAAATATGTCTTATCAGTGAAAATGTCTAGTTCTTATGTTTCATCACAGTTTATCTCTCCCCCTTCCTTGCTAAATGGTATTCTCTTTGAAATATGCTTCGAATCCATCCAGTACAGAAGCAGCTCACAGAAGGATCATATTGCACGTCAATACAAGTTCATGGAGAGGGGAGGGGGGAGTGAGCAGCAGCAGCAGTGTGAGACGGGCACAGCAAAAGAGACCGCTGCAGCTAAATAGGAAGTTTGTTTTATAGCAAGTACTTTATTCACAACCATACAGGTCAGTACTTCTGTGTAATGTCCTCTGTGATCCTGGGGCTGCTTGCGAGTCCGTAAGAGAAAGTCAAGAAGCAGATTCTTTTCTACTTTCTGTGTGCAGTGGATGGTAGCTAGTCTCCACCCATCACATCTAAGAGAAATGAAAGACTAGACATTCAGCATGCACAGGGGAAAACTGCTAAAAAAATGGCAGATACAAGTGATATAATAGCCAGAAAGCACCTGCTCCTGGAGGCTGTTCTCCCACCTCATGTCATGCCCTTCTACTCTTGATTAACAGGGCCAGGCCAGTGTTGGTCTCCTCCTGCCGGCCCTGTCTGCCAGAGAAATCTCGCGCCTGCCCCGTCCCGTTCAGTATTCGGCGAAGGCGCAGTGAGGAAAGGATGCTTTCTGGCTGCTGGCTTCCTCACTGCGCCTGCTCCGAATACTGAACGGGACGGTGCAGGCGCTGGATTTCCCTGGCAGACAGGGCCGGCAGGAGGAGACCAATGCTGGCCTGGCCCTGTCAATCACGAGTAGAAGGACATGACATGAGGTGGGAGATCGGAGCCTCTAGGAGCATGTGCAACGCCCCCCTGCTCCTAGAGGCTAATTTGCATATAATAGTTATAATTGCATAAAAACAGGGGCACACTGAAAAAAAAAAAGAATAGCAGAGTTAAATTCAGGTGACATTTGCACATGTTTAATAGCAAAAATTGTGGTGACAGAAACCCTTTAAGTACCATATTAGGTGGCATTCTTAGGGTACTTTCACACTAGCGTTAGAAGAATCCGACAGGCAGTTCCGTTGCAGGAACTGCCTGCTAGATCAGGAAATCCGTATCCAAACGGATATCATTTGTTTCCGGATCCGTCTGACAAATGCATTGAAATACCGGATCCGTCTCCCCAGTGTCATCTGGAAAAATGGATCAGGTATTTATTCTTTTCACATTTTTAAAGGTCTGCGCATGCATAGACTGGAAAAGTGGATCCGTCAATGCAGCAATTTCCCGAACACTTGGTACTGGATTCGGCATTAATACACTTCAATGGACATGAATGCTGGATCCAGCAAGTGTACCAGAATTTTGGCTGGAGAAATTACCGCAGCATGCTGCAGTATTTTCTCCGGCCAAATACCGTAAAAGGGGTGGACTGGAAGACATCCTGATGCATACTGAAGGGATTGCTTTCCATTCAGAATGTATTAGGACAAAACTGATGCGTTTTTTTCCGGTATTGAGCCCCTATGATGAAACTCAATACCGGAAAACTTTAACGCTAGTGTGAAAGTAGCCTTATTGGGTTATTGCAGGTTTAGCTGTAGAAACTAGAAAAAGCAGACATGGCATACTTTGCATACATGATCTGGTGAAGAGCTACCCTATTGCTAGTTGCTCATCTGAATAAATTAGGCAACGTAGGCACAACTCTCGGCTGCTGCATATCCCCGGTATTTCAGGCAATATACAATGCTGCATATGCAGTAAATCATAGAAAAGAAAGAACACTGGTTTGTATGGACCACTCTGCTGCTAGATTGAAGATGGGGACAGTCCTTGCTTGACACAAAAGGTTTATTTAGACTGAATAAACCTTTTGCACTCACCAAGGACCATCCTTATCTTTAAAGGGAATCTGTCACCTGCTTCCACTGTATTTAACCAATGCCATTGCAATGTACCTCTGTCATTAAAACGATACAGTACCTTTATTAGGATTATCCAGCTTTCTGAACCCCAGATAATTAACTTTGTTTGGTATGCAAATGAGGCTCAGTGCCCAATGGGGCATCAACGATTCAAGAAGCTCAAGCCCACCTCTTTTAAGCACTCAAGCCAGCTTACTTCAAGAGCCCAAGCTTGCCTCTCCCAAATGCCCAAGTTGTTCCCAGTACCTCCCCTTACTCCTTCCAGTCCACCTCCTCCTCCTCCTCACTGTCTTCTTTCAACTCCACCTGCGACAGCATCTGCCTCAAGAAAATCCTGCATTATCAATGGCTTGGCACATACACTGAACCTACAGTGAGTCTGGTGTCCACCACAGGGAAGTCACTGCACAAGCGTAGAGAGTTCCCTGTTCTGCACTTGTTCTTAGTGGTTCTAAACCTTCTATTAATGTCTGTTCTCTTTCCTTCATGGGTATTCTCCCAGTTAAAGGGCTTCTGTCACCTCACTAAAGTCTTTTTTTTTTTGGCTTCTTATAATCCTTATACTGCGATATATTATATATATAATGCTATTACTCATTTTGGTTCAGTAGTTAATAAAAAAAACTGACTTTTATAATATGTAAATTACCTCTCTACCAGCAAGTAGGGAGGCTACTTGCTGGTAGCAGCCGCATCCTCCTTTCATAAAGACGCCCCCTCCTCATGTTGATTGACAGGGCCAGCGAGCGCACTCGTCTTCTGGCTGGCCCTGTCTGCGTTCAAAATCTGGCGCCTGCGCCGTACCTGTCTTCAGTTGGCGCAGGCGCACTGAGAGGAGGACACTCGCTCGGCCGGTCTATCCTCAATGCGCCTGCGCCGATGACGTCACATCTACACCCGGTGAAGGCGCACTGAGGATGGAGCGGCCGAGCAAGCGTCCTCCTCTCAGGCACCAGATTTTTAACGCAGACAGGGCCAGCCAGAAGACGAGTGCGTTCGCTGGCCCTGTCAATCAACATGAGGAGGAGGCGTCTTTATGAAAGGAGGATGCGGCTGCTACCAGCAAGTAGTCGCCCTATTTGCTGGTAGAGAGGTAATTTACATATTATAAAAGTCCGTTTTTTTAATTACCGTATTTATCGGCGTATAACACGCACTTTTTCCCCCTGAAAATAGGGGGCAAATGATGTATGCGTGTTATACGCCGATTAGGGCTGAGAGGCAGGACTGAGCCGGCCGGCACAGCGGAGGGAGGAGGAGGGAGGAGGAAGGAGGAGGGAGTCCCTCCCTCCCCACTGTGCGCGGCTGCCGCTGAAGACCAACGAGGACAGAGTAGGAGGAGGAGGGGAGGGACTGTGGCCACTGCGCCACCAATGAATGTGCCGGCCATATCCCACAGGGTCCCCCTCCTCCCCCCCATCATTGGTGGCAGTTTGCAGTTCCGATCGGAGCCCCAGCAGTGTAATGCTGGGGCTCCGATCGGTTACCATGGCAGCCAGGAGTCACGCTACTGAAGCCCTGGCTGCCATGGTATGTTAGTGAGCAGAGAGCAGCGCATTATACTCACATGCGCTGTGGCCGCCGGTCGCTCCTTATTCTGTCTGTGCGGCGGATTGCTAGTGCTTACAGCATTAGCAATGCGCCGCACAGACCTATGAGAAGGAGCGACCGTCGGCCACAGCGCACGTGAGTATAATGCGCTGCTCTCTGCTCACTAACATACCATGGCAGCCAGGGCTTCAGTAGCGTGACTCCTGGCTGCCATGGTAACCGATCGGAGCCCCAGCATTACACTGCTGGGGCTCCGATCGGAACTGCAAACTGCCACCAATGATGGGGGGGAGGAGGGGGACCCTGTGGCCACTGCCACCAATGATTAATACTGGGGAGGGAGGGGGGGGGGGGGGTTTGCGTTACCAGAGGGGGCAGATCAGAGGCTTTATTTGAAATTTTATTTTTTTTCCTGAAATTTCCCTCTTAAAAGGAAGGTGCGTGTTATACGCCTGTGCGTGTTATACGCCGATAAATACGGTAACTACTGAACCAAAATGAGTAATAGCATTATATATTAATATATCACAGTATAAGGATTATAAGAAGCCAAAAAAAATGACTTTAGTGGGGTGACAGAAGCCCTTTAAGTTGTTCTCTAGTGCTAAGTTTCGACAGTTTGTTTAAGGGGTTTTCATAATTCTTTGGTCTTTTAATTTATTTTGGATTTAAGTCCTATGGAAAAACATGACACACAAAATGGCATACAGGGGCGGACTAACCATAGACCCTACAGGGAGATTTCCCAGTAGGTCGATGGGCTGGGTATATAATGCAACAAAAAAAAGGGGGTCAGTCAGGTGCACGTTGCTGTGGCTGAAAACACAAAGTAAAAAATACAATGCAACAGCTCTCTTCAAACCAAATAAAGTACAAAAAAGTATTCTAATGCTATGCTTATTATGTAAATTAGAGATGTAAATTAGAGATGCCTGGCAAATACATTTTGTACAAAATTATTTGGGCCCGTCTGCCAAACGTCAAGGTGATCTCTGTAAGACTAGATCCTAACACTAAATTCTACCTGTTATGCACCATGACAGCTACCATACAATTCAGTGAGTGTAGGTTCCACATGCATGCTGGGCCCATATTAATTTTTATTATCTTTGGTGCCAAAATGGCCTCCATTAAATCCAGGGAATGCAGGTACCAACATGCATGCCGAGCCCACTCCACACCTCTCCTGGTGCCAAATGGCCACCAACGATTGCAGTGAGCGTCCACCCTGAACTCAACTGTATAACCATCCTTAGGACGGTGATATAGATGAATACTGTGGTAAGGGGCAGCAGTAATTTCTGCTGCACTTTGGTATTTGGTTCTGCTGGGGCAGTATTTTGTGGCACCATGTGCCAGAATTATGGCCTCTTAATGATTATGGTGCATCAGACACCAGTGGGGTTTACTATTAAGATTGGTGAATGAAATACCAGTCCTAATACATTCATCCCATTTAAATTGATCATTATGGTGATTTTATGTGGACCAGTGAAGTGCTCTTTATTTTCACCAGTAATAACCTATGCTAAAACCTATCTCAGATATGGCCACCAGTAAGTCATGTGCATGAATAAATAGCTTAATGCATTTTCATATGGAGTGCATGCCAGTTTTGCTTTTATTTGGAAAAAGTCCACTTGACATGAGATTTAATAAACTGTCTAAATGTGTGAAGAAACTTTCATGGGATTATAGACCACACACAATTTAATAGTCTTTAAATAAGACACATGGACACAGAAATTAGGCCATGGCCAACTTTATTAAATATCATCTTAAACAATGTCCTAATCTTTCAAAAAAAAAGTTTGCACAATGGCTGTGCTTCTTAGTAACACATAACTATAAAAGAACAGTTACGTTTGGGCTTCCCTAAAGTCTTTTCAGCCATATTATTCCCTATTTCAGCTGCACAGCTAGATGCATCTGCCAGTAATGTATGCAGTGACCTCACTTCCCACTACATTTTGTCTTTTTCTAGGAAGCTCGGAAAGCTGACAAGAAGGGAGAAATCTGAATTCTAGACACACAGGAGCTTCTCTGTTTTTCAAAAGCAGTGTAGAAGCAGTGCTCAAAAGCTGAACTAGCTCTAACACGCCCCAATTTCCAGGAGCATCTTCCAAGTCTCTGTTACCAGGGATGGATCTTGCCTGACAACAGGCAGTCGACTGCAAATAAGTAGAAGTGAGACCCCTAGTAGCCATAACTTTACAGCTTTTTTCAGGTGGACGCAGGCATATTTTTTAAGTTATTTAGAAATGTGCCAGTTACACCATTCTATATTAAATGAAATTGTGTCAAAGTACATTGCCTCTTTAAGATAAACCCTGAAATAAGCAAAACTATAATAATAAAAACTCTGAATAAATAAATCAATAACTAAACCAGCCATAAGCTCGACTGAAAACCAGTTCAAATTTTACCTTTCCACTCTCTAACAGAGAGCGACTTAACCCTCCTTCTTACAAAGAGGTTATGACAACAGAAAAATAAGGCTGGGAGGGTGAGGAAGAAAACAGAAAGAAGGTTCAATTGACAGTCCACTATGCCAGACACCCTAATTTTATATACAACCCGGTCACAGGGTTTCTTGGCATCCAAGGACCCTCTAGTTCCATAGCTGCTAGTCCCATGGCCTTAAATTTGGAGGGACTGTCTTTAACAGTCTTGGCAAATTCAAAAGGCTGCATGAATGTGGGTGTTCCTGGGTGGATTTAGGGTGTTCCCAGGGCAGGGTTTACTTGCCCTGAATTTTTGGTATGTATGCTCTTGCTCATCCCTAAATCTGCTGTTTAGTCTTTGTGCATGAGTTTCTTTTAGCATGTTTTTTTTATAAAAAAATTTTTATGGTGAGAAAAGTGTTCTGCTTTTATTACAGAAACAGCGCCCCTCATATCCATGGTCTGTGTCTGGTATTACAATTTTGCCTCATTAAAATGAATGGTTCTAAACTGCTATACTAGGCACATACATACATATTATTTGAAAAATTACCAAATTGCCTCCAGTATTTGATAAAAAAAGAAAATGGGGAAGCGCCTCACCCAGCCATGGCTTCTGTTCTCCTACATATTCTCGTCTAATCTTTGACAAAGTGTAAATATGCCCTTTGTTCTATAGATGGAGATAACACCTCCTGGTGTTTGTCAGATAAGCTGAAATTGATGCAACTGGACAAACCTTCGACACATTTTTGGCTTCCTTCCAGGAATCGAACTAAGTTTCAGTGATGAGTGCTTGCAACAACAACAAAAAAAAAAATAATTAAAAAAAACCACACACACACGATATTCAAGCCAGGGATCTGTCTGATCATTAATAGTATGGCTGATTTTATAGAAAATAGAGCCTTGGGTAAAAAGTGAAGTAGCGGTCACCCTCACCATTTTTAGGCAGGCCTTTTTGTAATTTAAACAAGAAATATATAAGATAATACTGTCATACAATATCTAAATAACACCTTCATACACTATCCAAATATAATGCTACATACTATTGAAATATATTGCCCCCACAGTAATGACATTTATAAGGGTTATCCAACTTCTGCCTTAAGCCCCATGCACATAACCATATTTTTTGTCCACATCCAATCTGCATTTTTTGAGGAGCTAATGTGGACCCATTCATTTCAATGGGGCTGCAAAAAAAGCCACAGCACACCGTGTGCTGTTCGCATCCATATGTCTGTTCCACCATCCCACAAAAAAGATGCAATTCATATGCTATTCTTGTCCATTTTGTGGACAAAAATAGGCATTTTCAACATAGGAGAAGATGTGCGGAATGGCAAAATGCAGGATTCACAAGGCTAGTCTTCATTTTGCGGATCTGCAATTTGCGGACCACAAAACGGACATGGTTGTGTAAATGAGACTTTACTCCTTCTTTCCCTTTACACTCAGTCAGGCACATCCTGAGTTCCTCCCTGCATATTCCTTTGAATTGCCAACTCCTTGTGCCATCTTTCCACTCCAGCCTATGCTGCTCAATTTTGGCATCAGATTTTTATCTGTGTTCATTAATTGATGGTTTAGTTAAGAAAAACTGTTAAAAAAAATTAGAAAGGCTGTTGACTCTTGTGAATATCTCTGGACTGGAAGACTAAAGAGCAAAGTCATGGACGTGACACTGGTGGAAGTATGATGGGCTGTCAGACTGACAGTCAGATATAGGGATACAAGTCACTTGATTATATTACAAAGTGGCAGGTTTACAGTATATACAGTCAGGTCCATAAATATTGGGACATCGACACAATTGTAACATTTTTGGCTCTAGACACCACCACAATGGATTTGAAATGAAACGAACAAGATGTGCTTTACCTGCAGACTGTCAGCTTTAATTGGAGGGTATTTACATCCAAATCAGGTGAACGGTGTAGGAATTACAACAGTTTGCATATGTGCCTCCCACTTGTTAAGGGACCAAAAGTAATGGGACAATTGGCATCTCAGCTGTTCCATGGCCAGGTGTGTGTTATTCCCTCATTATCCCAATTACAATGAGCAGATAAAGGTCCAGAGTTCATTTCAAGTGTGCTATTTGCATTTGGAATCTGTTGCTGTCAACTCTCAAGATGAGATCCAAAGAGCTGTCACTATCAGTGAAGCAAGCCATCATTAGGCTGAAAAAACAAAACAAACCCATCAGAGAGATAGCAAAAACATTAGGTGTGGCCAAAACAACTGTTTGAAACAGAATTGTGTCGATGTCCCAATATTTATGGACTTGACTGTAAGACTAATGACCCATATGCAAAATAAAATAAAAATGATGTTCGCTATCCAAAAATACCATCGTAAAATGCTTCAATAATACCGCCATACGGTCTCTACAGAACTGCTTGTATATTAATGTCAAAATAATACTACAATATACACATCATACACCTCCATATAATGGCCAAATAATATACAATATCAAAATACTAACCCATAATATACTGCCATATAGTTTTCTCATTGTACTGCAATTCATCTTCCAAATAACACCATATACTGGTGGGCTACAGCAATAAATCAGTTATTTATTACTCCCCGAGGTTTGAGTGTTTCGGACAGCAAGAATAGCACAGTCTGTACCTCTATTCTTGTTGTCAAAAACAGCAAGAACCCTGGCTGAAATCTGACAGACCTCAACATAAGTTAGTAATATAAAAATATCTATCATACCAGTCATGGTCCTGTTAAGAACTCATCTTAAGAACAGTATAGATCTTTGATGTTCACCTCATTATATTCAAATCCACGTTAGGCCTTATTCACATGTCAGTGATTGTGAGCCACAACAAAGAGTGAAGCCTACACAGAGATGAGAACATTTGCACAAATTCTGTATTCATGACCCGCACCTGGTTTTGGCTCACAATCACTGACCAAAGCACTGACGTGAGAACAAGGCCTCAGACATGATGTTTGGGCTGAATAGCTTCTCCAGCCCTGACATCAGTAGCATTACGTATTCCTCCAGACTGGCACAGTACAGTCCAGTGATTGCAATAGGTTACCAGAGCTAGTAATGTTACTCACCTTTGCAGAGTTGGCGGGCTCATTAGTGTACCAGAGAATTCTCTGGTGGGTCCAGACTTAATAAAGATTTAGCAGAAAATAACCCCATGTGGAGGTGATTTTGGAGCCTTGAGTCTGCTTCTTTATCACGCTCTCTGCCCACTATATCTGTTGTTGCCAACTGGATGTCATGTATCATATTCAGCTCTGCCATCTTTCCTGATCATCTTACCTCTATCTAACCTGACCATAACAAGTTCAACAACAAAGCAGTCCTTAACACTTTCAGTTCTGAACTCAATATTTAAGGACCCCTCCACCACTGCTGCTTACCTGAGCAATAGGTTTGTCAGTTTCGGTATTGCTTGGATTGCCCCTAGCTTTAATCTTCTGCCATTTACCTTTGCCGTTTTGATTATTGTGTTGCATGAACTCTGCCAGCCCTGCTCTTTTGCTGAAATGACAAAAAATTACATTGGTACTATGAACTAGTTTCTACTCATGTCAGTCGTTACCCACAGATTCCACACCAGAGGAGCTGACCTCCATGTGTGGCCATCCATGAGCATCGACTATCCAGGTAGGCCTCACGTCATTCTTATGAGTTGATTCACAAATCTATATCAGCTTACTGATAATGTTTTGTGCATGCAATAAAAGCAAAGTTTACAATGCAATTAAAAATGGATGTGTGCATATTCTGTGTGGATAAAAGGTGGGGCCTTAGAGCCATGCCCCCTGGTGGGCCAGAGGAGCCTGAGGACTAAGTCTACCTGCTTGCTCCATTTTAAAGCAGTGAGCCAGAGGTGGAGCCTCTGGGAATGACTGCTAGGTGAGTATTACATACTGTATATTTTTTTTAACCCCACCATTTAACCCACCCTATGAGAGACCCTGAATGACTGTCCAGTCAGATGCTTTCAAACATCAGTGAACATAAAATTCACTAAATAGTTATTTTTTGTGGCTGCCTAACCAAATAACACAGGTTAAGACAAAAGTAGTTTTTGTTTTCCCCAAAAAACAGGATTATTCATGCAGTTTCATTATGTCGTTTTCTATAATGACCCTTGATTAGGGCTACCTGGTCTGTTCCTGATGTCAACTTGTATTGCCAAAGAGGTCCTCAAACATTTGTGCAACAAAGATATGAATACAGCAATCTTGGGGTTGGCCCGCAGCAAGGTCTTGTTCACTCATATTGTACTGGTTATGCCGCTGTAGAGCCACGTGTCACTATGAGTGGCCTTCTCTCCATAATTGTACAATTTTACTTTGTTCCTCGTTCCTCCATTATATACAGCCTTGAATGCTTCTGGATAACATTGCCATACACAACAGATGATTAAAGAAGAATATGTAAATCAGCCACTCTACCTCAAAATAGACTACTTGTGGCATTTAAATGGAAGTCCTGTAGGTCAGTGCTTTCCCAGTAGCATAACAAGGAATAGTACTAACACACAATTTCCAACTCCAGATGACCTGTATTGTCCTTCTTAGGGTGCATTCACATGACCGTATGTATTTTGCAGTCCACAAAATGCGGATCCACAAAAAATATGGATGTCTGTGTTGCATCCAGTCGGCTAATGGATTTTAAGATGATGCAATAAACGCTGGAATTTTACCAGTGGCCTAAATGCTGAAATTTACACATTTTTGCACTTTGGCAAAAATAGGACATGTTTTATCTTTTTGCGGGACTGCAGAATGGACACACAGATGCGGATAGTACACGGCGTGCTGTCTTTAATTTTTTTGCGGCCCCATTGAAATGAAGGTGGATAAACAATACAGTGAATGGCGACACGTGCAGCATTACATAGACAGTCAATATATTTATTTATATAGTTGGGCTTTATTTGGGGTGCACTTGGTTACCATACTAAAATATGGTGGCAATACACACTGTTGCTAGCCCGCCACTAACCAAACATGTTTCTATGATGCCTCAATAATTAAAATAAGGAACTTATACTGAAGTCTGCCTTTACAGTTAATAAAACCATTGAAGGGTTTTTCCATTTTGTCTGATAGACAGGTATCCGACACCCTGCACCTCCACCGATCAGCTGTTCCCAAGTCGGTTCTACACTGCTCCATTGTGTAGAGGACAGAGGTGAATGCCGCAGTAACCAGTTTAGCCCACTACACAATGGACAGAGCTGTGTAGTTCCAACAGTGGAGCTACTCAGGAGCAGCTTATCGGTGGAGATGCAGGGTGTCGTACCCCCACAGATCACATATTGATGGACAAGCAATCAAGGTAGGCTACTAATACAAAAATCCCAGAAAACCCCTTAAAGACATTCATTTTTTAACAATGTTTAACCCCTTAAGGACCCCCACCGTACATGTACGGCGCTGGTGGACGTGACTTAAAGACCAGCGCTGTACATGTATGGCGGGCTGATCGGGTGGGTGCAGGAGCTGCGCCCGCCCGATCAGCGGCACGGACCCGGCAGTCACTGACAGCTGGGCCCCTGCTGCATACGCTGGCATCGGTGAAGACACCGATGCCGGAATATTAACCCCTTGTATGCCACGGTCAAAGCTGACCACGGCATGCAGAGGGTTTGCGGAGGGTACGTGTGCCCTCCGCTTCTCCATTGGGTCCCATCGGGAAACCTGCTCTATAACAATATCAAGTGATCCATCCCTTCACCTGAACGCCATAGAAAAAATAAAATAAAAACTTGCTAAAACAACCATTTTTTGTCACCTTACATCACAAAAAGTGCAACACCAAGTGATCAAAAAGGTGTATACCTCCCAAAATGGTACCAATCAAACCATCACCTTATCCCGCAAAAAATGAGCCCCTACATAAAACAATCGGGCAAAAAATAAAATAAATTATGGCTCTCAGAATATGGAGACACTAAAACATGCTTTTATTGTGTAAAACTTAAATAAATAAAAAAAGTAAACATATTAGGTATCGCCACGTCCGTAACGATCTGCTGTATAAAAATATAACATTATTTAACCACCTCAGCCCCCCTAGCTGAAACATCCTTAATGACCAGACCACTTTTTACACTTCTGCACTACACTACTTTCACCGTTTATTGCTCGGTCATGCAACTTACCACCCAAATGAATTTTACCTCCTTTTCTTCTCATTAATAGAGCTTTCATTTGGTGGTATTTCATTGCTGCTGACATTTTTACTTTTTTTGTTATTAATCCAAATTTAACGATTTTTTTGCAAAAAAAATGACATTTTTCACTTTCAGTTGTAAAATTCTTTAAAAAAAACGATATCCATATATAAATTTTTCGCAAATTTTATTGTTCTACATGTCTTTGATAAAAAAAAAGTTTGGGTAAAAAAAAAAATGGTTTGGGTAAAAGTTATAGCGTTTACAAACTATGGTACAAAAATGTGAATTTCCGCTTTTTGAAGCAGCTCTGACTTTCTGAGCACCTGTCATGTTTCCTGAGGTTCTACAATGCCCAGACAGTAGAAAACTCCCATAAATGACCCCATTTCGGAAAGTAGACACCCTAAGGTATTCGCTGATGGGCATAGTGAGTTCATAGAACTTTTGTAATTTTTTGTCACAAGTTAGCGGAAAATGTATTTTTTTATTTTATTTTTTTTCCTTACAAAGTCTCATATTCCACTAACTTGTGACAAAAAATAAAAACTTCCATGAACTCACTATGCCCATCATGAAATACCTTGGGTGTCTTCTTTCCAAAATGGGGTCACTTGTGGGGTAGTTATACTGCCCTGGCATTTTAGGGGCCCAAATGCGTGCAAAGTAGTTTGCAATCAAAATGTGTAAAAAATGGCCTGTGAAATCCAAAATATGCTCTTTGGAATGTGGGCCCCTTTGCCCACCTAGGCTGCAAAAAAGTGTCACACATGTGGTATCGCCGTACTCAGGAGAAGTTGGGGAATGTGTTTTGGGGTGTCATTTTAGATATACCCATGCTGGGTGAGATAAATATCTTGGTCAAATGCCAACTTTGTATAAAAAAATGGGAAAAGTTGTCTTTTGCCGAGATATTTCTCTCACCCAGCATGGGTATATGTAAAATTACACCCTAAAACACATTCCCCAACTTCTCCTGAGTACGGCGATACCACATGTGTGACACTTTTTTGAAGCCTAGGTGGGCAAAGGGGCCCACATTCCAAAGAGCACCTTTCTCATTTCACAGGCCATTTTTTACAGATTTTGATTTCAAACTACTTTGCATGCATTTGGGCCCCTAAAATGCCAGGGCAGTATAACTACCCCACAAGTGACCCCATAAAAAAAAAATCATCATTTTCCGCTAACTTGTGACAAAAAATAAAAAGTTCTAGGAACTTGCCATGCCCCTCACGGAATACCTTGGGGTGTCTTCTTTCCAAAATGGGGTCACTTGTGGGGTTGTTATACTGCCCTGGCATTTTAGGGGCCCAGATGCGTGAGAAGTAGTTTAAAATCAAAATCTGTAAAAAATGGCCTGTGAAATCAGAAAGGTGCTCATTGGAATGTTGGAGAAGTTGGGGAATGTGTTTTGGGGTGTCATTTTGCATATACCCATGCTGGGTGAGAGAAATATCTCAGCAAAAGTCTACTTTTCCCATTTTTTTTATACAAAGTTGGCATTTGACCAAGATATTTCTCACCCAGCATGGGTATATGTAAAATGACACCCCAAAACACATTCCCCAACTTCTTCTGAGTACGGAGATACCACATGTGTGACACTTTTTTGCAGTCTAGATGCGCAAAGTTGCCCAAATTCCTTTTAGGAGGGCATTTTTAGACATTTGGATCCCAGACTTCTTCTCACGCTTTAGAGCCCCTAAAAAGTATAAATACCCCACATGGGCAGTATAAATACCCCACATGTGACCCCATTTTAGAAAGAAGACACCCCAAGGTATTCAATGAGGGGCATGCCGAGTTCATAGAAAAAAAAAAATTGGGGCACAAGTTTGCGGAAATTGATTATTTTTTGTTTTTTCTCACAAAATCTCCCTTTCCGCTAACTTGAGACCAAAATTTAAATCTTTCATGGACTCAATATGCCCCTCAGCGAATACCTTGGGGTGTCTTCTTTCCAAAATGGTGTTATTTGTGGGGTGTTTGTACTGCCCTGGCATTTGAGGGTCTCCGCAATCATTACATGTATGGCCAGCATTAGGAGTTTCTGCTATTCTCCTTATATTGAGCATACGGGTAATGAGATTTTTTTTTTCGTTCAGCCTCTGGGCTGAAAGAAAAAAATGAACAGCACAGATTTCTTCATTCGCATCGATCAATGTGGATGAAAAAATCTCTGCCAGAAAAAAAAAGGAGGGGAAAGGCGTCTGCCAGGACATAGGAGCTCCGCCCAACATCCATACCCACTTAGCTCGTATGCCCTGGCAAACCCGATTTCTCCATTCACATCAATTGATGTGGATGAATAAATCATTGCCGGGATTTTTTATTTTAATATATATATATATATATATATATATTATACACACACAAAGTGTTTGCCAAAGCATATGAACACCGCCGCCTCCTCAGCTCATATGCCTTGGCAAACGTATCTTTTACTGCAGAGGAGAAATCTCGTCTTGCAGAACCGCATACACCGACTTGTGTGTAATCTGACAGCAGCGCAAGGCTTCTGTCAGAATGCACATCAGTGCTGCAGCTAGTCGATTGGTTGGTACACCTGGAAGGTAAAAAAAAGAAAAAAACAGGTCGCAACGCAATAAATTTTATTAACTTTATAATAACTTTAGAACAGAACATATAAACTTTATTTAACCTTTGAAACTGAACGTTAACTTTTTTGCTTACTGGTGTTTTTTATAGGACAAACCTCTCCTTTCCCATGGGACAATGTGCAAAGCGCAAATCGCCCAAAGATGTGGCGACGTGCGTTATGCACTTTGTCCCAGGTGAAAGGAGAGGTTTGCAGCAGCTGTGTGTGAAAGGGCCCTAATAGCCCTGTGTGCCTGTCCTGTGAGATGTGATCCCTATGCTAAGTGTACCTGTGTGTGGTACTTCCGGAAACACTCTCCAAAGCATAGGGCAGGGTGGTCAGGGCAGTCAGGACAGAAATAGCGGGTGTCACGCCTTATTCCACTCCTGCTACAGACACATCTTTTTCGGGGTGACGGTTGGGTTGAGGTACCGGCAACGGCACTGGGGAAATGTCGCTCGTGTAGACGGCTAACTACACTGGTGGATGGGGCCACGGAACCTCCTGGATACAGGAGGTTCTCGATGATCTCTTCCTGAAATTTGAGGAAGGATCCTGTTCTCCCAGCCTTACTGTAGAGAACAAAACTATTATATGCAGCCAATTGAATTAAATATACAGACACCTTCTTATACCAGCGTCTGGTGCGTCGGGAAACTAAATACGGAGACAACATCTGGTCATTAAAGTCCACCCCTCCCATGAGCAAATTATAGTCGTGGACACAGAGGGGCTCACCGCCTAACCGCACCTTGGCCTGTCCGCTCCCCAGCCTGTGCACCCCACGCTATCTTGCTGAACGGCAAATAAAGCATCCATGAAGCATCGACCCTGGTGAGTGCCGCGTGTCTATTACCTACATTCCCGGCTTTGCATTACTTTCACCACGCTGAGCACCACATTATCTGGGTCCCCTGACACAGCCACAAGTTTCAGGAGTTCCGGATCGCAGGAGGTTGTAGCGTCTTTCATGTAGGAGCAGTGCCGCTGTTTTTCCTTTATTACCGCCTCACTATTCATTTTTTCAATGACTCTGGTTGCTCGCTCAATTTGGATTGTTGTGTCTGCGTGAATGGAGGAGAGCATGTAAACGTCACGCTTGTCTCTCCATTTCACCGCGAGCAGTTCTTCGTTACACAAGGCAGCCCTCTCCCCACTTGCAAGACGGGTGGTAAAGAGCCGTGGGGGGAAGCCCGCGCGACTAGTTCGCGCGGTGCCACAGCAGCCAATCTGTTCTAGGAACAAATGCCTGAAGAGGGCCACACTTGTGTAGAAATTGGCCACATAAAGATGGTACCCCTTGCCAAATAAGGGTGACACCAAGTCCCAGACTGTCTTCCCACTGCTCCCCATGTAGTCAGGGCAACCGACCGACTCCAGGGTCTGATCTTTTCCCTCATAGATCCGAAATTTGTGGGTATAGCCTGTGGCCCTTTCACAGAGCTTATACAATTTGACCCCATACCGGGAGCGCTTGTTTGGGATGTATTGTTTGAAGCCAAGGCGCCCGGCAAAATGTATTAGGGACTCGTCTACGCAGATGTTTTGCTCAGGGGTATACAAATCTGCAAATTTCTGGTTGAAGTGGTCTATGAGGGGCCGAATTTTGTGGAGCCTGTCAAAAGCTGGGTGGCCTCTGGGACGGGAGGTGGTATCGCTAAAGTGCAGGAAATGCAGGATGGCCTCAAATCGTGCCCTGGACATAGCAGCAGAGAACATGGGCATGTGATGAATTGGGTTCGTGGACCAATATGACCGCAATTCATGCTTTTTTGCTAGACGTTGAGGAGAAGGCCCAGAAAAATGTTTAATTCGGAAACTTGGACTGGTTTCCACCGGAAAGGCTGGGCATAAAAGCTTCCCGGGTTGGCGGATATAAATTGAGTGGCATACCGGTTTGTTTCTGCCACAACTAAGTCCAAGAGCTCCGCAGTCAAGAACAGCTCAAAAAATCCCAGGGCCGAACCGATCTGAGCTGTCTCAACCTGAACTCCAGACTGGGCGGTGAAAGGGGGAACTAATAGTGCAGCTGAAGTTGGGGACTGCCAATCAGGATTTGCCAGCACCTCAGGGATTCTAGGAGGTCTACGGGCCTGTCTGTGCGGTGGCTACGACAGGGTAACTACTGCACGTGCCACCGTACCAGCTTCAACTGCCCTTCTGGTGCTCGCCACTTCACCATGTTGTACGGCAGTGCTGGTACTAGGTCCAGGGAGGGCTGCGCTGCTGGTATATGCCTCACCACGTAATCCGACAGCGCCAGCCCCACTCTGCTGCCCTTGAAGCGGATCCTGCGCAATCTGTGGTCTAGCGACACTGGGCCGGGTACGCTTGATGGTATCAGGGACCTCAACCTCCTCGTCCGAACTTTGGGTCAGACTGCCACTGCTTTCTACAGGTTTTATATTCTGACCCGCTAGATTCATCAGATGAGGGTTCCCATTCCTCATCCGACTGGGTCAGAAGCCTGTAGGCCTCTTTAGAAGAATACCCCCTGTTTGACATTTGGGCTACTAAATTTAGGGGTATTCCCTGAGACTACCCAAGAAAAAAAGCAAGCCTGTCTTACAAATGAGAGGCTAGCAAAGTACCGGAGGCCGCTGCGGTTGATAAAAAATATCAAAACTTTTTACCGCTGCAGCGCTTGTAAAGTGATTGTGCAGTGATCAAAAAATATATATTTTTTGTCACTGCGGCGGGGAGGGCGTAGGTGAACGCACGTGTGGGCGACCGATCAGGCCTGATCAGGCAAACACTGCGTTTTGGATGGAGGGCGAACTAAGGTGACACTAATACTATTATAGATCTGACTGTGATCAGTTTTGATCACTTACAGATACTATAAAAGTACAAAAGCTGATTAGCGATACGCTAATCAGCGAATAAGTGACTGCGGTGGGCTGGGCTGGGCGCTAAACGATCGCTAAACTACCTAACCAAGGGGCCTAAACTATCCCTAAAACCTAACAGTCAATACCAGTGAAAAAAAAAAGTGACACTGATCACTTTTTTCCTTTCACTAGGTGATTGACAGGGGCGATCAAGGGGTTAATTGGGGTGCTGGGGGGTGATCTGGGGCTAAGTGAAGTGTTTGGTGCTACTCACTGTGATGCCTGCTCCTCTGCTGAGACCAACCGACGAAAAGGACCAGCAGAGGAGCAGGGAAGCCATTTAACTCATCATATTTACAAATATAATGTGTTAGATGGCTTCTGATTTGAGATCTTAAAAATCGCCAGCCTGCCAGCAACGATCATTGGCTGGCAGGCTGGTGACGTGACCTACCTCTAACTTTTGCCGGCCCGCGATGCGCATGCGCGGGCCGGCTAAGCGCGTCATCTCGCGAGACGTATATGCGTGACTGTGCCTGGAGCTGCCGCCTCCGGAACGCGATCCTGCGTTAGGCGGTCCGGAGGCGGTTAAACCCTCAGGTGAACACCATAAAAAAAAAACTGTGCTAAAACAGCTATTTTTTGTTACCTTACCTCACAAAAAGTGTATTATAGAGAAACCAAAAATCATATATACCCTAAAATAGTACCAACAAAACTGCCACCTTATCCTGTAGTTTCCAAAATGGGGTCAATTTTTGGGAATTTCCACTCTAGGGGTGCATCAGGGGGTCTTCAAATGTGACATGGCAACCTAAAATTATCCCAGTGAAATCTGCACTCCAAAAACCATATAGTGTTCCTTTCCTTCTGTGCCCTGCCATGTGCCTGTACAGCAGTTTACAACCACATATGGGGTGTTTCTATAAACTACAGAATCAGGGTAATAAATATTGAGTTTTGTTTGGCTGTTAACCCTTGCTTTGTTACTGGAAAAAAATTATTAAAATGCAAAATCTGCCCAAAAAGTTTAATTATGAAATTTCATCTACATTTTCCTTTAATTCTTGTGGAACACCTAAAGGGTTAACCAAGTTTGTAAAAACAGTTTTGAATACCTTGAGGGCCTATTATGTAAGCCCCAAAAAGTGACTTCAGATCTGAACTGGTCCTTAGAAAGTGGGTTTTGGAAATTTTCTTAAAACTTTTAAGATTTGCTTCTAAACTTCTAAGCCTTCTAACGTCCAAAAAAAAGAAAATGTCATTTACAAAATGATCCAAACATGAAGTAGACATATGGGAAATGTAAAGTAATAACTATTTTAGGAGGTATCACTATCTGTTTTAAAAGCAGAGAAATAGAAATTTTGAAGATTGCAGATTTTTCAAAATTTTGGGTAAATTAGGTATTTTTTTATAAATTAAAATTAAATATTTTGACTTAAATTTACCACTGTCATAAAGTACAATATGTGACGAGAAAACTATCTCAGAATGGCTTGGATAAGTAAAAGCTAAGTTAAGGTGAAAAATGGCCCAGGGTAGAAAAGGTTAATGGTAAGCTAGCACTGTTTGGCTGAGAAATGGTTGCAGTGTGGTTGAAAGTCTTAGCGAAATGCAGTTTTTACTGAAAATCAGTGCAGAATATAAACGTTGGTAATATATGTGCTGTTTTGTAAGCAATACTCAAAATCAGTAGCAATGTGGTGGCCTCTATGCTTCTTTACATTAAAGCCTAATTCACATGTCAGTGTTTTGGTCAGTGATTTCCATCAGTAATTGTGAGCCAAAACCAGGATTGGAACTTCCACAGACATAAGGTATAAGGGCTCATGCAAACGACCATATGTATTTTGAGGTCCACAAAAAACAGATCTGCAAAAAATACGGATGACATCCATGTGCATTCTGTATTGTGAGGAACGGAACAGCTGGCCCCTAATAAAACAGTCCTATCCTTGTCCGTAATGTGGACAATATTAGGACATGTTCTATTTTTTTAGCGTAACGGACATACGATCATATGAAAACGGAATGCTTCCGGAGTAACTTTCTTTTTTTTTTTTGCGGACCCATTGAAGTGAATGGTTCCACATACGGTCCGCAAAAAAAAGGAACAGACAAGGAAAGAAAATATGTTTGTGTGTATGAGCCCTAAGGGAAAGATCTGCACCTGATCTGTGTTTAGCGCTGCACCTGGTTTTGGCTCAGTCACTAATGAAAACACTGGCGTGTGAAGGAGGCATTACAAGAACATCTAACTTGCATAATTATAAAGGTCTGAAATGGAAAACTCTGGGTCTTATGAAAAGGTTACACAATAACAAGTATTGCCTCGCGTTACAAACTCGCATCTATAAAGTACATCATTTACCTTTCATAAATGCTAAAAGTTATACAAATTCACTAAAGACTTTCTCCGTAATGACACTTTCTGTATGCTTTCACCTCATCTGCTTGTACTTTAGCCAGGAATTAACCTTTTTAGATGATCTGAATCCTGTAATAACTGCACCACGTATTATTTCCTATGCCTACCTCATCAGTTTCAAAAGGTGTTAAGAAAAAGGGGTATAGCAATGAGGATTCATAAACGCGGCCAAATTTATGATGTGCGCTAAATATTTGTGTAAATGTACACTAACCATGAGGTAGCAAAAGGGGATGCGTTTAACCTGACTAGAAAATTGTGATTTTGTTCAATTTGTCTCATTGTGAACCATTTTTTATTAAATTCATGCCTTCATAAATATTATTGCTGCTTTACACACACACACAAACCAACACCCACACATTTTTTATTGTAGTTTTTTGTGGAAGTTTACAAAATTTTGCTGCGGATTTCACCCTTTGCATTGCAGTGGTGTGCATTTACAAATCTGCATGGATAATTTCTTACCCCATTAAAGCTTGGTTTACACTTCATTATTTGAATAGGTTTGGTGTATGCACAGGGAAATCTTCCAGAACATATGCTAAATGTAGTCATAGTGCCCCATGTACCCAATGTCTTTGGAGTGTGGGAGGAAATCGGAGAACCCGGAGGAAACCCACACAATCACGGGAAGAACATACAAACCCCTAGGATTCGAACCTAGGACCCCAGCACTGCATGACACCAGTGCTAACCACTGAGCCACCGTGCTGCCCATATATGACTATATACCTATACAATGGCGTCCATCACAAAGTTTTGTCAGATGCATAAGTTGCCTAATTCTTTTGTTGTGTACCTCTGAACACAGGCTCACTTGCGCTGTACTGTAAATCTACAATTATGCCACCTGCAAACAGCCTATGAGATACAGCGGAAAACAGGCCCCTGCTAAGCAGATGTCTTCAAGCAAAGCCTGGTAAGTTAAAAAGGTTCATAGGATTTAGGATCAGGAGTGACTGTGCATTTATTGCCATGCTCCTATCGAATGCATGAGTAACCAGGATGCTAATAGATTTCTTCTGCCAAGAGCCTACAATCACCGTTTTCTACATGAAAGCTCTAATTATGAACCCTGCTAAGCACAATTAGTATGTATAATGTGACATCTTTACGTAGTCGGCTGTAGTTCTGTATTGGGTGTCCTGTGTGATACAGATATTCTAGATTAGGCACAGATTATAGTAGCAGATACAACGAGTATTAGGTTACAAGTTACCGTACACAATGGCATTTGGGATCTTGAGTTCTACAGAGCAATCCCTCAGAACATTTTCTATTGAACACCTAAAGTTTAGTAGTATAGCCACGGTAGTAAGGCCCATTTACACGGACCGACACAGCAGGCAATTATCGGGAACAAACTGTCGATTCCCAATAATTGCCTGCTTGTTAGAGGAGGTGAAGGCTGCATTTACATACAGAATTCATCTCTGCTCTATGGAGCCGAGCGATCGCTAGTCCCCACAGAGAATCATTATTTCTGGGCAGCAGATCGCTGTTCACACAGCACGATGAGTTAGGTGTCCACATCAGTGATGCCTTCACCAGGTGATCGGTGGCACCTTTACACAGGGCAATTATCAAGAACAAGGATTCCCATGACCACTCCTTTCTCATAATTACCCTGCATGTTGGCACATGTACAGACACATTTAAGGCGGCTATACACATTATAAAGAAGTAAATTGATTTCTGAACAACTAGTCATCTGGTGAACGATTGTTTTGCAGACATACGCATCTTAGTCCATATTAGTCATTACAGTTCTTCAAAAGGTCATACATGTTCAATGACACCGGGGCAAGGGATGAAAGATCTTTATTTTTTGTCCAACTATCTGATGAAAATATAAAACACAACTCACTTCTTTTCAGACAATGCCTGTTCAGCCACTGGTCACCTAAAACCATAGTTCTTGGCTAGCCTTCACCTGACCAACAATCATCTTGATCAACTTTGGTACCTTTATATTTTAAACTAACAAAAAGCTGCCCTTGCTGCCCATAGCAATGAATCAGACCATCACTGTCAATGGTTACTTGGGGCAATAAGGCCAGTTTTTCTGAAGGTTTAATAAAACACTGGTGATCCTGTGGACCGGTTATTTCTCCTTGCACAGCTTATAAAAGTATATGGTTTACATGTCACTATATAGCCGTCAATAAAGGCCACCTCTGGTCTTTCCTTCCTGGTCCTCTCTCCACATGACCCAACTGAGTCAGCGACAGGGCATTTCCTATGTGCCAAGATGGGACTAAGACCTTTAAAGGGGTTTTCTCATTTCAGCAAATAGCATTTATCATGTAGACAAAGTTAATACAAGGCACTTACTAATGTATTGTGATTGCCCATATTGCCTCCTTTGTTGGATAGATAGATTTTTCCGTCACATTATACACTGCTTGTTTCCAGGGGTTACGACCACCCTGCAGTACAGATACAAGGTGGCCAGGATGGGACTGCTGTGCATGTATGCCTATGTACGCTCCCACAATCCCGGCAATCAGAGAGACCTGTGCTTTTCCCTATAGTGTGCAAGCATAACCGCCACTGCTGGCTTGCAGGGTGGCCATAACCATGGAAACTACCAATTTAAAATGTGATGGAAAAATGAATCCAACCAACAAAGGAGGCAATATGGACAATTACAATATTTTAGGAAGTGCCTTGTATTAAAGGGGTTGTTTGTTTTTTGCATATTGATGACCTATCCTCAGGACAGGTAATCAATATCAGATCGGCGGAGGGAAGAGGGGCGCAGAAGGAAAGGAGCGTCATATGGATTTTGGAGGGCAGATTTCACTGGGATAATTTTAAATTGCCATATGACATTTAAAGACCCCCTAATGCACCCCTAAAGTATAAACTTCAAAAAAGGGACCCTATTTTGGAAATTATAGCATAAGGTGACACTTTTATTTGTACTATTTTGTGGTATTCATGTTTTTTCATTTCTCTTTGTTCTGGCGCATTTTTTTTTTTTTTTTACGGTGTTCACCTGACAGGTTAGATCATGTGGGGTGTATATATATATATATATATATATATATATATATATATATATATAAATATATATATATATATAATAAAATGCACTTCTCCTTTTTCTACCACACTTCTAGCACAGTCCCTAACAATGCCCATCTAGTTTATAGCTCCTCCCACCAGCTAGTTACATAGACGCTCCCCTATGACTGCCCCTAACAACACCCAGCTAGTTTATAGCTCCTCCCACCAGCTAGTTACATAGACACTCCCCTATCACTGCCCATAACACCCAGCTAGTTTATAGCTCCTCCCACCAGCTAGTTACATAGACGCTCCCCTATGACTGCCCCTAACAACACCCAGCTAGTTTATAGCTCCTCCCACCAGCTAGTTACATAGACACTCCCCTATCACTGCCCATAACACCCAGCTAGTTTATAGCTCCTCCCACCAGCTAGTTACATAGACGCTCCCCTATGACTGCCCCTAACACCCAGCTAGTTTATAGCTCCTCCCACCAGCTAGTTACATAGACACTCCCCTATCACTGCCCATAACACCCAGCTAGTTTATAGCTCCTCCCACCAGCTAGTTACATAGACACTCCCCTATCACCTCCCTTGTTGCTGCTGTGACATGCCAATGGACATAACATCACAGGACATAAGAATGGGCTGCATGGACATGGTCATGTGACCACAGAATGAAAGGAGCAATAAAGGTAAAATAAATGATTAGACTATACAATTACAAAATTACACTTGCCTCCATAAATGATTATTTTAACCCCTTAGTGACCAGCCTATTTTGGGTCTTACTGACTAAGCGTTTTTCTTCCTTTTTTTGTCGTCGCCTTTCAGGAGGTATAACTTTATTTATTTTTCTGTATATGAGGGCTTTTTTTTGCTGGACATGTTATAGTTTTTAATGGTACCATTTTGGGGTACACATAACTTTTTGATTAACTTTTTTTTAACTCCCTCTCGGAGAAAGTTGGGAAAAAACAGCAATACCGCCACACTGAGTTTTTCTGTTATAAATTGTGCGGCGTTCATTTTTTGGCATAAATAACATGATGTCTTTATTCTCTGGGTCAGTACAAAAACAGCAATACCAAATACATAGTTTTTTTATTTTTATTTTTTTACGTATTACTACTAGCAATAAACCCCGTTAAAAAATCTTTTTTCTTAGCCGCATCCCAAGACCGACAACTTTTTTATTTTTATTTCTATGGAGTTATGTGGGGACTTGATTTTTGTGGAACGGCTAGGGGATACTTTATGATATTTGTGTAGTGCAGGTCGTTACTGATGCGGTGATACCAAACATGTCACAGAGATTATATTTTAGCAATTTTTTTAATTGAAAAGTGTATTTTTAATTAAAAAATATGTTTTTTTATTTATTTAATAAATTAGTTATTTTTTAACATTTTTTTTACCACTTAAGTCCCACAAGGGGACTATAACAGGCAATCTTTGGATTGCTTTTAAAATACAATGCACTATCCCTATAGTACATTGCATTTTAATATCAGTGCTATACTGACATTGACTGCTGGGGAACACTCAAGGCAGGCTTGGGGCCTACACCAGGTCCCAGCCAGCCTTTACACACATTGGCACCCTGCGATCGCATTTTCAGGATGCCAATGGAGACAGAGGGAGTCCACTCCCTCTGTCAACGTTTACATGCTGCAGGCGCCACTGCCCGTAGCATGTAAGTGTTTAAATAGCCTGGATCAGCACTCCTGTTGATCCAGGCTATTAAGAGCAGGAGCGCGGCTCTCATGTGAGAGCTGTGCCACCGCTCAGCACTACATGGGGGACCAGTGCAGTGCTTAGAACAGGCCACCATGAAAAGGCAGCGGGCCAGTCTAAGGCCCCTTAGTGACCGCCATAAAAAGACGTAGGACATTCTTCTCTTTATAAGAGAGGGATGTTATATATGATATCATTTGGTTGAGGCCGCACTTGGTTTCTAGAGGGTTACACACAGCTTGATTTCTTAAAAGGGAATCTGTCACTTCCCCCAAGCACTATTAGGTGCAGCACTACATAATACTGCTGCCACCCAGTCCAGATGGCTAATTTATATGTACTGTACATTCTACCCTCTCATTTCTACACAAACCGCTCCTGGGATACGTGTCAGAATGTCCTCTCTATTCTTAGCTTGTGTTGTCAGTCAGCCATTTGCTTTCAAACAACAGGTGAATCGGGGGCAGTATCCACATACACTGCCTGTCCCAAAAAAAAGTTGCCACCTGGATTTAAACTAAGCAAATAGTTATGAGCCTCCTATTGGATAATTACTGCATGGGCGATTATCTTTCAGCTGGCAACAAGTTATTTAACCCTAACTAACTGGTGCAATGAGTTGCTTCGCATTTCTTAAACAACCATGTCGAAAGACACATCTCGTGGTCGTGGAAAAGATGTTAGTCTGTTTGAGAAGGGTCAAATCATTGGCATGCATCAAGCAGAGAAAACATCTAAGGAGATTGTAGAAACTGCTAAAATTGGGTCAAGAACTGTCCAACGCATTATTAAAAACTGGAAGGATAGTGGGGATCCATCGTATTCGAGGAAAAAATGTGGCGGGGGAAAAAAATCCTGAATGATCGTGATCGGTGATCACTTAAACGTTTGGTGAAATCAAATCGAAAAACAACAGTAGAACTTAGGGCTATGTTTAATAGTGAAAGTAAGAGCATTTCCACATGCACGATGCAAAGGGAACAAAGGATTAGGACTGAACAGCCGTGTAGCTGTAAGAAAACGACTAATCAGTGAGGAAAACCAGAAAAAAGGCTTCAATTTGCTAAGGAGCACAAAGATTGGACCCTGGAGCAAAGGAAGAAGGTCATGTGGTTTGATGAGTCCAGATTTACCCTGTTCCAGAGTGATGGGCGCATCAGGGTAAGAAGAGAGGCAGATGAAGTGATGCACCCATCATGCCTAGTGCCTACTGTACCAGCCTGTGGGGCAGTGTTATGATCTGGGGTTGCTGCAGTTGGTCAGGTATAGGTTCAGCAACAGTATGTCCTCCAAGAATTAGGTCAGCTGACGACCTGAACATACTGAATGATCAGGTTATTCCATCAATGGATTTTTTTCTTGCCTGATGGCACGGGCATATTCCAAGATGACAATGCCAGGATTCATCGGGCTCAAATTGTAATGGTTTAGGGAGCATGAGACATCATTTTCAGACATGAATTGGCCACCACAGTGTCCAGACCTTAACCCCATTGAGAATCTTTGGGATGTGCTGGAGAAGGCTTTGCGCAGCAGTCAGACTCTACCATCATCAATGCAAGATCTTGGTAAAATATTAATGCAACACTGGATGGAAATAAATCTTGTGACATTGCAGAAACTTATCAAAACAATGCTACAGCGAATGTGTGCCATAATCAAAGCTAAAGGCAGTCCAACAAAATATTTTTGGTGGCGATTCTTTTTTTGGACGGGCAGTGTATATATTAATGATCTAGACTCTATTATTCGTGTAGTATTTCACATAATAGTGCTTTGGGGAGGTAAGATATTAATTTTAATATACCATATTTTTTGCTTTATAAGATGCACCTGATTATAAGACACGACTGTCACCACCAGATCTTTGAGAAGTTCTGATAGACGCTCTTCAGTACTTCCTGCGTGGTCTTCTTTTGTTTTGCTTTCGTTCTGACATCTCTCCTCCTTCTCCCAGCTGTCATCTATTAGCACTGATTGCCTCCCTATATATCTCCTCCCCATACTGACTCACCTTGCTGTTTATACAACTTCCTGGACTGTGCTGATGCTAGAAGCTGCTACTGCTGCATGCACAAGATAAGTCTGTTCCTTTATTTCTGTTTTCCTGTGGTCTTGATTCTAGGTGACCCTGACTCCCTAGGGAGCCGGTGGTCATGTCCCCTCACTATTATAGGGTGTTCAGGTGTCATACAGTCGAGGAACGAGGGTATGCAATTATCTACCATAGAGATTTTTGCATAGGCTGAGCAGTAAGAGAGAGTGCTAGGGCTGTTACAGGGCTTACCCTCTTGTTCCTTAGTTTTGGATCAAGTCAGTCGGATCTTCATTTGTGTCTTCTAGTTTTCTGCAACACCATCCGTGACAACGACACACCTAAGTTTTAGAGGAAACTCTGTAAAAAATATTTTTCATCAGACCTCAGATCAGACTCCCCAATCTTCATTAGACCTCATATCAGACCGCCAATCTTTATCAGACCTCAGATCAGATCCCCAATCATTACCAGATCTCAGATCAGACCCCCGAATCTTCATTAGACCTCAGATCAGACCCCCGAATCTTCATTAGACCTCAGATCAGACTGCCAATCTTCATCAGACCTCAGATCAGACCGCCAATCTTTGTCAGACTTCAGTTCAAACCCCCAATCTTTATAAGATCTCAGATTAGACCCCCAATAGTTATTAGACTTCAGAGCCTCAATCTGTGTCAGACCTCAGATCAGACCCCCAATCTGTATCAAACCTTATCAGAAAAATACATAAATTAACTTATCCCTCCTACTCCATTTTTCCTGCACTCACCGCTCCCTGGTCTTCTGCTGGCCCCACGCTGCACTGTGACCTGACATTGCATAGTGTCAAGTCAAAGTGCACCCCTACATGCACTACGTCCTGACACTATACACAGTATAGCAAGAAAAAGACCAGGGAGAGATGAGTACAGCTAACACTAGAAGCACTACAGTCACTGCTCTCTGAGCCTCCAGCATACCAATGAGCATTTACATAATGAAAGTGCTAACTAGTATTTGCTTTAGAAGACGCAGTGCTATTTTCCTCCACTTTTGGAGGAAAAAAAGTGCGTCTTATAAAGCAAAAAATATGGAATGTAAATGATGATATATGCAATCAGCATACTGAAGGTACAAATATGCTGCAATTCCTCAATGCAAAATAAAGTAAAAACAGTAAATATGCAAGTTTGATGGGATTTACATATTTTATCTCAGTAAAACACTTTCGACATACTAGTATTTTACTGCTGGTGTGAGGAGTGTGTCTGTGAAATCCTCAGTGTTTTTCATGAAAGCGAACGACTTGAGCATAGGCAATTTCACGAATGCCTGATTAAACTTTGGGTTGCACAGCCAAACCAAGGATAAACCACAAGACTAGAGGAATTATGTATTTCGGGAGGAGTTACATTTTGAGGAATCTGTTGTGGAAACAGAAAAACAGGACATTTACATATTACATAAATGATTTAGTGACTTTTTATATAATCCGAAACAGATCCAGCACAGGGAAATGTCAATCATAAATCTTTCATTTACCAGGCGTCTGATGGTCACTGGAGGAAAGATTTTTCTTCTGTTTCAGTGGGGGTCTGACTTATGGTACGCCCACCGATCAGTTTTTTTTAAGAGGATACATACAAGCAAACCACTGTACATTGTATAGTGGCTGTGCTTGGTATTGCAGCCCAGGCCTATTTATTTGAATGAGATGGAAATTTAAATAGGCTATGTGACCGCTGAACCTGATCTCACTCGCATAGGAAGAGGCTGCAACAATCACCAGAGCGCCACGGCCTCTTCAAACAGCTGATCAGTGGGGGTGTTAGGTGGTGGTCCAACTCCCATCAGAGATTGATGACCTATCCTGAGAATAGGCCATCAGTATTGAACTCTTTTAATGGATATGGTGTCATGGCTACACAGAATTTCCCCATGGGAGAAACAGTTGCGACCATTGCAAAGAATCCATGACTGCTTCAAAGTCACTAGTAAATTAAAGAGTAACTGCTTTTTTTTTTTTTTCTTTGGATGTGATAGGGAACATTTTTCTAATACACTTTATTTAGAGAACTTGTACATTTATAAGAGAAAACTTGCCTGAAATGTTCCGTAGCAACATTATCTAAATGAGTGTTGCTAAGATATGTCCGTCTATATGGTACAGAGCAGCGCTCACTGTGAAGATGGCTTTTCCCTCCCTGTTATACATTTCTAGAAGTTAATATCTGTACTGTGCATATATATTTTCTATGCCCTCCTCCATTATTGACACACTGATTATAGTATATACGGTCCTAATATATTGTAAATCAGCTTCTCCCTGTCTCTCCTCCTCAATAGCCAGTGCTGACTGTACGATCTGCCCTTTACAGAAGAATTATTCACTGTCAGTGCCAGCCATGATGATCAGTGTCAAAATTGCAGACCAGAGGACAGAGCAAATATATATGCATAGTACATACAGTACGTTAATTTTTTAAAATATATAGGAACCACCAGGGAGAGAAAAATAATTAACCCCAGCCGCCTTCACAGTGAGCACTCATTTAGAGAGCGCTGCAAAGGGTAGATAGGGCTTATGTTCCAAAAATAACATATAAACTAGTTGATAATTGGTATATTCCAGGGCCTTGTAATGCCCGAATGGAGTCAGGGTGTTGAAACTGAATATCCAAAACATCTCCCTCCTACATAATTGAGTATATGATTGAGGGATCCAGTCTGTCGGGGGTTTTTCTAAGGAGACATGGATCACCGTTGTGAATAGTGGTAAAGTAGTTGAAAACACTATGTTTGGTATAATTCCGATATTATATTCAAGCAGTGTTGGTTTAATAGTTCCCTCAAAGATTGAGTTGTGCGACCTATATATCGGAGATTACACGGGCACTGCTAACATAACTCGAGCTGCAATCCATATGGTGTGTAAGTTGGATAGTCTCACTAGTATTGGTGATTTGTTCCTCATGTATCTCATGTGAGATAATGTCGCAACATTTACAATGTTTAGAGCCACATCTGTATGAGCCTTTTGCATTAGTGAGAACTGCCTCATTTGGATTTTCAGGGCGGGGCGAGGCTAAAAGGTTTTTCAAGGTACGGGGTCTACGGAAGGTCATGTTGGGTTGATTCGGTAGTGCTTTCCCTATAATGGTTTTTTTCTGTAATTAGTCCAGTGTTGTCTAAAAATCTGCCTGATGAGATTGTGTTCAGAATTATATCTCGTAAGGAAGTTGTAGCCAAAATATCCAACCTCATTTGTAGGGATTCGTGGTTTTAAACATTCATGTTGGCCTTACTTCATAGTTCTCTCTAAAGAGGCCTAAATTAGGCTAGATGGGTAACCTTTCTCGAGGAATCTCTTTTGTACAACAGTAAGTTGTTTCCTCAGAGTCTTATCATCGGTACAGTTCCTTCTGACCCTCTTCATTTGGCTAGTGGCAACTGTTAAAATTTAAATAACTGTTGGCATACACACTTTTAAAATGAGTGCTAGTTATGATGGAAGTGCCTTGAATATAGTGCAAGATCAAGAAAGATCGCCTCTTGCGGGTCAATGTGAGCAGTAAACGTGAGGTTCCATGTGTTGGAGTTATGGCTATGAACAAATTCATTAAGGATGTCGAAATCTCCCTGCCAAATAAAGATGATGTAGTCAATGTATCTCTTATAAAACCTTATATTGGTATGATTGAGTGCATCATTCTTGAAAGCACCCACAAAGAGATTTGCTTAGGATGGGGCAAATTTCATCCCCATCGCAGTCACTCACTTTTGTATGTAAAAAACTTCTCCATAATGGAAATAGTTGTGTTGGAGGATGTAATTGATTGATTCTAAGATGAATTATCTTTGTATGGGTGGGAGATAGAAGTCTTCTAGAAGGAATCTTTCCACTGCTCATATACCCAGATCATGTATGATGTTACTGTAAAGTGAGGAAACATCAAGGGTTACCCAATACATGTCCGGTTCCCAGATGAACCCTTGTAAGGAAGTAATCAGATGGCTAGAGTCTCATAGATAATATGGAAGATGCAGTACATACTGTATTTCTGTAGAATGTTTTCTATGTAAGCTGAGAGGTTGGAGGTTAAGGAATCTATGCCAGAAATAATGGGGCGACCAGAGGAATTGGTAAGAGATTTGTGGATTTTTTGGTAAAAATAAGTTAACGCTGGGAATTAAACTTTTAGAAACTTAATCTCGTTCTTTAGGATTTTAAAATCTTTTCCTTTATTGATGGGATCAAAAAGAGATTTCTTAAAAGTTTCTGTGGGATCTGCTTCGAGTTTTTCATAGTAATTGGCATCTGATAAAATCCGCATAGATTCTTCATTATATAAGTGGAGTCCATAATGACTATCCCCCCCCCCCCTCCTCCTTTATCTGTATTCTTAATCACAATACTTTGATTTGAATTTAGAGTTTTAATCACTTTTTGTTGGATAGATGATAAGTTATGTGAAGTATTAGAATCATGGTCTCTTAGAGTAGTTCAGTTACACAGATCCTGAAGAACCATATTATAGAATGTTTCTAATGTGTCCAGTAGTGTCTCAATATCCTCCACAGAGTCCTCCTGTTAGGATGGGTGGATGCTAAAACCTGGTTCGGGTGCAGATGGACGGAGAGAGAAATGGCGCTTAAGGATTAATCTGCGGACATATTGATTTAAATCAACAAAAAGTTCAAAAAGATCAGTCGGGCAAAGTGATAATCCTTTTGAAAGTACCTCCATCTCATCTCTCATGAGGGTATAGCTAGATAAGTAAAAAATATCTCTACTTTTTAGGCAAGGAATATGGGATTCAATAATGGGTTCAGATTTGGACGGGCCCTTTTTGTTGATTGGATTTTCTTCCTTTCCCCCCTCTGCACCTTCTTCTCCTTCTGGCGGTCTTTTGTTTTTTCAGGATAATGGCGTGATTGGGTTGTAAAAATGTGTTATTTTTAATGTCTGTTGTGGGCGTTGGGTTATAAACAGGTGTTGGGGGTAGGGGGAACGGCTGAGATAAAAAACGGGACAGTAGTTGAATGCTGGTTAAAACTGACCATGGTGGTGTGGGCCTTGGGGAAGGAGATAGTTGATTTAATGGCGGGTTTTCAGAGAGATTGGTTGGTAGGGCTAAAAAATTATCCAAATTTGAAGATTCAATGCTATATACTGAAATATTGTTAAGTTGTTCGTGTGTAGTTTTCACTATTCTCAAATTTGTAGTGTTAATAAATTCACCAGAGTGTTTCGGAGAAGGGTTGGGTAACTTGGTGCTGTTGGGGGAAGACCTACAGACAAGGAGTGGATCAGGGTCTGGGCCCAGGGGGCTAATGGGATCAGTTGTCAGAAGTGGAGACAGGGGGAAATGGACAGGTGAAGACTTTGTAGAAGATGCTGAATTAGTGGACATATGTTTCTTGGGTGAACGTCTGAGTTGTGATGCACTGATTTTAGTAGGGGATATGGAAGGAGAACAATTTTTTTTGACCTGTTGGATTTCTCGAGAGGGTGCTCCCAGTATTGATCTCAGGGTACGATAGAACATGGGCTATATTATTACATTCCCAAGTTCTTATCTATCCTGATTGATAATCATGGATATCCCTAAGAAATTTGCTGCATTTCTTGCTAACCTCCTTATACTAAAACTTTCGGAAGTAGTGTCTTGTGGGTAGTAAGAATGTTGTTGTGGTGTTTTCCTTGTTAGTGTTATCTATATAATTGTTTAATGTTTGGATTAGTCCCTGGAAGACTAACTGAAATTTGGTGATGAGTGTAGTCATCAAAGATTGGGAGCATTTATCCATTTCATTAAACTATTCATTTATAAAAGTAATGTCATTAGAAAAAAATGGTTTAAAAGCTAGTCATAAACCTCTAGGAATGATGTTAAGAAATATATAGTTTTAATAAGTACCAGTCTATCTTATGTCGTAGAAAGTCTTTGATGGTTTAAGCACCAGTTCTTGGGAGATAGGCTTCTGTCTTTCTGTGTGTATGGTCCCTGGTTTTATCTAAATCTACCAAGGGGCGTAGAGTCCACACTTTTATTTTCCAAGGATCCAATTTATATGGGATGCCCTCCTTCTTCCGGTTCTGCGGCAGAGACTAGAATACTCTTCCAGTCTCGTCCTTCAGCAGAACGCATGTGCGCCCCAGTGGCGCGTATTTACGGCCAGCAGACCGTCTGTCTGTATACATATTTCCTAGATTATCTAAATTATAGATTTACCCTCATTAAGGATACATCCCCACCAAAGGGAACTATATCCTACTATCCTGTGGGGTATTTTTCTAGTTATTTTACGTGATTTACAGCCAAATGATCGGCCCACACAGGTGTGTTCTAATTACGATTGCCTACCTATTTAAACATCGGTATTTTGCATATTGTATATGCTCCTGAGGAAGGGGAAGATACTGGTTCCTCGAAACGCATCGAGCTTATTCAAAATAAAGCACCTTTAATATTGAAGTCCTGGTCCATCCTGTATTCGGATGTGGTGTGCACAAACGATAGGCGACCTCGGCGAAGGAGGTTAGGGTGGCAAGTGTCTTAAGTTTATCTTGCACACCCACCTCCCAGGTGAAGTATTTCTTCCAGTATTGGCCTTTCTTTATGTCCATATTTTACAACAACAACTTGGCAATATCTGATCTACTTTTATTTACGGATCTGTACTGATTTTATTAATTCCTATATTCTCACTTTATTGGATCTGACTTGGTTACGGTTCATACGGCTTCTAGCCCTCTCTAGACATTTATACGCACGCAATTTCTATATTTATTCTAGAGATGGGTGAGGGTTTCACCAACTATCTAACACTGGCGCCATATCCTAGCGAAGTCCCCTTTAAGTCCCAGGGGAACAAAGAACCGGGCATTTTTTTTATCTAACACGTCCAGTCCTTCTTACCCCTGACGGCAGATGTTGACAGCAAACCAGGGTTCCCTCACGCACCTCAGCTTACCAGCGCACCCTGTCAAAACAATATGACTTGATAGAAACTAAAAAATAATGCATACAATTGTGGAATATATCAACCTGAGAGCTGATAATAGGAATATGAGTAAACAGAAATAAATTAGGTACTGTCAGGTTGCAGATCTCTAAAATGACTTCAGTCTCCTTCATAACTGTATAGTAAACATTGAGTCATAAGCCTTGTGACTGTACTGTGCTCCTCACGTCAATCTGCCCCGTCACCCCGTGAATTCTCTCACCAGTCCACAGCCATCATTGTAAAGCATATACAAAGGTGACCATTCCTTCTAATGACCTCCAGATATAACGAGCAAAGAAAGCACATAAAGGATAAATACAGATCTGCAATACATGAGACAGAAGAGAAATGGTATACCATGCAGGGTTAGAGTAACAATCTCTAGCTTCCCTGTACTCCATGATGGTGACCGGTGCCTGTACTATGAAGATGACAGCTCATTCTGTCCATGGTGCTTTGCCCCTTGTGGTGTCCTTGTTTCCTCCATATCTCCCTCCCTTGTTTCTCCTATTCTCTCTGTAGTCATTTGTTTCTGTGGGACTGGATTTATCACTTCACTATTACCTGATATACAGCATCTTGAAGGGTTAGCCCCCCATATTAATGTTTGCATGCCCCCTTGGCCATAGCTTTCTACTGTTCTATTTGTGACTTTGTATCCTGTTTTTATTATATGGTGTACAACTGTTCTATTGCTCATATTATCTGCAGTAGATTACAGTCTACTTTCTGTAACAGGTCTCTGTCTGTACCTGTTATACCCCCCCATTAATATGGTGCATTACGGGTACCCATAATTACCTGCTGGGACCCCCTCTCATCAGGAAAATAGGGATCCCGTGTACCTTGTTACTATGCAAAGCTTGGGCAAAAGTAAAGAAGACTATGGGGAAAAGGCACACGTTCAGGATTTATGTGCAGACAATTCACACTGAAATTCACAGGTGTTCGCAAAGAATTCCGTGCGGTCATTCCGCACCAACTGGTGCAGATTTGCATGCGGATTTTACTCTCCCCATTGAAGTGAATGGAGAAAATCTGGTCAGGAAAAAATAAAATAAACTGACATTCTGCGGATTTTAAAATCCGCACTGTAGGTCACAAGCCACACGGAAAAAATCTGCATAGTGTGCGAATTTTCCACATGCAAATCCGTGCAGAAAATCTGCACACAATCCTGATCATGTGCATTTACCCTAACAATTTTGCCATTCTCCTATTAAAAGGGTTTTCTGAGAATTTAATACCGATTATCAGTATCTGATCGTGGGTGTTAGACCCCCGCTGATCAGCTGTTTGAGAAGGCACGGGCACTCCTGTGAGCACCACGGCCTTCTTCCTTGTCACTAAGCACAGCGCCGGACATTGTATAGCGGCTGTGCTTGGTATCGCAGCTCAGCCCCATTCACTTCTATGGAGCTGAGCTGCACCTAGGCCACGGCATCCATTAACATGTCGTCACTGGCCTAGGAAAAGCAGCGAGAAAGCCACGGTGTTACGGCGAGCACCACTGCCTTCTCAAACAGCTGAACAGGACTGGCCATTCACTGCATATCATAGGTGTCACTTCTTGTAATATCCCTTTATGATCACGGATTTGGAGCACAGATTTTTTGCAGATTTTCAACGTGGTTCCATACAATGCAAAGTGTGGTCTGCTAAATGAAAAATAGATATGAGCTAATTGATTCTACACAAATCAAATTTGCTATGAATTTCCCCCAAAATTTCAGTTTTACCAAATCCAAAACTTTTGTGATTTGTCCTTCGCAAATTGCTCAAAATGGCGGCCACCATTTTACAGATCAGAAGACAGAGAAGAAGGCATTGGCCACCAAAAATGGATCCTACAGTGTAGGGTGTTAATAACCCCTTCAAGACCAAGTTTTCACTATGAGGACCAAGCCACATTTTGCTAATTTGACATGTGTCACTTTATGTGGTAATAACTTTTACTTATCCAGGCCATTCTGAGATTATTTTCTCGTGACACATTGTACTTCATGTTAGTGGTAAATTTGAGTTAATATGTTTTTCCTTTATTTATAAAAAAATTAAAATTATGGAAAATGTTGAAAAATTCACTATTTTCAAAATTTTTATTTCTTTGCTTTTAAGACTGAGAGTGATACCTCATAAAATAGTTATTAAGCAACATTCCTCTTATGTCTACTTTATGTTGGCATCATTTTGTAAATTTCATTTTATTTTTTAGGACGTTTGAAAGTTTTGAATTTTAGAAGCAATTTTGAAATTTTTTAATAAAATTTCCAAACCCACTTTTTAAAGCACTAATGCAGTTATGAAGTCACTTTTAGAACCTACTCCCCTCAAATTATTCATAACTGATTTTACAAACTTTGTTTTTATGTCTTTATTTTCTGAAAGCTATATTTCTTTTACTTTTCTGCCGATCCTCTTGTCCAGGGGTTCATTAGAGCTGATGTTTTTATTGTTACCATTTTTGGGTACATATGATTTTTGATCAATCAATATTACACTTTTTTGGGGCAAGGTGACAAAAAAATTGCTATTTTGGCACAGTATTTTTTTAAGTGTTCATCTGAGGGGGGTAGAACATATGATATTATGGACATAGCAATACTTAATATGTCTAATTTTTAAATGTTTATCTCAGTTTTATACAATAAAAGCATTTAAAAAAACATCATGTTTTTATGTTACCATTTTCTGAAAGCTATATATTTTTTATTTTTCTGCCACAGGGGCTAAATTTTTGTGGGAAGTGTTGATGTTTTTATCGGTACCATTTCTGGGTACACGATCTTTTTGATCACTCAGTATAACATTTAATAGAGCAAAGTGACCAAATATTTGTTGTTTTGGCACAGTTTTTTTTATTTTTTATGGCATTCACCTTAGGGGGTAGATCATGTGAAATTTTTAGAGCAAGGTTGTCATAGATGCAGCAATACCTAATATGTCTACTTTTTCAATTGAATTAAGTTTTACACAATAAAAGCATAAAAAAAAAAAAAAAAATCATGTTTTAGCATCTCCATTTTCTGAAAGCCATATCTTTTATTTATTTTTTTGGGTAACTGTCTTATGTAGGGGCTAATTTTTTGTGTGATTAGATGACGGTTTGATTGGTACTATTTTGGGGGTAGATATGTCTTTTTGATCGCTTGGTATTCGTTTTTGTGATTGAAGGTTGCAAAATTTTTTATTTTTGGCACAGTATTTTTTAGGGCGTTCACCTGAGATGGTAGATCATCTGACATTTTTATAGAGCTGGTCGTTGCAGAAGCCATGATACCTAATATGTAGGTTTTTTGTTTTTATACACAATTATATATACTATAGTATATATAAGCCAACTATAAGCCACCTATAGTACAGGCTTTTTTTTTTTTTCTTCTTTACTTGAAACTTCCATTTTTTTTATTATTAAAAACCCCTTTTTAACTTTTCTTTTAGTTCTTATATTTGTCCCACTGTGGAACTTCAACTTTTCCTGGAGACTGGATCTCCTGGACTTCCATAGCTTGCAGGCTCCCATGCCTGTGTAAGGCATCGGGCCTGCTATAGGAACCATCGGGCCCCCTGTCAGCAGCGCGGGGGGCCGATTGAGTCGGAGGGAGCCCTTTCCCTCTGAAAACCCTGCACGTGCTACAGCGATGCTGGCGGATGTGGCAGGGGCCTAGCTCTCAGTAACAGCCAGGCCCGTGCTGCTGATCAGGCGGGTGCAGGAGCTACATCACCTACATACACGTGAGGATGCGGCAAAAGACTGCATTCCCTTACGTACATGTATGTTATAATGCGGGAAGGCTATCTGTTACCACCGGTTGGCATCCTTTTACTCATAGTCATATGGGTCACTCTGACATTACTAATGCTGTCTTGGCGTTAAAGATCTTGAAATGGGTTGGATACAGTCCTAGGAGACCTCAGAGTGTCATACACGACTTTTCAGGGCAATCAGGGCACTTTCTTTATTTATTCGGACCTATTCAGATCAGACGAACCAAACCTGAAACAAAGAAGGCCCATAGTAAAGTGAAATCATTGTTAAGCCATGCATTACTGTGCTGCCATTTACTATATGACTAGGCGCTGCAGGCCTCAGTGGGGTTATAAGGGTTAAAAGGAGTAATTGTAAAATATTCCATGGTCTCGTTCCCCATTTTAGAAAAATTTTGCATATGGCTTTCCATATAGCCCTGCAGGCTATATGTGCAGTGTACACTGACAACACGCTGTCTAAATATCATGCACAGGAACGCTCTGCCTTTGTATACAGATAAATCAGCTGGGAGCAAGGAGAGAAGAGGTGAAACATGCTGCCATTTCTGTCTCCTCCAGACCAGTCAGATCCTGCACATTAGCAGGAGAGATCCTGCATACAAAGCCTGAGCGTTACATCACATTACAGGGCAGCGAGCAGGAGGCACACAGCGAAGAGGAGAGCAGATGCCTCCTTTGTTAGACTATCAGAAGGGGAAGATGACTACAGAGTGATGGCGAGCCCGTGAGGGTAAGACAGCCGGCCATGGCTTCCCCACAAGGACTTGAGATGCCACCAAGAATGAGATGAATTCAAAAGAGAGAAAAACATCTTTCCAGGCGAGCGTCGCAAGGAGGAGACAAAGGAAGAAGCAGGATGGAGAGCACAACTATCATCCCCAGTGGACGCTGAGATGAATATCTCTACATATCGATGACTGGTCACATTCACAAACGCCAGACCGGGTCTCCAACGCGTTTCTAGAAGGGACATTTCTTTACTCCTTCTGGGAATTTCAGCTCTTGTGAGTAAAACCTTCATTGTCATCAGGGACAAGCCATTCACTATATTTAATATACCGGCTTCATGTTGTCCTTCGTGTCCGGCTGGCTGCCGCGTGAGGTCATGCCACGTGTGGTCTAGAGCCACGGCCTTTACTAAATGCAGCTCGCGTTGTAATCCCCACCGAAATTATATTGGAGTAAATGTAACGCACTCCCGATTAGAATTGTAGGAAAATATTGAAAATACGCGGCCACGAACACACATTGCTGCACTGACCGTTTTCAGCAGTACAACGTGGCGTTTGTGCGTCATACTGCAACTATGACAAACCAACGTGGCACCTTACTGCAACTTTGGCACAACTTGGAAAGAAATGGGGTCCAAAGAGGGACTTTAGCCGTTGACTTCAATTCAAAGAGGAGCCGACACCTCTCCTGACATGTCTGTCCATTCCCTTTTATTAGAACTCTATATTGTGCCTATTCCTCTGTTATTCCTGCTAGAAGTGTATAAAAGTCCATGTGGGTGTTACCAGTTGGCGGGCGTCACTGACAAAATAGTGTCAGACTGTGAAGGGACACCTTCCCACCTGGTAACGCCCAGTTGGACCTTTATTCATAAACTTCTAGCAGGAATAATAGAGGGATGGCACAATATAGAGTAATAAAAATAAATACTAATTTCATTCAAAATACATTAACTAAAACAGGTATCAGGAGAGGCGACAGGTCTTCTTATGATGAGACTCAATTAGAGGAAAGTTACAGGACTATAAGGGTACGACCACGTGACGCGGATGCCACAGCAGACTCCCATTAAACTAATTAGGGCTGCGCTCTTTAGTTGATCTGTACTGTTAATGGCTGCGTGGTATTGTGCGTTCCTAATTGGTTTAATTAGAGCCCGCTGTGGCTTGTACAGCCGCACAGTACTTGACCACAGCGCTACCACAGCAGGACCTCGCTGAGTGGTCATATCTTAAAGGGGTATTCTGGTTTCCACAAGTTATCCCCCATAACTATTAGATCGGTGGGGGTCCTACCACTGGGACACCCACCAATCACAAGAACAGGGGCCCCGTACCCCCTCTGTGCAGCCACTCCATTTATTTGTATGGGAGTTCCAGAGATAGCTGAGCTCTGTACTCTGCAATCTCCTGAATTCCTAAAGAAATTAATGGAACGGCCGCATGCAGGGGGGCTACAGAGGGTACAGGCTGCCGTTCTTGTGATCGCTGGAGGTCCCAGCAGTAGGATCCCGCCCAATCTAATAGTTACCCCCCAACCGGAATACCCCTTTTAAGGGCTCATGCACACAAACGTATTTTCTTTCCATGTCCAGTTTTTGCGGACCGTATACGGAAGCATTCATTCCAATGGGTTTGCAAAAAAAAAAAAAAAAGAAGGTACTCCGTGTGCATTCCGTTTCCATATGTTTGTATTTCCGTTCCGCAAAAAAATAGAACATGTCCTATTACTGACAAGAATAGTACTGTTCTATTAGGGGCCAGCTGTTCCGTTCCGCAAAATACGGAATGCATGTGTGCATGAGGCCTAAGGCTGGGTCCACACTTTTTTTTTTACAGCAAACCAGGGTGTATGTCTCTTAGGCTACTTTCACATCTGCGTTGAACTTTTCTGGTATTGAGTATTGGTATCTGGCAGAGGATCTCAATACCGGAGAAAAACGCTTCCATTTTGTCCCCATTCATTGTCAATGGGGACAAAACGTAACTGAACAGAACAGAGTGCTCCAAAATGCATTCCATTCCGTTCTTATACCGGAGAGCAAACCGCAGCATGCTGCTTTCTGTCATCGGATGCGGAGCATAACAGTACGGCATGAGCCACAATGCAAGTCAATGGGGACGGATCCATTTTCTCTGACACAATAGAAAACTGATCTTTCCCTATTGACTTTCAATGGAGTTCATAACGGATGCAGGTCGTTGTATTATCAGTAACTGAAGCGTTTTTGCTGAACCCTGCCGGATCCAGCAAAAACGCTAGTGTGAAAGCAGCTTTTACCCGACCGTATATTTGGTTGGATTGAATGTGGACCCATTTATTTTAATGGAGCCGGAAAAAAAAAAAAAAAAAAAAAAAAAAAGCACCATCCAGAACATGTCCTAATTTTGTCCGTTTTGTGAACAAGAATAGGCATTTGTAACATAGGCTGGGAAAATGCGGCATGCACACGGACAGGATCCATGTTTTGCAGATCCGTGATTTGAGAACCGTAAAACGGATACGGTCGTGTGCATGAGACCCTTAATGGGAGTTCTTTAACCCATATTAATAAAAATAACGCACAGTGTGAACCCTGCTTGAGCCGTATTAAGCGCGTCCTCTCATGCGCCCCCAAACTTCGCACTAAGATGAGAATATGCAGGTTGTAACGACCTCTCTCTGTTTCAGCAGGTGCCACCTGCTAAAGGACGAGGCCTGGGCATGACATAGGCACCCTGGCATGAGGACAAGCATGGAGGGACACCAGGCCAGTGACTCGGACCTCACCCCTTCCTATGAGGAGTACGAGTGTAAGATCTGCTACAACTACTACGACCTGGACAGGAGGGCCCCCAAGCTCCTGGAGTGTCTGCACACCTTCTGCCAGGAGTGCCTGAGCACGCTGCACCGCCGGGAAGACCGCCCCTGGCGCCTCTCCTGCCCAATATGCCGGCACCGGACCGTAGTCCCGGACTCCCGGGTAGAAGCCTTGCCCGTGAACACCAAGGTGGCCGAGGCCTTCCCCATGTACGTGCGGCAGGACGACCCCTTCCCCCAGGACATCCTCCCCCCCATCACCTATCACTACCACCACCATCATCCTATGCAGCGAGAGCTGCAGTTCCACCACGGCACGGCAGGTGGCGCTGTGTTACATGCAGCCGCCGAATATCGCTACGCGTTACAGCCGGGGCAGGAGGCGGCCGCTGCGGCTACTCGAGGCCGGGGATCCCTTTCGGCCTTAAACCAGCCGCAGCCAGCGACTGCTCCCTCGGCTACTAGAGGTTATGAGAGATGCCAGAGCTGCAAAAGGGCCGTGCTGACGGCGGGCTGCGTGTGTGTGGTGTTTTCCTTTATAGCCATGGTGGTTCTATTGTTTGCAGGCCTGGTGTTTGTGAACAGATACAGCGGGGCCCCTGCTCCTTCCCCGGCGGGGCCCATATGCCTGTCAGTGGCCAGTGTGCTAGCCCTCTTCTCAGTGGTGGTCACTTGGGTGATCTGTTGGCTGAAGTACAGGCCAGACCCCATAGATGGGAGCAGGGGGGCGTCGAGCCGGAGAGACGCCTAAACTGTGGACGATCCCTTCAGTGTGAACAGTGTATTGTCGAGGAGGTTTTATGTTAACCCCGCGGTGACCGTAGACACAAAGATATCTCCGGCGCAGCGATAATAACCGGCGACCAGTGCAATAGATGATAGACTAGAACCTCTTAGCGTGAATTCACACTAAGCAGAAATGTCTTCTACCGTCCGACTCATCTGGATGGGGCTTGCCGCCAAAATATCCCCATGTAGATGGAATGGACGGAACTGATCGGCAGTCACAGTCATTTCTGCACAAATCTACCCTAAGCCCACATTCACAGGGTCATTTTGTTTCATCAGTATTTGTAAGCTAAAACCAGGAGCGGGTCCAAAACACAGAAGAGGCGTAAATCTTTCCATTATAACAAATACTAACGTGTGAAAGTGGCCTTAGGACGCCTGTACATTGGCCTCCATCAGAGGAACAGGTCAGGGAATCGCCCCCACATATATATCCAATGGACGCTGCTAAATGTAGTATAAATGTCACCACTCCCGACTGTGTTAATAGCTTCCTGCATTCCCCATGTAATAACAATTCTGGAGCATCTATTCTTATGTCTGTATGTTGTGCCATTCCTTTATTACTTTTACTAGAAGTTATGAATGAATTGCTAGCAGTCTGCAGTAAGGGTACAGAGGGGAGGTAACCAGATGGGGGGGGGCGTGTCCGTGCACAGTCTCTATCCAATCAGTGCTGCCATTGTCAGACTGTACAGGTAAACCCTACTACTGGTTACCTCCCCCCGTACCCTTACTGCAGACTGCTAGCAAGTCATTCATAACTTCTAGTAGAAATAATAAAGGAATGGCACAACATACAGACATAGGAATAGAGGCTCCAGGATTGTTATTACATGGGGAATAAAGGGGTTGTGCAAAAATGGGGCAAGGGAAGCTTACACACCTGCTTCCTGGCACCGGCTCCCGCTCCTCCTGGCCTGCAATGCTCCGCTCGGCTCCTTCACTGAAAACATCCGGTTTGACGCCGCCTGCAGTCGGTCGCTGGATGCAGTGGTGACTGTATCTCCTTGCATCATGACATAAGGGGAGCCGATCACCACTGTGGCCAGTGATTGGCTGCAGGCAACATCAAACCATATACTTTCAGAGAGAGAGAGCGGAGGCTGGGATAGGTAGCAGTGGGGAGCCAGCATCGGGGAAACGGGTAAGTAAGCTTCACTTCACAGGTCTGGCCAATTAGTGCAAAACCCCTTTAAAGGGGATTTAAACCCAAAATATGATGCAAATAAGTCCATTATCTCTGTTTTAGGGCTCATGCGCACAAGCATTTGCGCCCCATACCTGTCTTGCAGACCGCAAACAGACTCAAACATCGTGCACACGGACGGGGCTTCTGCATTGCGGTCCGCAGCACGGGCACGCGCTCGTGTGCATGAGCCCTTACTTACAGATTTATTGGTATTTTGCCTGTTTATAGTGGTGGCCACATTGGTTCCCACCTTTGCTGCCCTGTAAATTGTGACTTACTGATCCAGCACGGTGACAAAATGTACGTTCCTGAGAAGCTAAGGCTTCATGCACGCCACCACAGAATACCATACCTGCCGTGTGCATTCTGCATTTTTCTCACCCCAGGCAATAGAAAAACTGTTCTCACCCGCAATGCGGACAAGAATAGGGCATGTTCTATCATTTACAGAACGGCTGCTCGGATCCACGCGTGACCGGTGTGCTAGCCACTGAAAATGCGGACAGCGCACGTCTGAGTCACGAGGCATATTGCAAAGATGACAAGCAATGTGGCTGCACAATGCGGTGACAACCTGTCCTGGCGTCTTGATATTTTGGGTAAAACTTCTTTGCCTGAAGGTTAACTGACTTGCGGGCATTTAATAGTGCCAAACTGTTAACACTGTGCATGTTACATATTATATACGGTACATCTCACGACACCCCAGACACACCACCCAGTATACACTTGTACACCAGTGTTTTATACCAAAAATATTTAATAGAGGAGAGATGCAGAAGTGCTGCTGTAAGCACCGCTATACCTGCACAGGATGTATCCACGTGGATGATAACTACCGCCTGCACCAATACGTGTGAAGCTCACCCCAATCTACTCCAGTGGCCTGAAAGTTTGTATGATTATATGGTATAGATTGGTATACCTTTTATTCTGCTGTATGACATAATGTAGTGTGCTGCATTATCCCATACAGAGGTGTCCAGAAGGCAACGTCTACCGCCTCAGTGTACTGTAGTTTTTTTCAACATGAGAACCTATGAATGACAGATACGGTGGCATCTGGCGTATACCTCACAGGCAATGAAAGTAAAGCGTGAAATCGCTGTTCAGGTAGGTTTACACTAGGGATTTTCTGTGCAACAGAAATCGGTGCGTATCCCACAGCAGAAACCGCTTGCGTTTTGATTGGTGCGGACCAGCCCTCGGTTTGACTTCATTCGATGGAGATATACCGTGAGCATGCTGCCTCTGCGGCTTTCCGAAGGGTCCTCGTCAAGAAGTGGACTAAAAAAATTAAACCAGTTGAATAAAGGTTTTAAAAATTTTTTTTTTTAAAAGCCAACAATCTTAAAAATTAAATACAGACGCTTCCCCATAGATAAACATGCAGTGTCGTGGTGTCCATAACTACCCAGTGAACATAGTGGCCATGTAGTCTCCTAAAAATAATGAAAAGGTGTCAATCAAAACTACATGAAATGAAAGAATGGAAAAAAAAAAATCGCTGGATTCTTAAAGGGGTTGTCCAGCCTTGGGCCATTTTTAACTGTGAGTAGCATGTTGTACCTTTTAAAAAATATCATACTCGCCTGCTCCCTGACACTCTTTTTCAGCTTTTTTTTTTTTTTAGCTACCTTCAGTGGTCTTCTGATCCCTGTCCTATAAACTTCAGGATGGACGGGGTCACATGTGGTGCTGCAGCCATTGGCTGGCCCCAGTGGTGACGTGTCACTTGGGGATTGGACTGTTGCAGCAGTGCACCTGACCCTGACAATGAAGGGAGCCAGAACACAGCATCAGGGAGCAGGTGAGTATGATTTTTCAGCACTGCAACCACAGTTAAAAATGCCTCAAAGCTGGGGACCCCTTTAAGTACCAAACTAGGCTGCATACTGGGTGGGATCGGATTTTGCTCAGTGAGATCAGGAAAGCCATTTCCAAAGCCTTCTGTCACAGGACATGATCCAGTCGTGGCCTTGGCTCCTCAGCCATAACATCACTGTGTGCATGGGGATCTCATTCTGATCTCTCATGATTACTTGCTTTCCATGAACTTCATAAGTCGGTGGATACATGTAGGAGCATTCATCGTTACAGGGGTAGATCTTTGTATCAATGGCCACCTTTCTCTAGTCCGACCAGTTAGCAATAGTAAGAAACAATTAGCGAAATACAGGATAATTCCATAAAAATGGCCTTTTCTAGAATACTCGGATATGTCTTTCTCCATACCTTGACATACAGCTCCTAGGACTGCGGTTTACATTTATTATTAATACTTTCTTTTACTTTTCTATTTCAATTTTGTGCAACAAGCACCCAAGTAAAAGATACGTTCTGAAACCTCTAAAATGTATTTGTGAATGTATAAAATGTGCTGTAATTTGTAATTTAAATTCATAATTTTTTTTTTACTTAATGAACATATGTGATTAGTGAAGCTACCTGCGGACACTGGGCAATGCAGATAAAGGAAATATCCAACCTATTTAGGAGGTTTTTAGATGAATGACTTTTAGGACATTTTGATTGTAAGAGGAAACCCATGCAGACTCCATAGGGAATCTTACCCCCGATTCAGCATGGCCAAGAATCAGCATATTGATAGCCTATCCTCGGGATAGATCGGTGTTTTTTCTGACTCGGCTGTAGGAGAGGGCCGCAATGCTCTTTTGTGTGCTGCAGCCTCTTCAGTGTCTTCATCTACCTCAGACATGCTCAACCTGCGGCCCTCCAGCTGTTGCAAAACTACAACTTCCTGCATGCCCGAACTGCCTACAGCTATCAGCCTACAGCAGGGCATTGTGGGAGTTGTAGTTTTACAACAGCTGGAGGGCCACAGGTTGAGCATGCCTGATTTATCTGTAAGACATCAACCTTGTGGCGGCTGCTCGGAGTATTGCATCTACATCCCATTCACTTGAAAGATACTAAGCTGCAATACTCTGACCTACCACTAGTATGATGTGCAGGCAGATGGGCTGCAGAACAAGCGCAGCAGCCCCATCAAACGGTTGATCGGTGCTGTAAGGAAAATGCGCTAAATGTTCAGCCATTATAAAGTGGTTTATTAGAGTGAGTTCCCACCATGCTCTGGTTACTGCAAACCTGCAGAATCCTGATTTCAACTTTAGGAATAAATGGAGATGAAAACATCATGTACCTTAACTTAGTGCAAGATCAGGGAAGCCAAACATCTGCTAAGAATTAAGCAGGTTATCCTATTACATGCTGTTAAAGAAATCTATCCCGAGTAATCAAGATTAATGATATTTACTTACACAGTATGGCGTCACCTAGTGTTCACAGTGTATAGCAGTATGCACACCCATCTGCTGAGCTGAGTACTGCTGGTCGTGCATGTTGGTCATTCTCTCCACAGTCAGGTCTCTGCATAGTGATCCTCTGTCCCCTGCAGAACAGCCAGTAGAAATAGCTTTGTGACTATCTTCTCAGGGAAGGACCAGAACCTTTGCAGTAGCTTGGCAGTACTACTGAGAAGAAGGAACCAAATTGTCAGCTGCCAGAGAGGGAAGGAGAGTGACTCTGTCCAGAGCCCTCACCCAGCACAGATTAGTAGCAGCACGAATTGTGAACACAAGGATTGGGATCACAACGTGATTGACATGTCGTGAAGGTCATTCATCAGAAGACCCCTTTCACCTCTTACCTTTCTGTAGACATTGATGTGATAAGATAGCACACACGAGGTAATGATGAGTCCGAAATACATGTCCCACACACATATACATTCCGACATATTGTGCGTTACATGGGGGCAGCAGCAGTGATTTCTATAATGGTTATTTATAAGATGCAATCAATAATCTTTGTCGCTGTTTGTATACATGTATGGTATTTTATTATATTATTTATTAATTGTGATTCACAATACCTTTTTGATCAATCCTTTTGTTCCTTAGCTGAAAACGTAATCTACCTTTTAAATAATAAAATTGTTTTTCGTCTTCTTTATGTCCTTCCTAGATGTAATTTCATTCAGCTAAAGCCTCATTCACACGTCAGTGTTTTGGTCAGTGATTTCCATCAGTGATTGTGAGCCAAAACCAGTACTGGAGCCTCCACAGACGTAAGGTCTAAAACTACTTTCACACTAGCAGCAGTCTTCTCTGGCAGGTGAACAGCCTGCCAGGTCCGTGCTGCCGCTAGTGCACGCTTGCCGCCGGAGGTCCGCTGCGCCCCATTGACTATAATGGGGGCGGTCCGGAGTTCCGGCGGCAGCACAGCAAACATGGCGAGAAGCGGCCTGAATAAAACTACGACATGTCGTAGCACATGGCGTGCACTAGCGGCAGCACGGATCCGGCAGGCTGTTGCCATAGTGCTGCCTCATCCTCCTCTCTGCTCTACTTGTCAGGAATCATGATCCTGAATACAGGTGAATCTCTGTGGGAATGGAGAAGATGAGGAGACATGAGAGGAGGGTGAGGTGTGGATAATGAGAAGCAGCACATGGTTACAGTCTCCATTACCACAGTCTGTCCTGTCCGTCCTCTCTGTACTTCATGTCTCCTCATGAACTAAATTGCCCAGAGATTCAGCTGTAGTCAGGATCATAATCCCTGACAAGTAGAGGAGAGAGGAGGATGAGGATAAGGCAGCTCTTTACCTCAGTGTTGTAAAGTAACTTGTCCTCATGTGTGATCAGGACAGGTTTTGTGTGAACTGATGGCATGGTGGCCATTTTGTTTCTCCCTAATCATTGCTCCCCAGACAAAAATAGCCATTATAAATAATGAAAGGTATTTGTGAATATATTTATAATAAAATAATATTTAAGTATTTTCTTAATTCCCGGAGAACCCCTTTAAGGTCACAAACTAGTGGCCAGACATTCTCCTTCAGGATTTTCTGGTAGAGAGTAGAATTCACGGTTCCATCGATTACAGCAAGTCGTCCAGATCCTGAAGCAGCAAAGCAGTTCCAGACCATCACACTACCACCACCATGGTTTGACTATCGATGTAATGTTCCTTTTGTGAAATGCTGTGTTAGTTTTATGCCAGATGTAATGGGATGCACACCTTCCAAAAAGTTCAGCAGTGGTTTTCGCTTTGGAACTCTTCCATGGATACCATTTTTGCCCAGTCTCTATCTTATTGTTGAATCATGAATATTGACCTTAACTGAGACAAGTGAGGCCTGCAGTGCTTTAGATGTTGTTCTGGATTATTTTGTGACCTCCTGGATGAGTCGTCAATGCGCTCTTGGATTAATTTTGATAGGCCAGACACTCCTGGGAAGGATTAACCCATTCCATGTTTTCTCCATTTGTGGTTAATAGCTCTCACTGTGACTCGCTGATAGATGTCAATTACTTTCTTTGTCATCTGTTAGCCTACTTCATGTTCTAGTTTAGTAATTTCTTGATTCTACAAGCAGTACTCAGGCCTGGGTGTGGCTAGTGAAATTGAAAACTGTGGTTAATCACAGTTAATTCATGGGGGGACAATTAATTTTTCACATAGGGCCAGGTTGTTTGGGATAGCCTTAATAAATGAAATCATCATTTAAAAACTGCTATTTACTCATTTTGTCTTTGTCTAATATTCAAATGTGATCATCTGAAAAATTTACCGTAAGTGTGACAAATGTACAAAAACTAAAAAAATCTGTAAGGGAGAAAATACTTTTTTACAGCACTGTAAATGCTCCTTGGCAAAAGGAACCTCTCCTCCAGAAGGAAGAAAACGGTCTCTCTAATGTGGGTAAGTCAATATCCAACCCATTAAAAAGCCTTGAAACTTGACTTGGGATATCAACAACCTCTGGCTTGGTTGATTTCCCAGGTCATGTTTGAGGCCTCTTTAACCCATTAGTCACTATTGGCCTAAGGCTAGGCCACTTTTACAGAGGCCTAGTCTAAGCCTCTCATGCATAGCCTGATGATAGCGCTTGTCAGTATAGCCCTGACAGTATAATTGTAAGGGGCAGTGGGTGTGGACTCACTGTACCAACTAACCGGTTTGACTGTGGGCTTATTCTAAAGTTGTTATCCTGGCGGTCCTCTGTTTTTCACCCTTTAACCCCTATAAAGGGATCTGGTCTTCACTGCAGGGAAGCCACCAAGCCACTGCCTCTTAAAAAAGTCCCTGTGTAGTTGGGTCAGTAGGAGAAACAGGCTAAGGCCAGGGCAGGCGGCAGAGAATCGGAGTCGATTGTCAAGTAGAAGTTCGGTACACGGGCAGTCAGACAGAAACACGTACCTTTGCTGCTAAACTAGGATCTAGGAACCCAAGCTCAGGCACCTTACCACTAGGGAAGATGCCATAAATACCCAGGGATAGCCACCCATAGGCTGGGGAAAATTTGGAAGTGTGCATGCTGGCCATTTAAGAGGCTAAGAGTGAGTGTGTGCATGCCATAAGGAACATACTAGGCTGAGGAGCACAGGCCCAAGCCTGCAACAGAAGAGGAGGGGAGCAGTGGGCACATGGAACACCAGCGGCTGGGTCTGCAGCACGTAACAGAAGAAGGCGTGCAGGTCTGGACTGCAGGTGAAGCGGAGTCCAAGGAAAGGTTAGAGATGCGGTGTCTGTGTCTACTCTGAGGAGTGAGGCAGTGGCGAGCATGGGCCGCCTTTGTAACAGTAATACACTGTTCTGCATAAGCAATACAGGGTACTACAGAAGTGATCAGAAGATCACTCGCTAAACTCCCCTTGTAAGACTAATAAATAGCAAAAAATTCAATAGAAAAATTAGCAAATATAAAATCCCCTCCATATATTTGGTATGGCCGTGTCCGTAACAAGAATTCACAGAATGAACACAACCCTGTTCACGGGATTATAATAGAATTAGGTCATAAATACAGGAGTATCACAGAGAAACCGTTAATTCTAAAACATGACTTTTAATGTATTCAATTAAAATATTTTGACCCTTTTGATACAAAAATAAACAATAAACAAAAATTAAAGCATAAGCTACAGATCACTTGTTTCCAAAGTGGCAGGATAACAAGTGAACGATCTATAGGGACAATCACCCTAATGTTGCCCTTAATGTTATGGCCCTGCCTATGAACGGAATGGCCGCCCTGATAAGGGCGATCCCGTATCTCGTGCCTCCTATATTACCCTAGAAGGCCCTGATGCGGGTGGCGGGTTAAACTAGTCCTAAAAGGAGGCTGTTGCTGATCTACAGGTCTACCAAAAACAAAAAAGGGTTAATTATGTTGGAAGAACACCCAAAACCCATATCATGGGAGTAGAAATAGGAAAAAGCAGTATACAGTTAGAGCATGACTGTGAAAACGTCCCTACGCGTTTTGCCCGGTTGATATTGGGCTCCTCAGGGGACCAAAACCAGAGAAATACAGAGTGTCCAACACCACCGATAAATAATAGATCAAAGACAGTACACATATGTGACCACAATAAATGTAGTTTAAAGTATCGGTCACCAATTATATTTAGATGTGTATATATATATAAATATAAGACCCCTAGTCCTAAGTATAGAATACTATTTTAATCTAGGTATATAGGGCTCCAGCTATATGAAGAAAAAGCAGTATAGAGATGGCAATATTGATCCAATCATCAAATTGATAACAAATGGTCATAACACGCCCTCCCACTTCAAGGGTGTATAGAAATCAAGATGCTATACAGCAGAGTATCAGCACACAATAACCGCAACAATTTCTGTGAAGAGAATATATATATATATAGTGCAGTAAAACTCAAAGTATGCAGTGTCTAGTCTCTGGTGGTACAGAGGTACTTGCGTATCCAGATAGGTATGGTTGCCAATACTGTTCAGTCACTCTGGAGGATGTCCACACAGATGGGAGACTGTAAGTGTGACGGCTCAGAGGTCCCGGCGTGACCGCTGTCTGGATGGAGCCATAACATTAAGGGCAACATTAGGGTGATTGTCCCTATAGATCGTTCACTTGTTATCCTGCCACTTTGGAAACAAGTGATCTGTAGCTTATGCTTTAATTTTTGTTTATTGTTTATTTTTGTATCAATCGTGTCCGTAACAAGCCACACTACACAATTATCATGTCATTTATCCTGCAAGGGTGAATGCCAATAAAAATATTGCAGAATTGCTGTTTTTTGCGTATATGCTACAAAAAAGGAATATAAAGCAATCAAAAATTGTTATGTAACCAAAATTGATACTATTGAAAATTACACGTCAACGCATACATCTCTGTAGAAAGAAAAATGAAAAAGTTATGGGTCTTGAGATGCGACGTACAAAACACTATATATATTTGGTATCACTGTAACCGTACTGACCCAGAGAATAAAGTTAAAGGGCTTCTGTCACCCCCCAAAAGTCATTTTTCATTTTTGGGCTAATTAAAATCCTTATAGTGCGATTATTCAATATATAGTGCTCTTACCTTTTTCTGTGGCTTAGTTTCTTAAAAAAACACACTTTTATAATATGTTAATTACCTCGCTTCCAGCATGTAGGGCGGTTACTTGGTGGTAGCCGCCGCATCCGCCTTTAAAAAAAACGCCCCCTCCTCCTGTTGATTGACAGGGCCAGTGAGCGCTCTCCTCCTCCGGCTGGCCATGTGCTTTTTTAAAGAAACTAAGCCACAGAAAAAGGTAAGAGCACTATATATTGAATAATCGCACTATAACGACTTTTGGGGGGTGACAGAAGATGGCACTGGCACGCTCCTCACAGTGAAGAAGCAAGGCAGAGCGGGACATGTGCCGGCAGCGGCGCAGAGTATGGAGAGCTCCAGGGCACCACAGAAGATGCCAGAGCTGAAGGGGCTTTATATGGCAGAGGATTTTGGGGTGGAGGAGGCGAAGTTAGTGCAGCAGAGGCTGAGGAGGCAGTTGTGGCAGAGGAGGAGGGGTCCATATCCCCCCAGAGTGCAGAGCCGACATTAAAAGATGTCTTCAGGGCAGTTACCCAGTGTGGAGTGGCCCTGACAGCGTTACAACAGCAACTGGGGTCCCTGAAGCAAGAGTTCTCCTTTATTTGCCATGACTTGCAGAAAGTTAAAAAGGTTCTAGCTCTTAGAATACGCCAACGAAAAAAATTGCTTGTTCACTAAGTTCCAAAACCGACTGTTCACTAAGGGGTTAATATGTCAGGAATTAGGACTTCTGCACACGACCATGTTCATTTGGCAGACTAGTCACACTAGTCTAGCTTCAGGACAGAGTTATATTTTTTTTAATTGCATTGATTTGTGACCATATCCTCATGCAGATAGTGTGAAGGAATGAAGAACTATTATAGCTATTGCACTGGAGCGCCCTCTGCTGGTCACTCTCTGAATAGACAGTTGGAATACAGCTGTTTTAAACCTCCAGCATCCTGTGATTTATGTGTGGCCCCCAACGTGAGCTGCTCCTGGCACATGTACCCTTTAAATATATGACAGATAAAACCCTACCTCTGTGTTTGTGGTAAAATTACAGAGGACTTTTGCTGATTTAGAAAGGGATCACCTTAATGTTCAATGGAAAGCATGCCGTACTACTTGTTTATATAGAAATATAACATTTTATGTCCTTTGTAGCAAATTGGCCCTCCCATGATGCTGAGGACAGACATATACAAGGCTCTGTTCGTGGCCTATATGCACAGACTTATTGCACATATTAGGCTACTTTCACACTTGCGTACAGAGCGGATCCGTCTGAGACGGATCCGCTCATATAATGCAGACGATGGATCCGTTCAGAACGGATCCGTCTGCATTATGTGGTAAAATAAATTCTAAGTGTGAAAGTAATGTGGTATTTGGTTCAGCTGTGACAGTATGTGGTGCTGTACTGTGGTATTTGGTTCAGCTGTGGCACTATGTGGTGCTGTACTGTGGTATTTGGTTCAGCTGTGGCAGTATGTGGTGCTGTACTGTTGTATTTGGTTCAGCTGTGGCAGTATGTGGTGCTGTACTGTGGTATTTGGTTCAGCTGAGGCAGTATGTGGTGCTGTACTGTGGTATTTGGTTCAGCTGTGGCAGTATGTGGTGCTGTACTGTGGTATTTTGTTCTCCTGAGGCAGTATGTGGTGCTGTACTGTGGCATTTGGTTCTGCTGTGGCAGTATGTGGTGCTGTACTGCTGTATTTGGTTCAGCTGTGGCAGTATGTGGTGCTGTATTGTGGTATTTGGTTCACCTGTGACAGTATGTGGTGCTGTATTGTGGTATTTGGTTCAGCTGTGACAGTATGTGGTGCTGTATTGTGGTATTTGGTTCAGCTGTGACAGTATGTGGTGCTGTACTGTGGTATTGGGTTCAGCTGTGGCAGTATGTGGTGCTGTACTGTGGTATTGGGTTCAGCTGTGGCAGTATGTGGTGCTGTACTGTTGTATTTGGTTCTCCTGAGGCAGTATGTGGTGCTGTACTGTGGTATTTGGTTCTCCTGAGGCAGTATGTGGTGCTGTACTGTGGTATTTTGTTCTCCTGAGGCAGTATGTGGTGCTGTACTGTGGCATTTGGTTCTGCTGTGACAGTATGTGGTGCTGTACTGTTGTATTTGGTTCTCCTGAGGCAGTATGTGGTGCTGTACTGTGGTATTTGGTTCTCCTGAGGCAGTATGTGGTGCTGTACTGTGGTATTTGGTTCTGCTGTGGCAGTATGTGGTGCTGTACTGTGGTATTTGGTTCAGCTGTGGCAGTATGTGGTGCTGTACTGTGGTATTTTGTTCTCCTGAGGCAGTATGTGGTGCTGTACTGTGGCATTTGGTTCTGCTGTGACAGTATGTGGTGCTGTACTGTTGTATTTGGTTCTCCTGAGGCAGTATGTGGTGCTGTACTGTGGTATTTGGTTCTCCTGAGGCAGTATGTGGTGCTGTACTGTGGTATTTGGTTCTGCTGTGGCAGTATGTGGTGCTGTACTGTGGTATTTGGTTATCCTGAGGCAGTATGCGGTGCTGCACTGTGGTATTTGGTTCTGCTGTGGCAGTATGTGGTGCTGTACTGTGGTATTTGGTTATCCTGAGGCAGTATGCGGTGCTGCACTGTGGTATTTGGTTCTGCTGTGGCAGTATGTGGTGCTGTACTGTGGTATTTGGTTCTCCTGAGGCAGTATGTGGTGCTGTACTGTGGTATTTGGTTCAGCTGTGACAGTATCTGGTGCTATACTGTGGTATTTGGTTCAGCTGTGGCATTATGTGGTGCTGTACTGTGGTATTTGGTTCAGCTGTGGCAGTATGTGGTGCTATACTGTGGTATTTGGTTATCCTGAGGCAGTATGCGGTGCTGTACTGTGGTATTTGGTTCAGCTGTGACAGTATCTGGTGCTATACTGTGGTATTTGGTTCAGCTGTGGCATTATGTGGTGCTGTACTGTGGTATTTGGTTCAGCTGTGGCAGTATGTGGTGCTGTACTGTGGTATTTGGTTATCCTGAGGCAGTATGCGGTGCTGCACTGTGGTATTTGGTTCTGCTGTGGCAGTATGTGGTGCTGCACTGTGGTATTTGGTTCAGCTGTGACAGTATCTGGTGCTATACTGTGGTATTTGGTTCTCCTGAGGCAGTATGTGGTGCTGTACTGTGGTATTTGGTTATCCTGAGGCAGTATGTGGTGCTGTACTGTGGTATTTGGTTCAGCTGTGACAGTATCTGGTGCTATACTGTGGTATTTGGTTCTCCTGAGGCAGTATGTGGTGCTGTATTGTGGTATTTGGTTATCCTGAGGCAGTATGCGGTGCTGTACTGTGGTATTTGGTTCAGCTGTGACAGTATCTGGTGCTATACTGTGGTATTTGGTTCAGCTGTGGCAGTATGTGGTGCTGTACTGTTGTATTTGGTTCAGCTGTGGCAGTATGTGGTGCTGTACTGTGGTATTTGGTTATCCTGAGGCAGTATGCGGTGCTGCACTGTGGTATTTGGTTCTGCTGTGGCAGTATGTGGTGCTGTACTGTGGTATTTGGTTCTCCTGAGGCAGTATGTGGTGCTGTACTGTGGTATTTGGTTATCCTGAGGCAGTATGCGGTGCTGTACTGTGGTATTTGGTTCAGCTGTGACAGTATCTGGTGCTATACTGTGGTATTTGGTTCAGCTGTGGCAGTATGTGGTGCTGTACTGTGGTATTTGGTTCAGCTGTGGCAGTATGTGGTGCTGTACTGTGGTATTTGGTTATCCTGAGGCAGTATGCGGTGCTGCACTGTGGTATTTGGTTCTGCTGTGGCAGTATGTGGTGCTGTACTGTGGTATTTGGTTCAGCTGTGACAGTATCTGGTGCTATACTGTGGTATTTGGTTCTCCTGAGGCAGTATGTGGTGCTGTACTGTGGTATTTGGTTATCCTGAGGCAGTATGCGGTGCTGTACTGTGGTATTTGGTTCAGCTGTGACAGTATCTGGTGCTATACTGTGGTATTTGGTTCAGCTGTGGCAGTATGTGGTGCTGTACTGTGGTATTTGGTTCAGCTGTGACAGTATCTGGTGCTATACTGTGGTATTTGGTTCAGCTGTGGCAGTATGTGGTGCTGTACTGTTGTATTTGGTTCAGCTGTGGCACTATGTGGTGCTGTACTGTGGTATTTGGTTCTCCTGAGGCAGTATGTGGGGCTGTACTGTGGTATTTGTTTCAGCTGTGGCAGTATGTGGTGCTGTACTGTTGTATTTGTTTCAGCTGTGGCAGTATGTGGTGCTGTACTGTGGTATTTGGTTCTGCTGTGGAAGTATGTGGTGCTGTACTGTGGTATTTGGTTCTGCTGTGGCAGTATGTGGTGCTGTACTGTGGTATTTGGTTCTCCTGTGGCAGTATGTAGTGCTGTACTGTGGTATTTGGTTCTGCTGTGGCAGTATGTGGTGCTGTACTGCTGGCCCCACCGACTTCTGTTGTCCCACCTAGAGTTGCACCGGGTATCAAAGTATCAATACCCAATCGATACTTTCAGACCCGATATCGTATTGATACTTACTATTTATACACAGCCTAGTATCAGTTAGAGAACATGGCACACGCTGCTCTCAGCACGCACTATGTTCTCTTCACTAGCACAGTGGAGAAGGAGGCAGTCCCTCCATCCCTCTCCACTGTGACGCGGCTGCCGCTTCCTCTAATGGGGAGATAGCAGGGAGGAGGAGGGGAGGGACAGTGGCCACCGCGCCACCAATGAATGTAAAACACATTAATTCAGTAGCGGTTGCTGGACCCGGCCTCAATAACAGGGCATGCGATCCGCCAAACCGCGGCAATTAACCCCTCGGGTGCGGCATTTGAATTAATGTGTTTTACATTTATTCGTGGCGCAGTGCGCCCCCCCCCCCCCAGTATTAGTATCATTGGTGGCGCAGTGGCCACAGGGACATCCCCCTCCCCATTGTTATATTAATTGGTGGCAGTGGTCACAGGGTCCCCTCCCCTCCTCTTCATTGGTAGCAGTGGCAGTGTAATCGCAGGGCTCCAATCAGTTATCATGGCAGCCAGGACGCTACTGAAGCCCTGGCTGCCATGATAAGCTCCATGCTGCTGTGTGCACAAAGCCCAGGGCAGCAAGGAGAGTGTGATAGAGATCTATTAGGGTGAATAGGATGAGGGGTGAAAAGATCCCAGGTTCTAGCCTCTATGGGGGCTAATAGTTAGTAAATAAAAAGTAAAATAAAAACAAAAAACACCAAAATACTAAAAGTTTAAATTGCCCTCTTTCCCAAACTTACAAAAAATTAACATATTACATATCGCCAAGCCCGAAAAAGTGCGAACTATTAAAATATTTTCTATGCAGTGAACGCCCCAAAAAATAGAATAGGACTGTTCTATTATGGGCCGGATGTTCCATAAACTTTTTAAAAATGTTAAAAAATAATTGCGTGGTATCGAGTATTGCAATACTTTTTTATGGTATCGAAATCAAATAAAAAATGTGGGTATCGTGACAACCCTAGTCCCACCTTCTGTCAATTTGGACCCACCTACAACATGGGGCCACTTTAAGTTCCCAGCCCGCCCCTTTGTACACAAAATCTGTGCATAAACAGACCTGTGGTGCGGATTTGAAATTTGTGGCATGAAAAATGATGCTGTGGATCTCCCCTGCAGATTTTACACTTTGCAATGATGAGGGCAAAGTCTGCCGCCTATTCTGTTTCACAAATCACATATAAGACATGCGGGTTTTGTCAGCTGCAGAACCTTGGCAAAGACCGCTATGTGGACATATCCTAATACACATCTCACACCTTCATTGAATCACTGGTGTCCGGGTACAACATGGTGGTTAATGGAATCTTCTCCCGCCCGCCACATAATTGAATCTGGTGTCAGCATACAAGATATTGCATCAATTCATACCAAATTGCGCCTCCTGTTAATTGATGAAATAATATTTGATGCAGTATTTAGTAGAAAGCTCCTGCTGTGCTGTTTGAAATTGCAAATGACACAGAATTAATGGAGTGGAAAATTCTTCATTGTAACTTGGAAAGGAGGCAGCCCGGCCATGCTGTGCCAAATGTCATTGTAGGGAAATCAAATATGGTAGCTTTAGACATGCTTCTCGGATCAAGCAGGTACGTTGTATGTGTCTAGGAGAAGGCACACTGTCTACCATTTGCTTAGACCATACATATAACATTTCAAAGCTGGACCTCCTTTGTGAGGTGGGGGTCAGGTTTGACAACTGTCTGACAAAATTGATGGTCTTTTGACGCTATTTAAGGCTGGATGAACAATATTCTTGTGCAGATTATTATCATTGTACAAGGGCCAGTTCACACCGGGTTTTGGTGCTCCCAAATCAGCTCCAAAAACACATCAACATAGTCTCCCATTCATTTCAATGGGAAGCATTGGGAAAAAAAAGAAGCAGCATGCCTTATCTTGGGGTGGAGCCCATGCTGAATTTCCCATTGAAATAAATGCAAAGCATTAAAAAAAATCTCCATATGCATCCATGTGTTTTTTGTGCGTTTTCCTGATTTTTCCAAATCCACACCATAAAAAGGCAAGCTGAAAATGCAGTTTCACTGATTTAAAAAAAGTGTAACAAAGGCATAAACAAAAAAAAAAAAAAACAAGTGCAGATTCCATGCTGAATTTTGTAGGCATATTTTCAAAATCTGTTGTGTGAACATACCCCAACCATCCTCAATTTACAGTACATATCAGTATTGTAAGCTACAGATATATATCATTTATATAATCTTTATGTCACCTATTATGGCTTTACAATGTGTCTGTACAGTCGTGGCCAAAAGTTTTGAGAATTACACAAATATCAGTTTTCACAAAGTTTGCTGCTAAACTGCTTTTAGATCTTTGTTTCAGTTGTTTCTGTGATGTAGTGAAATATAATTACACGCACTTCATACGTTTCAAAGGCTTTTATCGACAATTACATGACATTTATGCAAAGAGTCAGTATTTGCAGTGTTGGCCCTTCTTTTTCAGGACCTCTGCAATTCTACTGGGCATGCTCTCAATCAACTTCTGGGCCAATTCCTGACTGATAGCAATCCATTCTTTCATAATCACTTCTTGGAGTTTGTCAGAATAAGGCTACTTTCACACTAGCGTTCGGGCGGATCCGTTCTGAACGGATCCGCTCATAATAATGCAGACGGAGGCTCCGTTCAGAACGGATCCGTCTGCATTATATTAGCAAAAAAAAGCTAAGTGTGAAAATAGCCTCGGACGGATCCGTCCAGACTTTCAATGTAAAGTCAATGGGGGACGGATCCGCTTGAAGATTGAGCCACATTGTGGCATCTTCAAACGGATCCGTCCCCATTGACTTACATTGAAAGTCTGGACGGATCCGCACGGATCCGCACGCCTCCGAACGGCCAGGCGGACACCCGAACGCTGCAAGCAGCGTTCAGCTGTCCGCCTGTCCGTGCGGAGGCGAGCGGAGCGGAGGCTGAACGCCGCCAGACTGATGCAGTCTGAGCGGATCCGCCTCCATTCAGACTGCATCAGGGCTGGACGGCTGCGTTCGGGTCCGCTCGTGAGCTCCTTCAAACGGAGCTCACGAACGGAAACCCGAACGCTAGTGTGAAAGTAGCCTTAGTGGGTTTTTGTTTGTCCACCCGCCTCTTGAGGATTGACCACAAGTTCTCAATGGGATTAAGATCTGTGGAGTTTCCAGGCCTTGGACCCAAAATGTCAACGTTTTGGTCCCGGAGCCACTTAGTTATCACTTTTGCCTTATGGCACGGTGCTCCATCGTGCTGGAAAATGCATTGTTCTTCACCAAACTGTTGTTGGATTGTCGGAAGAAGTTGCTGTTGGAGGGTGTTTTGGTACCATTCTTTATTCATGGCTGTGTTTTTGGGCAAAATTGTGAGTGAGCCCACTCCCTTGGATGAGAAGCAATCCCACACATGAATGGTCTCAGGATGATTTACTGTTGGCATGACACAGGACTGATGGTAGCGCTCCCCTTTTCTTCTCCGGACAAGCCTTTTTCCTGATGCCCAAACAATCGGAAAGAGGCTTCATCGGAGAATATGACTTTGCCCCAGTCCTCAGCAGTCCATTCACCATATTTTCTGCAGAAGATCAATCTGTCCCTGATGTTTTTTTGGGAGAGAAGTGGCTTCTTTTCTGCCCTTCTTGACACCAGGCCATCTTCCAAAAGTCTTCGCCTCCCTGTGCATGCAGGTGCTCTCACACCTGCCTGCTGCCATTCCTGAGCAAGCTATGCACTGGTGGCACTCCGATTCCGCATCTGAATCCTCTTTAAGAGACGATCCTGGCGCTTGCTGGACTTTCTTGGACGCCCTGAAGCCTTCTTAACAAGAATTGAACCTCTTTCCTTGAAGTTCTTGATGATCCTATAAATTGTTGATTAAGGTGCAATCTTAGTAGCCACAATATCCTTGCCTGTGAAGCCATATGCAACGCAATGATGGCTGCACGCGTTTCTTTGCAGGTCACCATGGTTAACAATGGAAGAACAATGATTTGAAGCATCACCCTCCTTTTAACAGGTCAAGTCTGCCATTTTAACCCAATCAGCCTGACATAATGATCTCCAGCCTTGTGGTCAACATTCTCCCCTGAGTTAACAAGACGATTACTGAAATGATCTCAGCAGGTCCTTTAATGACAGCAATGAAATGCAGTGGGAAGGTTTTTTTGGGATTAAGTTAATTTTCATGGCAAAGAAGGAATATGCAATTCATCTGATCACTCTTCATAACATTCTGGAGTATATGCAAATTGCTATTATAAAAACTTAAGCAGCAACTTTTCCAATTTTCAATATTTATGTAATTCTCAAAACTTTTGGCCACGACTGTACGCATTTTTTCAATGTTATCCAGAAATAAACCCTAAAATATACATAAAGACAAGCTTTTTAATATTTTACATGTATATTTACAGATACAGTAGATACAGTACTATGCGTGCAACAAGCCCACCTTTCCCCTTAGGAGGATTCTACAAAATATGTCCCTCTTATAGAGCAAGTAAAAGTGATGCCAACTGCGGTTAAGCAGCGGAAGCTTAAGGCTCCCTTTGTAGATGGTAATGTTGGTACCCAGAGGTAGGATTGTCAGAGTGGTGCAGGGTGGCCTACAGTCTCTGTAGATGTTATGTACACGTGTCACGGTGCTCCTACCTGGATATCCGTGGATCCCAGACGTGATGTGGTCCGAAGCAGTGCAAAAAGGGTAGTTGAACTTGGATGGTGGAGTAGAATAAATGGAATCCAGACTTTGTAGTAACGTTAAACAGTTGCTTTTACTTAGCACAAACAGCTTCCAAACAGCATCTTGGTCATCAGCAAGTATTGGCATTAACTTTGGCAGGCAATTACTTCTCTGCAGCTATCTCAGCTCTGCTATGCTTGGCTGGATAAATAGGAACTCTTCCTCTTCTTCTGGAATTTAAGTTAGCTGTAATCTGTAGTCTTACTTATAGTCCTAGGAACTTCTTGTCCTGCCTTTAGAGTACCTCAAGCTTTGGATCAACTTGGAAGTGCACAACCTCCAGTGATAAGGTTGGCTTAGGCCTAACAGGACCTGTCCAGAAAGGACCAGGCCTGCTGCCTTCCCCTTGCAGGGGCTAAGCTAGACTCCCTCTCACTAACTAACACTCCTCCCTCTAGCTACAGAGGTCTGGGAGGAACCAGAAGGTTCCTCTCCAGGGAACCTAATACTGCCAAAATTACTGCCGCCATCTGCTGGTGGACCAGGTTATTACACTTGAACATAACAATTTCAAGACTAAATATGCACATTATAGGAAATACATTACGTGAAATAGATTAGCACATGGAAATGGTAGCAAGGAGCCAAAAAGAAGTGGTAATGGCACTCCGGGTCATTACATGCGCAGTACATATAACATTTTAAAAAACATTATTATTCAGCTATTACAGTGCTGCGATGGCACTGGCTCAAGAGCTGTGCCCTTTCTATCGCTTGCGAGTGCCAGCTGTATTATACAGCTGGCACCCTGCTCTCACTCTCAGAATTAGAGTTTAAAAGTCAATGCAAAGAAAAAAGATCACCTTTTTCCTCTTACAAATGCCTTTATATAATAAATGAAATAAACTATCCATAATTGGTCGCATAGCATCCATAATGACCTGTACTATAAAATAATCACATTTTTATCCTGTACAGTGAACATCATAAAAAAAATTAAAAGGGGACAAAATTACTGTTTTTGTTCATTCCACTTTAAAAAATAAACACAATAAAAAGTTCTCAAAAGTCGTATGTTACCCAAAATGGCAGATGTTAGTGAAAACTACAACTCGACCTGCAAAAAACAAGCGCCCACACAGCTATATCAACAGAAAAATAAAAAAGTGATGGCTCTTTTAAGGCCGAGACCAAAAAATTCATAAAAATAGTTTTTATTGTGCAAAAGTAGAAAAACATACATTATGTGCACCCCAAAATGGTATACTACACTTTTTTTTTTTTGCAAGGCCGTGGTACACGTGTTACTGTATCGGCAGACGGTTGCATATGTTTGGGCTTGGGGCCGAGCACCAGATCCTATTCCATGTTTATGTACACATGAACATGAGCTCAGGCTTTGTTTGCAGACGTTGCAGGGGTGATGTCCTGAGAACGTCTAGCAGGGGAAGGGAAGCAAACTGTACCTGTAGACTGTAGAGCTGTAGGATTAAGTTTCTGCTGGAGCTGCTTTTCTGTTTGAGGAACCTTTCAAGACTTCTTTGTTTAAGTCTTACAGAATATACGTAAAGTATCCAAGAAGAGAAGACGCCAGGAGCTGTTGTCATGCTGAAATCCCTCCATTCCAGCCAGTAGCAGTGACATCAAATGGCTATATGTAAACATTGACATTTCCCATTATATCTGTTAGATGCAATTGTATCATTATTATGTAATGTGTTAAATTTAGCTACATCATTATATAATCAGTAGATTTACATCAAACCAATGTAACAAAATGAACAGCATATAAAGAAGTCACAGTTACCAATTAATTATTAGTTAAAGGCATTCTCTCACTTCAGCAAGTGGCATTTATCATGTAGATAAAGTTAATATAAGGCACTTACTAATGGATTGTGATTGCCCATATTGCCTCATTTGCTGGCTGGATTCCTTTTGTCATCACATTATACACTGCTTGTTTCCATGGTTATGACCATCCTGCAATCCAAGAGCGGTGGTCATGCTTGCACACTTCAGGAAAAGGTGCCGGCCTCTCTGGTGGCCGGGAGCGCATGTGCAGCAGCTCTCGTCCTGACCACCTTATATCTGCGCTGCAGCGGTGGTTGTAACACCCTACCATGATAAATGCCATTTCCTGAAGTGAGACAACCCCTTTAATGTTTTTTTTTTTTAAATTGAAAGAGTTGTCCAAATATTTACTATTGATGGCCTATCCTCAGGATGAGCCATCAATATGTAATTGGCAGGGGTCTAACACCACGCAAACCTCCTCCTCCCATCAGCTGTTTCCGACTGTCACGCCTTACCCTGTGAATGTGCGGAGATCTGTCAGACTGGCTGCACATGTCTGACTTCTTTGTTTGTTTTGATTTGGGTTTGAGCTGGATCCACCTTCCCCCAGGTGTACTGGGTTTCATTGTTAGTGAGGCTATTTATCCCTCCTTCCCCCCAGTAGCCTGTGCAGGTTATAGTTCTTTCCTGGGAGCTCTTGGTTTGTGGTGTATTGTCTGCTCCAGCTCTACTCAAGATAGGTCCTCTCCTTCATTTCCCTTTGTGTGTTTTATCTAGGCCTCTAGGGAGACGCTTGCTTCCTCCTGGTTTGAAGAAGCAGGTAGCCTCTTCCCTTTTCCCTGCTGCTTAGGGTTTGCCAAGGGTGTTTAGGTTTTAGGCACGAGGGCATGTGCATATCCACCCTTAGGGTATGCACATGGGCACAGCAGTTTAGGGAAAGCTTTTAGGGATCGCTAGGAGGTGACCATTTTCTTCCTAGCTTTTGGGCCTAGTCGTTAGTTCTGTTTGTTTTCCCGTGTTTGGATATTTCCCCGCTTACCTACCTGTCATGACACCGATGCTGGAACTACACTGCTCCTTCCACTGTGCTATAGATGGAGTTGTAACTGCAGTGCTCCGTCCACTAAACAGTGGGAGAAACAGTGTACTGTAGTAGTGGTGCTGGATTTACCCTAAAGACAGCTGAGGTACACAGTACCACTGCTCCTGTCCTATATACTGGGTGTAATTCTCAGTATCTGCTCTTATTCTGTATATATGGACACTGCACAGTACCACTTCTCCTGTCCTGTATACTGGGTGTAAATCTCAGTATCTGACTGGGCCCCACAGCAAATTTTTGCACGTAGGCTCCCCCCACCAACTTTTTCACAACCCCCTTCTCCTGCCCAGACAAATAGTTCATCTTTATCTTTTTTTCCCATTACGGCATTCACTGTGCAAAAAAATATTTTTATATTCTAATAGTTCAGAAATTTTGGGAGGTGATACCTGTTATGTTTATTTGTTATTGTTTATTTTTATAAAAAAGTGCACAGGTCTAGCTTGGAGCCTTGACCAAAAATAATCCCAAATTATATAGAGTAAATGGACTGATCCCTTATTGGGGATCAAAGGGAATAAAACTTAACATTTAATGGTAATAAGATTAGAATAAATGGCACAAAAAAGGATACAAAAATTAGACAAGCCCGGATGGGCCAAAAGACAAATGCATGACAGTACACCAGTGTAAAGAATGGAATGTTCTCACCCGGATAGTTGATAGACGGACGGGTCTATATGGACGGAACCTGGTTGGTGATGCCTCAGGGGAGAAGTCCGGTTCTTGGAGGGTGGTGATCACTGGAAAGCGTGCATTAAGGATGGTACCGAAATTTGCTAGATGGTAGGCAAGGTCGGGAAAATTAGTCCCTAGTGTGTCCCTAATGAAAAGGAAAGGGGGCTAGTAGACCCTACCTACCTATACGGAGTACTTTCTCCACAAGGAGCGACCCCGTCCGGATGCCTAACCCTGGTACGGGCCGGTGTCCCTAATATGCCCTATAGGTGTCGCGACCTGTCACGTTTCAGTTGGGGAAAACTCATCAGGGGACGTAAAAAATACAGGGTGACAGGCAAAGTAGCACCTGAAAAATGAGCAATACTAGTAGCCAGATGGGCTAGAAGGGCTGGCTACAAGTATAAGAGCTAAGTCATTAAGCCAAAACAATGGCTAATAGACACTAAAGAATGGTCCAGTGGGGCCTATTCAAGCTCAGGGTACAGTGGCCAGGCCAGTGGGACCGGACAACAAAAAATCCTAGCAGCAAGACCGCAAGTGCTGGCAAGCCAGTGGGCTGTCTGTGCACATAGAAAAAGCGCTTTATAGCGTAATGCGGTCGCTGTGGGGCCCAAGTCAAGGGGTATAGAGTCAGGGGCTGTCGGCACTGCTTACCTAGAAAGCGCCGTTCATGAAGGGAAGAGCGCAGCGCGCTCATGACAAAGGCACGCCCCCCATAGTCACGTGGAGACCGGGAAGGCTAGGTCACGTGAGCAGTTGTCCTGTGTGCCGTGGAACACAGCGTCAAGCGGCGCATGCGTTCCAAATGCCGCCACAGGGGCCGCACAGATGGAATTGTGTGCAGCGCTGGAGGCGGAGACAAATGGAACGCAGACGTCAGCCGCCGCTGGGATGGCACGCAGGAAAATAGGAGGGACAGGAGTGGTAAAGCCTGGGGGCGGGCTGGCTGCCTAGCAACGGGACGCTGCATTGAATTATACGGGGAACTAGTTGCTGCAAGAAGAGACCAGCGTGTCAGCGGTCTCAGTGATAAAGCAAAGTTAATGCTGGGTACATCAGAGCTTCTTAGGGAAGGGAAACATCAGCAAATAAGCCCAGCTGCAGTAACAACGGGCCGGTAGTGAGGCCAAAAGGCACAGGGGACAAAGAGTTGGATAATTAAATACAATCAATATTATATTATATTAAATTAAATCCAGGAGTAAAGGACAAATAACGTGATCAGAAGGTCACAGAAAACAGCTGAAGTTAAGCTGTTCGTTAAGCCCCAAGGGTGTCATGAATTTAAGATAATAGATCCAGCGGAGGATCGCCCGGTCCCATTTACCCCCATGGCGTGGAGGGAGGACCCGGTCAATGCCCATAAATGACACATGGGCAGTGCCGTTATGATGAGTGTGGATGTGATTGGCTATTGGCGTGTCTTTGCTCTTAGATATGTCATTAAGGTGTTCACCCACCCGCCTGCGAAACTCGCGGATAGTCTTACCAACATATTCCTTACCGCATTCGCAGGCGAGGCGGTAAATCACCCCCCGGGTCCTACAGTTGATGAAGTGGTTAATGGTGTAGACCTTTCCAGTGTTGTTACTGCGGAAGGTCCTACCCGTTTGCAGATGGCTGCATGCAATGCACCCACTGCATCTGTAGCAGCCTTTGATGTTTGACTGCAACCATGCAGAACCCGAGGGTACAGGCGGTATGAATTCACTTGAGACCAGTGGCGTACCTCCCATAGAGGCAGACCACGCCACTGCTATGGGGCCCGTGGCACTGGGGGGCCCGTAGCGCAGATAAGGCCCCACCCACACTATTTGGCCCCGCCCACTCATGACCTGCAGCCGGCTATGCGGCTGCTTTTCTCCCCAGGGCCCAGCCCCAACATCAATCAACTCATCTTCCGCAATCTCCGCAATCGCCGCGCCGCCCCCCCCCCCCCGCCTCCATGTTTAGCTGAATCGCCTCCCAGAGGCGCGGCTAAGTCCTCAACACCCGCCCCCCTCCTCTGCGCTGCGCTCTGCAAACACCCGATCCTCCTCTCGTCGGCGTCCCAAATCCCGCGCAGGCGCAGTGCCGGCGATTGCCTGCGCTCTGATAATACGGCTGAGGGCAACAGCTTCAACATCGTCACTGGGCATGCGCCGAGCCCAGTGACGATGTTGAAGCTGTTGCCCTCAGCCGTATTATCAGAGCGCAGGCGCAGGCAATCGCCGGCACTGCGCCTGCGCGGGATTTGGGACGCCGACGAGAGGAGGATCGGGTGTTTGCAGAGCGAGGCGCTGAGGAGGGGGGCGGGTGTTGAGGACTTAGCCGCGCCTCTGGGAGGCGATTCAGCTAAACATGGAGGCGTTAGTAGTTTTCATATTTAGGCGGGCACGGCAGTTCAGAGGGGCCCCTCTGGGCTCCTTACAGCGTCATTTGCATATCCTAAGAATAAATTTTAGAAGAAAATTTGAAAACTAATAACGCCTCCAAGTTCATCTAAATCGCCTCCCAAATCCGATCCTCCTCTCGCCGGCATCCCAAATCCCGCGCAGGCGCAGTGCCGGCGATTGCCTGCGCTATGATAAGATGACTGACGGCACTGCGCCTGCGTGGGATTTGGGATGCCGGCGAGAGGAGGATCGGGGTGTTTGCCGCAGAGCGCGGCGCTGAGGAGGGGGGGTGTTGAGCACTTAGCCGCGCCTCTGGGAGTTATTAGTTTTCAAATTTAGCCGGGCACGGCACTTCAGAGGGGCGTTCCTGGGCACAGTGGAGAAAGAATAACGCCCCTCTGGGCTCCTTACAGCGTCATTTGCATATCATAAGAATCGATTTTTTTAAGAAATGACAAGACTCACAATCAAAAGAACAAGACAGATGGAAAAAAGGTACTCTGTTAAACATGGATTCATGAAAAAATATTTGGGGGTAAATTGCTAGTGACAGATTCCCTTTAACATGGCACCCCAAATAAGGAGACCTGCAGGCTGCAGCAGATATCCCATGTGACAGGTCACCCCCAGGAAACCCCTAACAGTTTCTGTAGGTCATGTATAAATTTATTTAATGGGGGTGTGGCATGGGAGGAGCAAGGTCAGGAAGTGGCAGGGGCCATGGTGGGTAGTGGGCGGGGTTAAGGGGCCCAATTCAGATTTTTGCTATGGGGCCCAGTAATTCCTATGTACGCCTCTGCTTGAGACCAACTTATCGCGGAGGTTACGACCCCTGCGATAAGTGATGTTGGGATATGGTCCCAAGACCTCTCTGAGGTCTGGATCCATCATGAGGACACCCCAATTTTTGCATAAGATGTTACGGACTTCAGGTGCTGCACGATCAAAAGTGCTGATCAGGTGGATGAGATTCCCTGTCTGTTCCTGGTGGGGCTTAGGAATTAAAAGATCTGTGCGGTCTGCCTGCAATGCTGCTCTGAAGGCTAGTCGCAATACCCTATCAGGGTATCCTCGCTGAAGAAATCTCAGTCGCAGGTCAGCAGCCTGTTTAATGAAGTCCTTTTTGGAAGAGCAATTTCTCCTGAGGCGGAGGTACTGACCTTTTGGGATGCCTTTCTTAAGTGGGAGCGGGTGACTGCTTTCCCACCTAAGCAAATTGTTGGTCAAGCTAGGCTTCCTATAAACTGTCGTGGTCAGTTCACCCTCCTCAGTTTTGGAGATGACATCCAAGAACGGCAAATGGGCAATGTTATTTTCGCTAGTGAAACGGAGGCCTATGTTGTTAACATTGAGGGCCTTCACTAGAGAGCAGAAAGAGACATCATCACCATTCCAGATGATGAAAATGTCATCGATGTAAAATGGCCTCACTACCGGCCCGTTGTTACTGCAGCTGGGCTTATTTGCTGATGTTTCCCTTTCCTAAGAAGCTCTGATGTACCCAGCATTAACTTTGCTTTATCACTGAGACCGCTGACACGCTGGTCTCTTCTTGCAGCAACTAGTTCCCCGTATAATTCAATGCAGCGTCCCGTTGCTAGGCAGCCAGCCCGCCCCCAGGCTTTACCACTCCTGTCCCTCCTATTTTCCTGCGTGCCATCCCAGCGGCGGCTGACGTCTGCGTTCCATTTGTCTCCACCTCCGGCGCTGCACACAACTCCATCTGTGCGGCCCTTGTGGCGGCATTTGGAACGCATGCGCCGCTTGACGCTGCGTTCCACGGCACACAGGACAACTGCTCACGTGACCATGGGGGGCGTGCCTTTTTCATGAGCGCGCTGCGCTCTATCAACTATCCGGGTGAGAACGTTCCATTCTTTACACTGGTGTACTGTCGTGCATTTGTCTTTTGGCCCATCCGGGCTTGTCTAATTTTTGTATCCTTTTTTGTGCCATTTATTCTTATTACCATTAAATGTTAAGTTTTTTTCCCTTTGATCCCCAATAAGGGATCAGTCCATTTACTTTATTGTTTATTTTTATATGTAAAATTGGGATGGTTTGAGTTTTTAAAATCCTGTGACTTCAGTTTTTTTTGTTTTGTTTTTTATGCAGCCCACGTGACCGCTGAAGCCAGTGACTGGCCACTGTGGTGATGTATCACCTATGTGGCCGGGACCGAGTGACATTCTGCATGGGTAACATGTCACTGCTGGTGCCAGTCATTGGCTGCAGTAATCACGTGCCCCACTGTGAGGAGACTTGAAACCTGCAGATCCCAACCATCTCCCAACCTCTGCCCACTCCTTCCTTTGTCAGCCTCCTGTACTGTAGCATGTATTACATGGCAGTCTCTCCTCTCTGCCCCGCTGCTCTGCCATGCACTAGGGCTTATTATAGAACACTTATGCCTCATTCACACATCAGTGTTCGGTCAGTGATTTCCATCAGTAATTTTGAGCCCAAACCAGGTGCGTATCTAAACACAGAACAGGAGCAGATCTTTCCATTATATCTTATGTCTCTGGAGGCTCCAATCCTGGTTTTGGCTTACAATCACTGATGGAAATCACTGCCCAAACACTGACTGTGTGAATGAGGCTTTACATAAGTATGCACCTGATGCCAGGATCATCCTGACATCGCATTTGTGCATATGTAAGTATGCCAAAATAATTACTGGTAGACAGAGTGGGGCAGAGAGGGGAGGCTGCCATGTACTGCATGCTATAGGACAGGAGGCTGGCAGAGGGCACAGGTTGGTATGGATGCCCGGCAGCTGCATGCTGAAGCCTTCAGCATGCAGGTGCCAGGTAGCCATCCCAGCGTCTGCCCACTCCTTCCTCTGCCAGCCTCCTGAGGTATAGCATGCATACTATGAGTACAGGAGGCTGGGATGACTGCCAGGCAGCTCCATGCGGAAGCCTGCCCTGCACCTGGCAGATGGCCGCACTAACACACACCTCTCATGTCCCTGCAGCCCTGCCCTCATGCCCGGAACCTGCAGGATGCCCTCTCTCTGCTATGAGGCAGGGCACATATGAGCTGCCACCACGCCTTCCTCGTGTATTCTGTTTTTCTTACGGTCTGGTCCTCCTCCATGTCACTCATACGCATAGCAGCACCATATTTAACTGGCTGGTGGGCGGAGGGCCCTATGCGGAGGGCTGTAGGCCCTTCCTTAAGTTAATTTCATGAATTAAGGCGGCCAGACTCCAATGTTACTGCATGTTTAGGGTGCAGAATCATTCACTACTGCTCCCAGGCCCCTTCTCAACTTGGGCCCCCAAGCAGCTGCTTCCCTGATAGCTACGCCACTGATGTTGAGGATATGATGTGGGGCTGAGGTCTTTAAAAAGGGTCAGAGTCTATGGGGGTAATTTATTAAGATCAGCGTTTTAGACTTAATAAGGTCCTGCGCTGGCCTCTATATAACTTCGACGGAGCGCAGTTTCTAAACACAAATTCTGTGCATCAGAATCTCCATGATGTAACTAGCGAAAATAGTGAATTGTAGTGTGTTTATATGTATGTACAGTTTATGCTATATATGCTATGTGTGTATATATATATATATATATATATATATATATTATTTTTGAGGTGTGTCTGTATGTATATGTTGTGTATGTCCTGCTGTTCCTGTACCACAGTCCCGTTCCTTGTCTCTGCCGTCACATGTGCTAGAATCCCATCTATCCCATCCAGTGACAGGACAAATATCAAGCAACAATGAAGCAGGCTAATTTATATTATAACTTTTAATAATCCTGTAAAAAAAAATTGAATAAAAATAAAAAAAACGAGAGACCTGGTAGATCTAGTCAGGTATATTTTATATGGGAGCTTTATAATTGTGTGGATTTTTATAGACTTAAAGGGGTTGTTTCATCATGGACAATGGGGGCATATCGCTAGGATATGCCCCCATTGTCTTATATATTGAGAACGGAGCACCGCAAGGTGGTGGCTGGAGGACTCCGGTCCGGCCGCCACCAAGCCGGCTCCCTATAGAAGTGAATTATTATTATTATTTTTATTATTATTTTTTATTAAAGCGCCATTCATTCCATAGCACTGTACATATGAGAAGGGGTATACATACATAATACAGACAATTGCATTAAGCATAAACAAGACGAGTTACAGACTGGTACAGAAGGAGAGACGGCCCTGCCCGTGAGGGCTTACAATCTACATGGTATGGTAGAAGGACACAGTAGGTTAGGATGAAGTTGGTCATGGCGGTATAGAGGCAGCAGGGTCACTGGTTGTAGGCTTGTCTGAAGAGGTGGGTTTTTAGGTTTCTTTTGAAGGATTCCACTGTAGGTGAGAGTCTGATATGTTGGGGTAGCGAGTACCAGAGTGTGGGGGATGCACGGGAGAAATCTTGGAGGCGATTGTGGGAGGAGGTGATAAAAGGAGAGGAGAGAAGGAGGTTTTGTGAGGATCGGAGATTGCGTGTGGGGATGTATCGGGAAAGTAGCTCAGAGAGTAGGGAGGGGACAGGTTGTGGACGGCCTTGTATGTGTTTGTTAGTATTTTGAACTGAATTTGCTGGGCAATGGGGAGCCAGTGAAGGAATTGGTAGAGGGGAGAGGCAGAGGAGTAACAGAGTGAGGTGGATTAGTTGGGCAGCAGAGTTGAGGATATATTGGAGGGGTGCGTGAGTGCTAGATGGAAGGCAACACAGGAGAATGTTGCGGTAATCTAGGCGGGAGATGATGAGGGCATGTACAAGCATTTTCACAGATTCAAAGTTAAGGAAAGCGCGTATAGGGGGATGTTTTTGAGTTGGAGGAGGCAGGTGGTGGAAAGGGCTTGGATGTACGGTCGGAAAGAGAGGGCAGAATCCAAGGTCACTTCAAGGCAGCGGACTTGGTTGACCGGGGAGAGTGCGCAGCCATTAATCGTAATAGATAGGTCTGTTGGGGGGGGGTTGAGCAAGATGGGGGAAAGTTTATGAATTTTATTTTATCCATGTTAAGTTTTAGAAAGCGAGAGGAGGAGAAGACGGATGATATAGAAGATAGACATTGTGGGATTCTGGATAATAAGGTGGTGATGCCTCGACCAGAGAGGTAGATTTGTGTGTCGTCAGCATAAGAGAGATACTGAAAGCCATGGGACTCCATGAGATGTCCCAGTACAAAAGTGTAAATAGAGAAGAGCAGGGGTCCTAGGACAGAGCCTTGCGGGACATTAATAGAGAGGGAATGAGACGAGGAGGTGATGTGAGAGTGGGAGATGCTAAACGTCCAGTCTGTGAGGTATGATGTGATCCAGGAGAGGGCCAGGTCAGCGATGCCAAGAAATGAGAGAGTTTGCAACAGAAGGGAGTGGTCGACAGCGTCAAAGGCAGAGGACAAGTCAAGGAGAAGGAGGGCAGAGTAATGTTTTTGGCTTTGGCTGTTAGTAGGTCATTGGTGACTTTGGTAAGGGCAGTCTCAGTCGAGTGGTGGGGTCGGAAGCCAGATTGTAGCTGGTCAAAGGGGTAGCAGGAGGGAGGTGAGAGGACAGTTCCGAATGGACATGTTGTTCAAGTAGCTTTGAGGCATACAGTAGAAGTGATATGGGGCGATAACTGGACAAAGAAGATAGGTCAAGTAAAGGCTTTTTGATGATGGGTGTAATGGTAGCATGTTTAAAAGCAGAGGGGAAGACACCAGAGGTTAGTGATAGGTTAAAGAGACGAGTTAGAGCTGGGATAAACACTGTGGTAAGGTTAGGGATGAGGTGGGATGGGATTGGGTCAAGTACACAGGTGGTGAGATGTGGTCTGGAGAGTAAAGTGGAGAATTTTTTTTCTGTATTGGTGGAGAAGTGGGTTTTGGGGGAAAGGACAGAACAGTTGTGTAGAGGGTGTGGACTGTATACTGAAGCTTTCTCTAAAGTTGACTATCTTTTGTTTGAAGTATGTGGCAAAGTCCTCAGCTGAGATGAGAGGAGAGGGTGGGGGCGCTGGGGGACAGAGAAGCTGAGTTAAAAGTGTTAAAAAGTTGTTTAGGGCTGTGGGCCAGGGAAGATATGAGAGATCAGAAGTAGGCCTGTTTTGCATCAGCGAGGCCCACATTAGGGCTCCTGCAAACAAGCTTATTTTTTTTCAGTGTCCGTACCATTTTTTTTTTTTTGTGGCCTATATGTGAAACCATTCACTTCAATGGGGCTGCAGAAAACTGAAATTATTTCTATCTTCATTCAGAAGGACCTGCGCTGACGTCATCAAAGGTCCTTTTGCAGGTCCTGAAAGAAGAAGCAAGACGACAATGCCAGCTGCGTGATCAATTGGATGAGGTGAGTGTGTTTTTTGTTTTTTTTACCCCCTCAATCCACATTTTAGTAAGAATGCTTTTATGTATTTTATGTATTATGTATTAAGAATGCTATTTTTTTTTTTTATAACCATGTTGTAAGGGAAAATAATAAAAGGAATAGAACACCTAACCCAAACCCGAACTTCAATGAAGAAATCTGGGTTCGGGTCTGGGTACCACATTCAGTTTTTTCTCACGTGCGTGCAAAACGCATTGCTCTAGCGCAGAAAAAACTGAACATCGGAACGGAATCGCTGTCAATTGCGTGCCTACTTGCGTGCCTACTGCAATTGCGTGCCTACTTGCGTGGTTTTCCCGCAATGCACACGCGACGCATCCGGAGCAAATCCGGGATGCCCGTGTGAAAGAGGCCTAAAGGTTTTCTTTGGGTGTAAAAAATTTTTTGGGGGAAAAAAAACATTCGGGCCCAAAATATGTGTCAAACTAAAATAGAAACGCTCTCCTGTTAAAGGGCCTGTGTCCACTTATCTAGCTATTCTGTATCCACAGGATCCGGAATAACTAAGTGATCCGTGGGAGTCTGAACGCTGGAGCCCCCACTGATCCCCCTTCTTGATTGAGTGGCAGATCGAACATATGCCCTGCCTCTCCATCCATTCTCTATGGGGTCACTGGAGATGGCGGAGTACAGCGCTGGCTATTTTCAGTGGTCCCAAACTGAATAAATGGAGCAGCAGGGCATATGTGTGGAACAGGACCCGTTCCTGGGATCAGTGGGGGTTGCAGAATCGGACCCCACTAATCATATAGTTATGCCCTAAGGTGTGGAGAGGATAACTTTAAAACCTGCACAACCACTTTAAACCCTCCACCACTAGTATCTCTTTACATGGCAGCAGTGATGCCTTTAAATACGGAATATCATCACTACCGTCATGTAAACCATACGTGTCAATACTGAAGAATGTGACGCACTGTGCAGAATTTTTCAGTCATAAGTCCAACCCCCTTTGCAGGTCACAACCTTTAACAAAGCCCAAGCAAAGGTGCTAGAGGAGCAACGTGAGCAAAATAACTGAAGCAGAGACATTAGGGTCACCTGAGGCATGGAAATAGGGGGGATCCTGGAGCAGGGGTAACTCTAGCAGAGACGATATAATGGTGGTGCATTGAGAGTGGGGGCATCTGGAGTTGGGGAATTTATGGAGGTGCACCTAAAGCAGAGGTATTAGAGTCACCTGAGGCAGGGTAATAGTGGGAATCCTGGAGCAGCTGAAAGGGTATTAGGGAGCAACTGGAAAAGATTCAATATTAGGGGTGCTTTTAGAGTGGGGAATCTTGAGCTGGGGCACTTATGGGGTTGCAACTAAAGCAGAGGCATTGGGGGGGGGGGACCTAGGGCAGAGTCCCCCCAATGCCACTCTGAACTCTGCGGAGAGTAGCACACATTCATAGATCTGAGTCTGCTATAAAAAAAAATCCCCTATTTCCCCCTTACAGTCTCCTACAGCTTACTACTGTCACACACCTGAGAAATGTCACCACCAGACATCTGAGAAGCTCTGACAGATGCCTTTCAGAACCTCCTCCTTGAGCTTCCTTTGTTTAGCTTTCAGTTCCTCATCTCGTTAGCCTCTCTCAGCTGTCATGTAGTTGGACTGATTGCATCCCTTTAAATTCCTCCCCATAGTGCATCAGTGTGCGGTTTATATTTCTTCCTGGAGTGTGTGTGTATGCTGATCCTACTTCCCAGTCTTCTACAAGATAAGTGTTGTGTATTCATTTGTGTTTTTCTGTTTGCTGGATCCCAGGTGACCCTGACTCCCTCCGTATCTAGTGTAGGGAGCCGGTGGTCGTGTCCCCTCACTATTATAGGGTGTTCAGGTGTTATGCAGTCGAGGTACGAGGATATGCGATCATCTACCATTGGGATTATCGCATAGGCTGAGCAGTAAGGGAGAGAGCCAGGTCTGATGCAGGGGTCTCCCTTTTGTTCCTTAGTTTTGGATCCAGTGAGCTGTATATTCATTTTGTGTTGTCTTGTTTTCTGTACACCTTCCGTGACATTATAAACCGCCAAAACCGTCTCAAGCATGGATCCAGTTTCACTTTTGACTGAACGCTTCCAGGGTCTTTCATTGGAGGTGGCAGATCTCCGTAAGACTCTTTCTCAGTTTCAAGTGACCGGTTCAGCTTGCGTTCATGGAGTTTGTTCTGAGCCTAAGATCTCGCTCCCGGATACGTTCTCCGGGGGTAGTGAGAATTTTGTGCGTTTTAGAGAGGCTTGCAAACTCCATTTTCGCCTTCTTCCCCATTCCTCCAGTGATGAGGAACGGAGGGTGGGGATCATTATATTGCTGCTCAGGGGTAACGCTCAGTCCTGGGCCTTTCCGCTGCCGGTGGGGGCACGGCCCCTCCGTTCAGTGGATGGATTATTTATAGCCCTGGGTCAGATATATGATGATCCGGATCGTATTGCTTTGGCTGAGTCTAGGCTACGTCTGTTATGCCAGGGTAAACAATCCGCAGAGATATACTGCTCAGAATTTCGGAGATGGGCAGCTGATACTGGTTGGAATGATGCTGCACTCCGAAGTCAATTTTGCCATGGTCTTTCAGAGAGATTGAAAGATGCATTTGCCTTTCATGAGAGGCCTACCTCCTTGGACTCTGCCATGTCTCGGGCCGTTCGTATTGACAGGCGTCTTAGAGAGAGAGGAGAGATCACTCCTTCCTGTCATACTCAATCCCAGGACAGTGCAGCGGTCTCATTCAGTGCGCAGGGGTCTCAGTCGCTGTCAACCCCTTCTGAGCAGGACCCCATGCAGCTGGGGTTGATTGCCTCTGACAATAGAAGATTCAGCCCGCATGGGAAGGTTTGTTTTTGTTGTGGAGGTATAAATCATTTGGCAAATGTTTGTCCCTCTAGGAGATTCAGCCAGTTTTTTGGGAGTAATAAAGAAACAAAAAGGAAAAAATCCTTTAAAAATGTTCCATCTGTTAACATTGGCACGGTTGAGGCGGAAATTGAAGGTTTTCCGTTTGCTTGTAGTTCCCGTTTTGTCCTGCCTGCCAGGGTGGCGCTAGAGAGCAAGAACATTTTTTGTGAGATTTTTGTAGATAGTGGAGCAGCTGTCAATCTCATTGATAATCAATTTGCGATAACTCATGGTTTCCAGGTATGCACTTTGGGAAAGGATATTCCTGTTTTTGCTATTGATTCCGCTCCACTTTCTCAGAAATCATTAAAGGGCATAGTTCACAATATCCATTTAATTGTGAGTGATGCTCAAGTTGAGGATGTGTCATGCTTCGTCCTTAGCGGATTGCCTACTCCTCTAGTGTTGGGCTACCCTGGCTCACTAAACATAACCCCACCATTGATTGGCAAGCGAGGCAAGCGAGGTTGGAGTGACTTTTGCAGAGAGAATTGCCTCACGACATCTGTTTCTGAGGTTTCTACTAAGACTGTACCATCTTTTCTCTCTGAATTTTCGGATGTCTTCTCTGAGAGTGGAGTTCAGGATTTGCCCCCGCACAGGGAGTACGATTGCCCTATTAATCTCATCCCAGGCGCCAAGCTGCGAAAATCTCGTTTATACAATCTCTCCGAACCTGAAAGGGTCGCTATGCGTGCTTATATCTCTGAGAGTCTGAGAAAAGGACACATACGACCCTCAAAGTCACCTGTTGCCGCTGGTTTTTTGTTTGTTAAGAAAAAAGATGGTTCTTTAAGACCTTGTCTGGATTTCAGGGAGCTGAACAGTATCACAATTCGTGACCCTTATCCGCTTCCTCTGATCCCAGACCTGTTTAACCAGATTGTTGGGGCTAAAAAAAATTCCAAATTAGATCTAAGAGGGGCATACAACCTGGTCAGGGTCAGAGAAGGAGATGAATGGAAGACGGCCTTCAATACCCTTGAGGGCCATTTTGAGAATTTGGTTATGCCTTTTGGTTTGATGAATGCTCCAGCCGTTTTTCAGCATTTTGTGAACAGCATTTTTTATCATTTAATGGGGAAATCTGTATTAGTGTATTTGGATGACATTTAGATTTTTTCTCCTGATTTCAAAACTCATAAGGAACACTTACGTCAGGTCTTGCTCATCCTGCGAGAGAATAAATTGTACGCAAAACTGGAAAAATGTGTGTTTGCGGTTCCAGAAATTCAATTTCTGGGGTTTCTTCTCTCCGCTTCTGGTTTTCGCATGGACCCCGAGAAGGTCCGCGCTGTGCTTGAGTGGGAACTTCCTGAGAATCAGAAGGCGCTGATGCGTTTTTTGGGCTTTGCCAATTATTACAGGAAGTTTATTTTGAATTATTCCTCTGTTGTTAAACCACTCACTGATATGACCAGAAAGGGGGTAGATTTTTCTTCCTGGTCGGTAGAGGCGCGTAAGGCCTTTTCTAATATCAAGGAGAGTTTTGCTTCCGCTCCCATCTTGGTACAACCTGATATTTCTCTACCCTTCATAGTTGAGGTTGATGCTTCTGAGGTGGGTGTGGGTGCAGTCTTGTCTCAGGGTTCCTCTCCTGCCAAATGGCGACCGTGTGCCTTTTTCTCGAAAAACTCTCCTCCGCAGAGAGAAATTACGATGTGGGAGATAGGGAGTTGTTGGCCATCAAGTTGGCTTTTGAGGAATGGCGCCATTGGCTAGAGGGAGCCAGACACCCTATTACCGTGTTTACTGACCATAAAAATCTGGCCTACTTGGAGTCAGCCAAGCGTCTGAACCCGAGACAGGCCAGATGGTCTTTGTTCTTTTCAAGGTTTAATTTTGTTGTCACGTTCCACCCTGGGGATAAGAATGTGAAGGCAGATGCCCTGTCACGTTGTTTTCCGGGAGGTGGGAATTTTAAAGACCCGAGTCCCATTTTGGCTGAAGGTGTGGTGGTCTCTGCTCTTTATCCTGAATTGGAGGCAGAGGTGCAGGTAGCCCAGTCAGAGGCTTCTGATCTTTGCCCTCCTGGGAGGTTGTTTGTGCCTCTCGCTTTAAGACACAAGATTTTTAAGGAACACCACGATACGGTCCTTGCTGGGCACCCGGGGGCAAGAGCCACAGTGGATCTCATCGCTCGGAGATTCTGGTGGCCGGCGCTTCGTAAGTCGGTTGAGGGTTTTGTGGCAGCCTGCGAGACCTGCGCTCGTGCCAAAGTCCCTCATTCACGGCCATCAGGTCCTCTCCTTCCCTTACCCATTCCTTCCCGTCCTTGGCCACATCTGTCCATGGACTTCATAACGGACCTGCCCCGTTCCTCGGGGAAGACTGTGATTCTGGTTGTGGTGGACGCTGGCGCAGGCATTTATTAATCACATTGTCAAATTGCATGGTATTCCTTCAGACATAGTCTCTGATAGGGGCACGCAGTTTGTTTCCAGATTCTGGAAGGCTTTCTGTTCTCGCTTGGGGGTTCGGTTGTCATTCTCTTCTGCTTTCCACCCGCAGTCGAATGGCCAGACAGAGCGCGTCAATCGGAATCTGGAGACATATCTGCGCTGTTTTGTGGCGGAGAATCAGGAGGATTGGTGTTCTTTTTTGTCCCTTGCTGAGTTTGCTTTAAATAACCGTCGTCAGGAGTTCTCTGATAAGTCACCATTTTTTGGTGCATATGGGTTTCATCCGCAGTTTGGGACATTCTCGGGAGAGGGGTCTTCTGGTTTACCTGATGAGGACAGATTCTCCTCGTCTTTGTCATCTATTTGGCAAAAGATTCTGGATAATCTAAAGAGCATGAGTGAGAGATATAAGCGTGTGGCAGATAAGAGACGTGTGCCTGGTCCGGACCTGAATGTTGGTGATCTGGTGTGGTTGTCTACTAAGAATATCAAATTGAAGGTTCCCTCCTGGAAGTTGGGTCCTAAGTTTATTGGGCCTTACAAACTCTTGTCTGTCATCAATCCTGTTGCCTACCGTCTTGATCTTCCTCAGACTTGGAAGATCCATAATGTTTTTCATAAGTCCTTATTAAAACCTTATGTCCAACCCATTGTACCCTCCTCTTTGCCTCCTCCTCCGATTTTGGTTGATGGTAATCTTGAATTTCAGGTCTCTAGGATTGTGGATTCTCGTGTTGTCCGCGGTTCTCTCCAGTACCTCGTTCATTGGGAGGGTTATGGTCCTGAGGAGAGGATGTGGGTCCCAGTGACGGACATTAAGGCCACTCATCTCATCAGGGCTTTCCATAGGTCCCATCCTGAGAAGGTGGGCTCTGAGTGTCCGGAGTCCACTCGTAGAAGGAGGGGTACTGTCACCACCAGACATCTGAGAAGCTCTGACAGATGCCTTTCAGAACCTCCTCCTTGAGCTTCCTTTGTTTTGCTTTCAGTTCCTCATCTCGTTAGCCTCTCTCAGCTGTCATGTAGTTGGACTGATTGCATCCCTTTAAATTCCTCCCCATAGTGCATCAGTGTGCGGTTTATATTTCTTCCTGGAGTGTGTGTGCATGCTGATCCTACTTCCCAGTCTTCTACAAGATAAGTGTTGTGCATTCATTTGTGTTTTTCTGTTTGCTGGATCCCAGGTGACCCTGACTCCCTCTGTTTCTAGTGTAGGGAGCCGGTGGTCGTGTCCCCTCACTATTATAGGGTGTTCAGGTGTTATGCAGTCGAGGTACGAGGATATGCGATCATCTACCATTGGGATTATCGCATAGGCTGAGCAGTAAGGGACAGAGCCAGGTCTGATGCAGGGGTCTCCCTTTTGTTCCTTAGTTTTGGATCCAGTGAGTTGTATATTCATTTTGTGTTGTCTTGTTTTCTGTACACCTTCCGTGACAAGAAATCAGCCCAGCACCGCAGAGGAGTCTTTCTCTCCAGCAGACAGTTTTCTGACGGCAGGGAGGGTAGGAGGAGGCAGACACCTTCTCTCCTCCTTCACTGCCAGCAGCCCCAGAAGACTAGAAGATACTGCGGGGCGTCCTGTACAATGTACACCAGTAGGAGGCTGCATCACTGTGCGATACTGACACCTAGTGCTACAATAATTATCTTTTCTGAGAAAGGAGAAATAGTTACTCCTCCTTCTTATTACCGGGCGCAGGAGATTGGGGGCCCACCGAGGAATCCCGCGCCTCCCCGGTGGGCCAGTCCGAGCCTGGGAGGAGCTGAGCAGATTGATATATAGTTTTATTGGAAAATATTCAGTATAAGTTGTATTTTTTACATTCCTGTTCATTCTGGGCTTTGAAGTCCAGGAGGAGGTCCTGTCAGTGATTGACAGCTCTCTCTGTATGCACAGTTATAGAGGGAAGGCTGTCACTGACAGGACCACCTCCTTGTCTTCAAAGATTAGAATGAGAAGATATATAAATGAATGAAATACAACTGATACTGAATCTTTTCCTAAAAACTATATATCTGTTTGCTCGGCTCTTCCTGCTCTATAACCTGCCACCTTCAGATTATACTGTAATTCATGGTGACAGGTATTCTCATCTCATAATGGTATGTCACTTTATGATCAGTGGGAATCCAACCTCTGGTACCCCATCGATCCTGAGAATGGAGGGACTGCAGTCTTTCTGGCTGTGCAGGGAACTGTAGGCAAGCATCATGAAATTGAATGGAGTCAGCTGAATGGATCGATAGGGTCCTAGCGATATGCCATAATTTTATGAGACACATTATAGCCTTTAATCTCCTTCTGTACCTGTCACACAGTAAGCTCATATTGCACTTGTTATGCTAATTACAGCCCTCTACATTTCATATGTTTAGCACCCTGGAAATTCATGCACTAAACAACATAAATATTCATTAAAATAACTGGCCATAACTGGTGCAGCCGTTTTGAGGTTGATGACCTTAGAACATGCATTACTGAGTCACGTCATAGTAGCTATAGCTGTTTTATTTCATGCCATGTGATGGTGCCATCTTGCCGCTGGATGCGGGTACATGCCCATACCTGGCTGCTGCATTGATCACAATAAGTGGAAGAAAGAATATGATGTAAACAAGGGAAAAATTGATAATCCTATTACTGACTATGTGCCGTATCACTCCTCCGCCGCCTGTCATGGCTCCACAGAGACGCTCCCTGACAGCAGTCTGCAGGCTCGGACTGGCCCACCGGGGAGGCGTGGGATTTCTCGGTAGTCTCCCAGTCTCCTGCACCCAGAGATAAGATGGAGGAGTAATTATTTCTCCTTTCTCAGGAGAGATAATTATTGTAACCACTAAGTGGCAGTATCGCACATTGATGCAGCCTCCTACTGGTGTAAATTGTACAGGAGGCCCCGCAGTATCTTCTAAGTTTCTAAGCCGGCTGCTGGCAGTGAAGGAGGAGAGAACATGTCTGGTCATCCTCCTGCTCTCCCTGCTGTCAGAAAACTGTGGTTGCTGGAGAGAAGGACTCCTGTGTGGTGCTGGGCTGATTTCTCAGGTGTGTGACAGTAGTAAGCTGTAGGAGACTGTAAGGGGGAAATAGGGGATTTATTTATAGTAGACTCAGATCTATGTATGTGTGCGGCTCTCTGCATAGTTCAGAGTGGCATTGGGGGGAATTTGACCTAGGTCCCCCCAATGCCTCTGCTTTAGGTGCACCCCCATTAGTGCCCCAGCTCCAGATGCCCCCCAATGCCCCCACTCTAAATGCATCCCCAATATTGAATCTCCTCCAGTTGCCCCCTAATACCTCCGCTCCAGGATCACCACTATTACCTTGCCTCAGGTGACTCTAATACCTCTGCTTTAGGTGCGCCCCCATAAATGCCCCAGCTCCAGATGCCCCCACTCTAAATGCACCACCAATATTGCCTCTTCTACAGTTACCCCTGCTCCAGGATCCCCCCTATTTCCATGCCTCAGGTGACCCTAATATCTCTGCTTCAGTTATGACCCTCCGTTTGTGCCCTTTGCTCACGTTGCTCCTCTAGCACAATTGTATGGGCTTTGTTAAAGGTTGTGACCTGCAAAGGGGGTTGGACTTATGACTGAAAAATTCTGTACAGTGCGTCATATTCTTCAGTATTAATACGTATGGTTTACATGGCAGTAGTGATGATATTCCGTATTTATAGGCATCACTGCTGCTATGTAAATAGATACTGGTGGAGTGGTGGAGGATTTAAAGGGGTTGTCCAGGTTTTCAAGTTATCCTCTCCACACCTTAGGGCATAACTACATGATTAGTGGGGTCCGATTCTGCGACCCCCACTTATCCCAGGAACGGGTCCTGTTCCCCCTTTATGATGGTGTGGCAGGCCACACATATGCCCTGCTGCTCCATTCATTCTCTTTGGGACCACTGGAAATAGTCAGCGCTGTACTCCGCCATCTCCAATGATCCCATAGAGAATGGATAGAGAGGCAGGGCATATGCTCGACCTGCCACTCAATCAAGAAGGGGGATCAGTGGGGGCTCCAGCATTCACACCCCCACGGATCACTTAGTTATCCCCGATCCTGTGGATACAGGATAGGTAGAAAAGTGGACACAGGCCCTTTAACAGGAGAGCATTTCTGTTTTAGTTTGACACATATTTTGGGCCAGATTTTAAAAATGTATTTTATTTAATTTTTTTACACCCAAAGAAAACCTTTAAGGATAGGGAATGTGAAAAGGTGAAAAAACGATGACACGAAAGGTGATAAGTGTCTGATTGATGGGGATCTGACTGCTGGGACCCCCAACGCAACGTGGTCTTAAGACCCTTGTGTACATAGATTGGCGGTAATGTAATTGAATGTCTCAGGACCCCTTTTTTCATGATCAGTGGGTGTTGTAGCAGTCAGACCCCAGCAATGTGATTTTATCACCTATCCTGTAGATAGGCAATAGGTCATTATGGTAGGAAAACCCTTTTAATTATAATGTAGATAATGTACAATATGAGGAGGTTAAGATTTGGTAATTTTCATGCCAGACATTTATGCTTAAAGGGGTTAAAGGGTTTGTCTCACTTCAGTAAATGGCATTTTTTCATGCAGTTCATACAAGGCACTTGTATTACAGTTTATCATGCAGTTAAGGCCTCATGCACACGACCGTTTCGTTTTTTGCATTCCGCAAATTGCGGATCCCCAAAACACAGAAGCCGTCCGTGTGCCTTCCGCAATTTGCGGAATGGATCAGGCAGCCCATTGTAGAAATGCTGTCTGCATCTTTTGCTCTTTTGCGGCCCCATTGAAGTAAATGGGTCCGCACCCAAGCCGCAAAAACAGCGTGGATGCGGACCAGAACAACGGTCGTGTGCACGAGGCCTAATACAAGGCACTTCCATCACATTATACACAGCACGTATCCGTGGTTATTACCACCGTGTAATCCAGCAGTGGTGGCCGTGCTTACACTCTATAGGGAAAGGCTGGAAGTGCTCATATGCCTACATCTTTACCTATAGTGTGCAAGTACGTCCACTGCTGCTGGATTGCAGAGTGATAATAACCATGGATACATGCTGTGTATAATGTGATGGAAAAGAGTCAATATGGAGAATAAAAATACATTAGTAAGTACCTTGTATTAACTTTCTCTACATGATAAATGCCATTTGTTGAAGTGAGACAACCCCTTTAAGTGTGCTACACATGTCTTGGTGTGTGCATTGCGTGTTTCCTATGTGTGAGTGGTGTGTGCTACACGGCCTGTCCCAAAAAAAAGTTGCCACCAAAAAAATCCTTTAGCTTTGATTACGGCACGCATTCGCTGTGGCATTGTTTCGATAAGCTTCTGCAATGTCACAAGATTTATTTCCATCAAGTGTTGCATTAATTTTTCACCAAGATCTTGTATTGATGATGGTGGAGTCTGACTGCTGTGCAAAGCCTTCTCCAGCACATCCCAAAGATTCTCAATGGGGCTAATCCATGTGTGAAAATGATGTCTCATGCTCCCTGAACCACTCCTTCACAATTTGAGCAAGATGAATCCTGGCAATGTCATCTTGGAATATGCCCGTGCCATCAGGGAAGAAAAAATACATTGATGGAATAACCTGGTCATTCAGTATGTTCAGGTAGTCAGCTGACCTCATTCTTGGAGCACAGATACTGTTGCTGAACCTAGACCTGACCAACTGCAGCAACCCCAGATCATAGCACTGCCCCCACAGGCTTGTACAGTAGGCACTAGGCATGATGGGTGCATCACTTCATCTGCCTCTCTTCTTACCCTGATGCGCCCATCACTCTGGAACAGGGTCAATCTGGACTCCTCAGACCACATGACCTTCTTCCATTGCTCCAGAGTCCAATCTTTATGCCCCCTAGCAAATTGAAGCCTTTTTTTCTGGTTTCCCTTACTGATTAGTGGTTTTCTTACGGCTAAACAGCTGTTCAGTCCCAATCCCTTGAGTTCCCTTCGCATTGTGCGTGTGGAAATGCTCTTACTTTCACTATTAAACATAGCCCTGAGTTCTACTGTTGTTTTTCTTCGATTTGATTTCACCAAACGTTTAAGTGATCGCCGATCATGATCATTCAGCATTTTTTTCCCGCCACATTTCTTCCTCGAATACGATGGGTCCCCACTATCCTTCCAGTTTTTAATAAGGCGTTGGAGGTTAACCATCACAGTTATAGAGGTTGGATTACCGCTTTAAGGCCACTTTCACACAGTCAGTGATTTTAATCAGTTATTGTGAGCCAAAACCAGAAGTGGAGCCTACACAGAAAAAAATTCCTCCTGTTCTGCGTTTTTAATCCACACCTGTTTTTGGTTCACAATTAGACATGAGAGGATTTCTTAAAAATTTGATTCGGCTGATTTGGCGAATTTCACAAAAAAATTTGCTTCGCCACGAAGCGCATTTTTTTGTGAGTAAGCGGGTGCAATGACAGGGAGCTGCAATAGCGTCGCCCCCATCATTGTACCCCTCAGATGCCACGTTCATACATGATCGTGGCATCTGAGTGTACAAACAGTGTGAAAATAACATAACGAAAAACATTACATCAAACTTACCGCGTCCATTTGCGCACGACGGGCCGGCCGCCGTGATCTTGCTAGAAGATCTCGGCCGAAATCACGTACAGCGCGAGATTACGTTATCACGCCGGCCGGCGTGATAATGTAATCTCGCGTTGCACAGGATTTCTGCTGAAATCTTCAAGCGAGATTGAGGCTGGTGGTCCTTCGTGCAGAAATGAAGGCGGTAAGTTTGAATTTCAGGGTTAATCGATTCGCTGACACGAAGCACGAGGAAATTTGGCTTCGAGGCGAATCGAACAATTCCTAAAATTCGGATCAAATTCCACTTCGATTCGCTCATCTCTACTCACAATCACTGACCAAACACTGTCTGAAAGTGGCTTACATGTAAAAGCTACCTAGGATGGCTGCACATGGCTGCATTTTACTATCCGTATTACAGCTGCATCCCCCTGTGGTTCTCCTAGACTGAACTTGGACTGCTTAGGCCATGGCCAGTCATGGCAGAAATGCTGTAGTTTTTCTTTAACGGATTTCTATGCGGAAAATCCACAGCGTTTTACAGTAGCAGCAAAGTGGATGAAATCTGAACTCATACCGATTTTGCTGTGGAATCTGTCCTATGTGGCCTTAATCAGCTAAATCTGATTCTCAAGAAAACAATAAGTGGGGTACTGTGAGGACATAACTGCGGGAAGGGCTGGCATCTGGTTAGCTATGCACATATTAAAGCCAGTTTGTGTACACCTGTCCACGGAACGATCTCTCCACTACACCCTTTAAATGCCGTATTAACCCATAAGTGGCATTCACTAGCAATAATAAATACCTTATTGTCATGAAAATAAAATAAATGCAATACAGTTACACTGCAAGGCAAGAAAATCATTCATCATATTCAATGTAATTGTTTTTTGTGTTTTCAAAAAACAGGTGGATATTTTTTTAATAGAATTTTTGAAGTCCCTCCATGTATTCTACTTAGGCCCCTTTCACACGGGCAAGAATTCTGCGCGGGTGCGATGCGTTAGGTTAACGCATTGCACCCGCACTGAATCCGGACCCGTTCACTTCAATGGGGCTGTGCAGATGAGCGGTAATTTTCACACATCACGTGTGCGTTGCGTGAAAATCGCAGCATGTTCTATATTCAGCATTTTTCACGCAACGCAGGCCCCATAGAAATGAATGGGTCTGCATGAAAATCGCAAGAATCCACAAGCAAGTGCGGATGTAGTGCAATTTTCACGCATGGTTGCTAGGAGATTATAGGGATGAGCAACCCTGGACCCCATTAATGTGTATTCCCTGTATTATTTTCCCTTATAACATTGTTATAAGGGAAAATAATAGCATTCTTAATAGAGAATGCTTAGTAAAATGTGGCTTGAGGGGTTAATAAATAAAAAAAATTAACTCACCTCATCCACTGGATCGCGCAGCCGGCATTGTCTTCTTTCTTCTTTTTTCAGGACCTGCAAAAGGACCTTTGATGACGTAATCCTTCTATCTTCATTTAGCAGGACCTGCGCTGACGTCACCACACTCCCCACGTGGTGAGCGCGATTACCTCATCAAAGGTCCTTTTGCAGGTCCTGAAAGAAAAAGAAAGAAGATGATGCCTGCTGCGCGAACAACAGATTAAGGTGAGTTAATTTATTTATTTTTAAACCCCTCAATCCACATTTTAGTAAGCATTCTGTATTAAGAATGCTATTATTTTCCTTTATAACCATGTTATTAGGGAAAATAATCAAATGAATAGAACACCAAACCCAAACTTCAGTGAAGAAGTCCGAGTTCGGGTCTGGGTACCACATTCAGTTTTTTTCACGCGCGTGCGAAACGCATTGCACTCGCGTGGAAAAAACTGAACGTCGGAACGCAATCACAGTCAAAACTTACTGCAATTGCGTGCCTACTCGCGTGGGTTTCCCGCAATGCACACGCGATGCATCTGAATCAAATCCGCCCGTGTGAAAGAGGCCTTACTGTCCTGATTCTTTACCTTCCTCCTTTGTTTGGAATTTTCCGCCTCGCTTGACTTTCTCAGTCAGACCATTCACTCTGACCAGAGAGGGCAGGGGAATGAGGTACTCAAAGCATCACACAATTCACTGATAAGTACAATGCTCTTCTGTGGACATCTTTATTGAGACCTCAGAAGAACAATAAAGCTGTCATACCATCATCCTAATTCTACAATCTGCTATTATACTGACAGGTAATATTCCATTATACCGTTCCGTTATAACAGGGGTATAATGGAATTTAAGGATGGAATACAAAACAGAACCCTTTAGAAGCATTTCGTTTTTGATCCATCCTCATAGAGTTCTATGGGGACAAATAACGGTTTTGTCTTGTAATTTATGTAAGATGGAAAAAAAGTCAACATGTTTCTGATTGAAGTGTCCCTTTAAGGGCACATTTTGTCGATTGTGAAGAGTTTTGCCAAGCCTGTAAACTTCAGCAGGTCAAGGTTACTGTTAGGTCAAGTAACAGTTCACACAGTGTAGTTTGGTGCAGTTTTTTGTGTTTTTTTTGCCAAAACAAAGGCCACTTTCCCACGGGCAAGAATTCCGTGCGGGACCCATTCACTTCAGTGGGGCTGTGTACATGAGCGGTGATTTTCACACATCACTGGTGCGTTGCGTTAAAATCACAGCAAGCTCTATATTGTGCGTTTTTCATAGAAGTAAATTGGGCTGCGTGAAAATCGCAAGCATCCACAAACAAATGCGTATGCGGTGCGATTTTCACGCATGGTTGCTAGGAGACGATCGGTATGGGGACCCGATCTTTATTATTTTCCCTTATAACATGGTTATAAGGGAAAATAATAGCATTCTTAATACAGAATGCTTAGTAAAATAGTGATGGAGGGGTTAAAAAAATAATAATTAATAAACTCACCTTAATCCACTTGAACGCTCAGCCTGGCATGTCTTCTTTTTTTTTTTATGAAAAGGACCTGTGGTGACATCACTACGCTCATGACATGGTCCATCACCATGTGATGGACCATGTGATAAGCGCAGTGATGTCATCAAAGGTCCTGAAGAAAGTAGAAAGAAGAGGAGATCCGCTACGCAATCAAGTGGATGGGATGAGTTAAATTTGTTCATTATTTTTAACCCCTCAATGGACATTTTACTAAGCATTCTGTATTAAGAATGCTATTATTTTCCCTTATAACCAAGTTATAAGGGAAAATAATAAAATCTACAGAACACCTAACCCAAACCTGAACTTCTGTGAAGAAGTCCGGGTTCGGGTCTGGGTACCAAACATGCCGATTTTTCTCACGCGCGTGCAAAACGCATTAAAACACTTTGCACTCGCACAGAAAAATTGCGCATTATCCCGCAACGCACCCGCATCTTGTCGCGACGCCCGTGTGAAAGAAGCCAAAGTGTGGCTACAAAATAGAGAGGAAATAGAAATCCTTGCTTTATATTCTTCATTCTGATAGGAAACACTCACATTAAAAACTTGCAAGTAGTTAAAATGTGAACATTTTAATAAGAAAAAGATCAAAATGTAGGTGACCAAAGATGCCTGCATATCATGTAAGTAAGGCTACTTTCACACTAGCGTTCGGGCGGATCCGTTCTGAACGGATCCGCTCATAATAATGCAGACGGAGGCTCCGTTCAGAACGGATCCGTCTGCATTAAAATGGCAAAAAAAAAAGCTACAGACGTGGACAAAATTGTTGGTACCCTTTGGTCAATGAAAGAAAAAGTCACAATGGTCACAGAAATAACTTTAATCTGACAAAAGTAATAATAAATTAAAATTCTATAAATGTTAACCAATGAAAGTCAGACATTGTTTTTCAACCATGCTTCAACAGAATTATGTAAAAAAATAAACTCATGAAACAGGCATGGACAAAAATGATGGTACCCCTAGAAAACACAGAACATAATGTGACCAAAGGGACATGTTAATTCAAGGTGTGTCCACTAATTAGCATCACAGGTGTCTACAACCTTGTAATCAGCCATTGGGCCTATATATTGGCTCCAGGTAATCACTGTGTTGTTTGGTGATATGGTGTGTACCACACTCGACATGGACCAGAGGAAGCAAAGGAAAGAGCTGTCTCAAGAGATCAGAAAGAAAATTATAGACAAGCATGTTAAAGGTAAAGGCTATAAGACCATCTCCAAGCAACTAGATGTTCCTGTGAGTACAGTTGCACATATTATTCATAAGTTTAAGATCCATGGGACTGTAGCCAACCTCCCTGGACGTGGCCGCAGGAGGAAAATTGATGACAAATCTAAGAGACGGATAATCCGAATGGTAACAAAAGAGCCTAGAAAGACTTCTAAAGAGATTCAAGGTGAACTTCATGCTCAAGGAACATCAGTGTCAGATCGCACCATCCGTCGTTGTTTGAGCCAAAGTGGACTACATGGGAGACGACCAAGGAGGACACCATTGTTGAAAACGAATCATAAAAAAGCAAGACTGGAATATGCCAAACTACATGTTGACAAGCCACAAAGCTTCTGGGAGAATGTCCTGTGGACAGATGAGACAAAAATCGAAGTTTTTGCCAAGGCACATCAGCTGTATGTTCACAGACGAAAAAATGAAGCATATCAAGAAAAGAACACTGTCCCTACTGTGAAACATGGAGGAGGCTCTGTTATGTTCTGGGGCTGCTTTGCTGCGTCTGGCACAGGGTGTCTTGAATCTGTGCAGGGTACAATGAAATCTCAAGACTATCAAGGAATTCTAGAGAGAAATGTACTAGCCAGTGTCAGAAAGCTTGGTCTCAGTCGCAGGTCATGGGTCTTGCAACAGGACAATGACCCAAAACACACCGCTAAAAACACCCAAGAATGGCTAAGAGGAAAAAATTGGACTATTCTAAAGTGGCCTTCTATGAGCCCTGACCTCAATCCTATTGAGCATCTTTGGAAGGAGCTGAAACATGCAGTCTGGAAAAGGCACCCTTCAAACCGGACACAACTGGAGCAGTTTGCTCATGAGGAGTGGGCCAAAATACCTGCTGAGAGGTGCAGATGTCTCATTGACAGTTACAGGAAGCGTTTGATTGCAGTGATTGCCTCAAAAGGTTGCGCAACAAAATATTAAGTTAGGGGTACCATCATTTTTGTCCATGCCTGTTTCATGAGTTTATTTTTTTACATAATTCTGTTGAAGCATGGTTGAAAAACAATGTCTGACTTTCATTGGTTAACATTTATAGAATTTTAATTTATTATTACTTTTGTCAGATTAAAGTTATTTCTGTGACCATTGTGACTTTTTCTTTCATTGACCAAAGGGTACCAACAATTTTGTCCACGTCTGTAAGTGTGAAAATAGCCTCGGACGGATCCGTCCAGACTTTCAATGTAAAGTCAATGGGGGACGGATCCGCTTGAAGATTGAGCCACATTGTGGCATCTTCAAACGGATCCGTCCCCATTGACTTACATTGTAAGTCTGGACGGATCCGCACGGATCCGCACGCCTCCGCACGGCCAGGCGGACACCCGAACGCTGCAAGCAGCGTTCAGCTGTCCGCCTGTCCGTGCGGAGGCGAGCGGAGCGGAGGCTGAACGTACCTTTTTGATCCCTCTCCACCCCAGGATCAATATCTTATAGCTGCACAATTTCAGACAGCAGTCCAGTATACAGTGTTCAAGTGAAGATTTTCATTATTCAGCCAGACAGGTTGGTACACTTCAGAATAGCAACTTTTCGGGCTTATGGAATTTAGAGCCCTTTATCAAGCAAGTTTGTGTGTCGACATTGACCCACAAACTTGCTTAAAAGGGTTATCCAGCCCCTAAAATGCCTCCCCACATGCCCGTGCCCCTCACACAAAATAAAGTTACGTTATATATGATGAAAAATGAACAGTAAGAAACGTATAACATAAAAACTCATTGTCAGTATTTCTGTTTTTGACCATCCCCCCGAAAGTGAGTTAATAAAACGTAATCAGTAAGTTATGAGTAGCTCAAAATGGGTAAAAACTACAATTTGTCCTGCAAAAAACAAGTCCTTAGGCCTCATGCACACGACAGTTGTTTTTTGCGTTCGCCAATTGTGCATCCGCAAAAAAAACTGATGCGGCATCCGTTTTTTGGAGGATCTGTTTTTTTTCCACAGATCCCTTGTAATAAATGCCTATCCTTGTCCGCAAATGTGAAAAAAGTAGGACATGCACTATTTTTTTTTTCTGAAGGGAAACACGGACAACGGACGCGGAACACAAACGGATGAACTATCAGCATTTATTTCCTGACCCATTGAAATGAATGGTTCCCCATCCTATCTGCAAAACGGAGGCCGAGAAAAACAACTGTCGTGTGCATGAGACCGTTGCATCAGCAGTATTTATCTGCCACTCCTCGGCATATATGCCGGATTGAAGCCGGATCTCTGCCAGTCCCCATTACAGTAAGGCCTCATGCACACGACCATATGTATTTTGTAGTCTGCAAAAAACAGATCCGCAAAAAATATGGATGACATCCGTGTGCATTCCGTATTTGTAATGCGGACAATAATAGGACATGTTCTATTTTTTGGCGGAAAGGAAATACGGACATACGGAAACCGATTGCACACAGAGTACCTTTGAAATAAATGGTTCCGTATACGGTCCACAAAAAAACCCTGAACAGACACGGAATGAAAACACATTTGTGTCCATGAGGCCTAAATGGGGCCGGACGGAATTCTGGCAGCACGCGGCAGTGACGGATCCAGCCAGCCGGATCTGCTTAATGCAGATGTGAAAAAAACCTTATAAATAAACATACAGTCCCTCCAAGGTTGAAAAATCTGTAAAATATTTTTTTTCACTTTTTTTATAATTGAGTTGTGTGACTTCTTTAAATATTTTTAAAAAATATCCTGCAGATGGTGGACGAGATATTTACACAAGACAATCAGCTTATCGGGAAGTCAAGACTAAGGCCCCTTTCAAACGGGTGAGTATTCCACGCGGATGAGATGCGTGAGTTGAACGCATTGCAATCGCTCTGAATACCGACCCATTCATTTCTATGGGGCTGATCACATGAGCGGTGATTTTCATGCATCACGTGTGCGTTGCATGAAAATCGCAGCATGCTCCTCTTTGTGCGTTTTTCACGCAATGCAGGCCCCATAGAAGTGAATGGGGTTGCGTGAAAATCGCAAGCATCCGCAAGAAAGTGCGGATGCGGTGCGATTTTCACGCACGGTTGCTAGGAGACGATCGGGATGGAGACCCGATCATTATTATTTTCCCTTATAACATGGTTATAAGGTAAAATGCATAGTAAAATAGCGCTGGAGGGGTTAAATTTTTTTTAAAAAAAATGTAACTCCCCTTAGTCCACTTGATCGTGCTGCACGGCATCTCGTCTGTCTCCTTTGCTGAACAGGACCTGTGGTGATGTCACTCCGGTCATCACATGTTCCGTCACATGATCTTTTACAATGGTGATGGATCATGTGATGACCGGAGTGACGTCAACACAGGTCTTGTTCCTGCAATGAATGCTCACCACAGGTCCTGTTCAGCAAAGGAGACAGAAGAGATGCCGGGCTACGTGATCAAGTGGACTAAGGTGAGTTAAATTATTTTTTCTTTTTTTTTAACCCCTCCAGCGCTATTTTACTATGCATTCTGTATTCAGAATGCTATTATTTTCCCTTATAACCATGTTATAAGGGAAAATAATACAATCTACAGAACACCTATCCCAGACCCGAACTTCTGTGAAGAAGTTCGGGTTTGGGCACCAAAAATCGCGGGTGTTCCCGCAATGCACCCGCACATTTTCCCGCAGCGCCAGTCTGAAAGAGGCCTAAGGGTACTTTCACACTTGCATTTTTCTTTTTCGGCATAGAGTTCCGTCACAGGGGCTCTATACCGGAAAAGAACTGATCAGGCATATCCCCATGCATTCTGAATGGAGAGTAATCCGTTCAGGATGTCTTCAGTTCAGTCGTTTTGACTGATCAGGCAAAAGATAAAACCGTAGCATGCTACGGTTTTATCTCCGGCGAAAAATACTGGACATGCCTGAATGCCGGATCCGGCATTTTTTCCCATAGGAATGTATTAGTTCAAAATACCGGAATGCCGGATCCGTCCTTCCGGCCTGCGCATGCGTAGACTGGTAAGAATGTGAAAAAATATACAAGACGGAGCCGTCTGTCCGCATGACAAGTGGAGAGACGGATCCATCCTTGCAATGCATTTGTGAGACGGATCTGTATCCAGATCCGTCTCACAAATGCTTTTAGTCAGCGGCAGATCGGCGAATCCGGCGGGCAGTTCCGACTACGGAACTGCCCGCCGGATCACACTGCCGCAAGTGTGAAAGTAGCCTTAGATATGTAATCGCAAGCAATGAACATCCATTATGTGGAATGAGTGGTGCCCGTGCATCCAAGGGGTGGAGGCTGGGTATACAGGGAGTGCAGAATTATTAGGCAAATGAGTATTTTGACCACATCATCCTCTTTATGCATGTTGTCTTACTCCAAGCTGTATAGGCTCGGAAGCCTACTACCAATTAAGCATATTAGGTGATGTGCATCTCTGTAATGAGAAGGGGTGTGGTCTAATGACATCAACACCCTATATCAGGTGTGCATAATTATTAGGCAACTTCCTTTCCTTTGGCAAAATGGGTCAAAAGAAGGACTTGACAGGCTCAGAAAAGTCAAAAATAGTGAGATATCTTGCAGAGGGATGCAGCACTCTTAAAATTGCAAAGCTTCTGAAGCGTGATCATCGAACAATCAAGCGTTTCATTCAAAATAGTCAACAGGGTCGCAAGAAGCGTGTGGAAAAACCAAGGCGCAAAATAACTGCCCATGAACTGAGAAAAGTCAAGCGTGCAGCTGCCAAGATGCCACTTGCCACCAGTTTGGCCATATTTCAGAGCTGCAACATCACTGGAGTGCCCAAAAGCACAAGGTGTGCAATACTCAGAGACATGGCCAAGGTAAGAAAGGCTGAAAGACGACCACCACTGAACAAGACACACAAGCTGAAACGTCAAGACTGGGCCAAGAAATATCTCAAGACTGATTTTTCTAAGGTTTTATGGACTGATGAAATGAGAGTGAGTCTTGATGGGCCAGATGGATGGGCCCGTGGCTGGATTGGTAAAGGGCAGAGAGCTCCAGTCCGACTCAGACGCCAGCAAGGTGGAGGTGGAGTATTGGTTTGGGCTGGTATCATCAAAGATGAGCTTGTGGGGCCTTTTCGGGTTGAGGATGGAGTCAAGCTCAACTCCCAGTCCTACTGCCAGTTTCTGGAAGACACCTTCTTCAAGCAGTGGTACAGGAAGAAGTCTGCATCCTTCAAGAAAAACATGATTTTCATGCAGGACAATGCTCCATCACACGCGTCCAAGTACTCCACAGCGTGGCTAGCAAGAAAGGGTATAAAAGAAGAAAATCTAATGACATGGCCTCCTTGTTCACCTGATCTGAACCCCATTGAGAACCTGTGGTCCATCATCAAATGTGAGATTTACAAGGAGGGAAAACAGTACACCTCTCTGAACAGTGTCTGGGAGGCTGTGGTTGCTGCTGCACGCAATGTTGTTGGTGAACAGATCAAAACACTGACAGAATCCATGGATGGCAGGCTTTTGAGTGTCCTTGCAAAGAAAGGTGGCTATATTGGTCACTGATTTGTTTTTGTTTTGTTTTTGAATGTCAGAAATGTATATTTGTGAATGTTGAGATGTTATATTGGTTTCACTGGTAAAAATAAATAATTGAAATGGGTATATATTTGTTTTTTGTTAAGTTGCCTAATAATTATGCACAGTAATAGTCACCTGCACACACAGATATCCCCCTAAAATAGCTAAAACTAAAAACAAACTAAAAACTACTTCCAAAATATTCAGCTTTGATATTAATGAGTTTTTTGGGTTCATTGAGAACATGGTTGTTGTTCAATAATAAAATTAATCCTCAAAAATACAACTTGCCTAATAATTCTGCACTCCCTGTAGAAATTGATATTGAATACATTATGCCACAAATCTATGTCTGCCTTTGGCAGATTTGCTTTTCTGGCGCATAGATGACCAAAAGATGTGCCAAATGTATTATAAAGCACGAAGTGTATATAACACTGTTCTTAGTGAATCTTCCCAGTGTGTTTTCTGCATTTCTTTTTCCAGTCATCTTTGAAGTTCTAAGAAAGTCTACCGAGAAAAGCACCAATATCCCCCCAACAAAAAAATAATAATAATAATAAAAAAAATTTAATCTGCTGTGAAAATGCTGCTAAACATTGAATGTAAAACCAGCCTAGATTTGCCAAATATAATAATATAAAATAATATATAATATACCGTATATCATATATAATAATTCTCAAGACTTTTATAAGCCAGAAACAGAAATCTATGCCAGCTCCTGGATTTCTGATGGAGTTTATGTCAGTTTTCTAGTGCTAGTAATGTGAAATTGTTAGAAAAAGGGCAAATGCAGTGTAAGGGCTCATGCACGCAAACGTATTTTCTTTCTGTGTCCATTCCGTTTTTTTTTTGTTTTTTTTGCGGACCGTATGCAGAACCATTCTTATCAATGGGTCCACAAAAATAAACAGAAGTTACTCCATGTGCATTCCGTTTCCGTATGTCCATTCCGCAAAAGAATGGATCATGTTGCATTATTGTCCACATTACGGACAAGGATAGTACTGTTCTATTAGGGGCTAGCTGTTCCGTTCCGCAAAATACGGAATGCACACGAATGTCATCGTTTTTAGCGGATCGCAAAATACATACCGTCATGTGCATGAGCCCTTAATGGGAGGAAAGTGTCATAAGACTGTGCAAATGTTTGCAACTTTTCTACAGCAGCAAACTGTTGTAGAATCCTTAAAAGAGTTATCTGGGAATTAAGAAAAATAAAATACCTAAATATTACTTCATTATAAATATATTCCCAAATACCTTTCATTAGTTATAATGTTTTGTTTTGTCTATGGAGCAATCATTAGGAGAAACAAAATGGCCGCCATCCTATTAGTACACACAAAACCTGTCCTGATCACACAGGAGGACAAGTTTCTTCATCAGCTGCCTCGTCCTCCTCTCTGCTCTACTTGTCAGAGATTAGGATCCTGACTACAGTTTAATATGATATTTAGCTGAATCTTTGTGGGAATGGAGGTCATCAGGAGACATGAAGTACAGAGAGAACAGACAGGACAGACTGTGGTAATGGATACTGTATACAAGTGCTGCTGCTTATTAGCCACATCTGCTCATGAACTCCATTCCTACAGAGATTCAGCTAAAGATCTTATCTTCTGTATTTGGGATCATAATCCCTGACAAGTAGAGAGGAGGATGAGGCAGCTCTTTACCTCAGTGTTGTGAAGTACTGTAACTTGTCCTCCTGTGTGATCAGGACAGGTTTTGTGTGTGTTAATAGTACAGCGGTCATTTTATTTCTACTAATGCCATTATAACTAATAAAAGGTATTTGGGAATATATTTATAATGAAGTAATATTTAAGTATTTTCATGTTCTTGATTCCCGTAGAACCCCTTTAATAAACCTTAATAAATTCCTACAGCCTTTTTTTCTGTTTGGGGAGCTTTTATTCACACTTTTTTATGTGCCCAGATGTCACTTCAAAGTCAATACTGTGAATAATGAAATGTACTAGAGACTTTTTATTTTTTGTGTTTGTATGTTTTTAGCATTGTTTAGAAAGTATAGAATGCTCAAAATATGGCATTTTTCTTTTATTTAGGCCACCTGCACACGGGTGAACATGCATAAGATCCACATGAATTTCCATGCGGATTTATGCGCGTTTCTGCAGCATATCCGCACCAAAATCCGCAATGTCTAACAGCATTTTTTTTGGAGGATTTGATGCAGTTTTGCCGCAGATCTCACACTTATATTGGAAAGGGTAACATTCGCAGCTAAAACAGCAAATATAATCCACATGCTGCAGATTTTGAAGTCCGCAATGCAGGTTGATTTCCTCACGGAAAAATCGGCAAAGTGTACGTGAGATTTGTGTAATCTCATACATTTTGCTGATACTGTAATACGCTGTGGTTTTTCTGCACGTTAACCCGCTCGGAAAAAAACGCACATATTCTATGCCTTGTTTAAAATTTTGCAATAAAAAAATAAAAAGCCCTGAAAAGATGCAGCCAAGAAGACCAGATAAAAATGCATGGTGTGAAGGAAAACAAAAATTACATTAAATGAATCCATGGTCTAAAAACAGGATAGGAAAAACATATTATGTTTTATTTCTTCTATTAATAATGTGAACTCATGTACCGTATATATTTTTTCTTTTGGAAATTCATGGCACAGAACAAAATATTTGTAAATTTTTTGTGTAGTTTCATGTGCTGCTAAATACTTTTTGCTTTAAAAAAGTTTTCTAGCAGTCATAGCTAACCAAAAAAATTCTAACCAACTCAATTTCACATTAAAAAAAACTGATATTTTTACATTATTATTGTTTTTTAAGTTAACATAAAAAAATTACCTAAAAACAAGCAAAACTATAATATATATGAGGCCAGGCCCGCCTACAGAACAGTGGAACACATCTTATGTCACTTGTGATGCAAGTTCCCTATATGGCCAATATTAGAATTATTCTTTAATTTTACAAACACCCCCCGGGTAGTTTGTCTCAAAAGCTGTGCTTCATAGATCCCAAATCAATTATCTCTATAACAAGGTGAAACAGCAGCATCATTGTTTAGAGTCATCTTGGTTTATTGGTCATAGATTCCAGGATTTACTGCAAGAAGCATGAAAAATCTACTGCCTGACGTGTTAACTCTTTCCTTTCCATTAGGCCTATTGCACACAACCGTATGGCTTTTTCAGTGTTTTGCGGTCTGTTTTTCACTGATCCATTGTTCAATTTTTTGTTTCCGTTATGTTTGCGTTTCTGTTCCGTTTTTCTGTTCCGTTTTTTCCATATGGCATATACAGTATACAGTAATTATATAGAAAAAATTGGGCTGGGATGGTTCCGCGAAAATGGAACGGATACGGTGGACATACGGATGTATTTCCGTATGTGTTACTTTTTTTTGCGGACCCATTGACGTGAATGGAGCCACGGAACATGATTTGCAGGCAATAATAGGACATGTTCTATCTTTCAACGGAACGGAAAAAACAGAAATACGGAAACGGAATGCATATGGAGTACATTCCGTTTTTTTGAGGACCCATTGAAATTATTGGTTCTGTATATAGACCATATACGGAACGCAAAAAACAGCCCGTAAACGAAAAAAAAAACGGTTGTGTGCATGAGGCCTTAACATTTTTTTGTTAAGCCGTAGGTATCTGTGTTTGCAATTCTGAATGTACTGATGTCTTTATAAGAGACTTTAGAGAAGAGGTTTACCTTGTGAGCCTCATTCTAAGGCCTCATGCACACGACCATGCTGTGTTTTGCGGTCTGCAAATTACCGATCTGCAAAACACGGATGCCGTCCGTGTGCGATCCTCAATTTGCGGAAAGGAACGGGCCGCCATAATAGAAATGCCTATTTTTGTTTACAATACAGACAAGAATAGGACATGTTCTAATTTTTTTTGTGGGGCCACAGAACGGAGCAACGGATCCGGACAAAACATGCGGCTCGGATGCGGACCCAAACAACGGTCGTGTGCATGAGGCCTAATGGTGCATTCAGATGACCGTATTTCTGGGTCCGTATCCGTTCTGCAATTTTGCCGAATGGGTGCAGACCCATGCATTTCAAAGTGGGCGCAAAGGATGCGGGCAACATATTGTATGTTGTTCACATCTGTAATTCCATGGCCCTGAAAAAATATAGAGCATATCCTATTCTTGGCCGCAAGAATAGGTATATCTATATAGGGCTGGCCCTGTGCGTTCTGCAAAATGTGGAACTCACACAGCCTGTATCCATGTTTTGCGGATCTGCAATTTGCATACCGCAAAACACTTACGTTCGTCTGAATGTAGCCTAAGGCTCCTTTCAATAAAACTCACGGGTGCTGTCCATTCTAAACTCTGACAAGTGGCTCCTACGCCAATGGTTAGGGACGACTGTTCTAGCATGAAAACGTTGATAAGCATTCACACATGCAGTTCTTGGTGTAGATTTTTATGCAGTTTTTTGAGCCAGAGGCACAGCAGATTCAACAAGAATGGGAATATAAAGGAAGGGCTTATACTTCTTTCTACTGGATCCAGTTATGGCTTTGTCTCAAAAAACAACGTAATAAAAAATGCACATTATTCCAGCCTTAAAGGGGTTGTGCAGTATCAGATGTTGATCTATATCAGACTGGTGGGGATCCAGTTCCCATCGCCCTTGCCAATCAACTGGTCGAAGGGGCCACAGCACTAGTACAAGTGCTGTGCCCTCTTTAATATTCACCTGCACACTGTCTAGATTGTAGTGGCGGTGCGGTGTAATTACTGCACCATTCTGCAGGTGGATAAACATTGAAGAGGGTGCAGCACTTGCACGAGCGCCGGGGCCTTCAACTTATTGGTGGGGGTTCCAGGAGTTAGACCCCCAACTATCCTAAGGGTTGGTCATCAATATCTGACACTGCACAGCCCCCTTAACTGTAAAGTGTGTGTATTTTACTACATTCCTGAAGGAGACTGCTGGTATACATAAAATATGGCACATAAAATATTTTCTAAAAGGGACAAAATGGGTTAAAAAAACAAAGAAGCATTACATCACCGATTTACTGTGGCTGCCGTTCCGATGCTGGTCTCCACAGGGAATGGCAAGAAATGTTTGCATAGCCAGTTAGTCAGCATGGCAGCGGCAGGGGAACAGTGAGGCAATGCTTCTCGTAACTAGTTCTTCTCCTTTTCTAAAATGTTTTATGCCTCTGGACAAATCTTTTAACCCCTTCTCAACATACGCAATACATGTACGACAGGTGATGGATCTTTACATAAGGCTCCTGCTCATGAGACACCAGATGACAGATTCAGGGGTTTGATCCCCTGGTTTATTAAATTACTGTGGCAGCCTGGGGTCTCCTGAATCATTTGACACCTGCCATAGTAAAGTTCCTATTAAGCCCTGCCTGTGACTTAAAACAAAGCAATTTTCCCATAGACTGCAGTGATAAGCCATTGCAGTCTATAGTATAAGTGATCCAATGATAGCATGTTGAAGTCCTATAGGGGGACTAAAAATAAATGTAAAAAAAAGCTATTAAAAATTCTTAAAATTAAAACCAAAAATGAGAATGAGATTAGTATTGCCACGTCCAAAAATGCCCAAACTATTAGAATATAAAAGTATTTATCCTGCATTGTGAACAGTGTAACAGAAAAATCTACGTTTTTTGGTCACTTCACCTCCCCAAAAATTTATTAAAAACCCAAGTGGTATTATTAAAAACTGCATATCACACAGCAAAAATCCCCACACAGCTACATAGATGTCCAGTTACAGATGTCAGAATATGGCGATGAAAAAAAAAAAAGAAATTCCTATAATTGAATATAAATTTTAAAAATGTTTGTGTAGGAAAACACAACAAAAGTATAAAACTGTAAAATTTGGTATTGCTGTAATTGTACTGATCTGCAGAAAAAAAGTCCAGCATATCAGTTTTATAACACAGGGAACACAGTAAAGATGAAATCCATAAAACAATGGCTGAAAAATGTTTTTCCCCAGCTTCTCACTACTTTCTATGCAAATTTTTAATGGTGCCATTAGGAAATACAGTTTGTTCCACAAAAACTAAACCCTGATATGACTATGTGAACAAATAAAAAAATGATGGCTTTTAGAAGGTAGGGAATAAAAAATGAACACCAAATGGAAAATGCCTGCATCAGGAAAGGGTTAAAGTAATGTCTGAAGCACCTAACTGTATTTGGGATCCATAGCATGGGGATCCTGAGTACGGTGGTAATGCATTTGTACGCCTGTAAACTTTTGGCCAGGAACTTTTTTCTCTTTCTACAAGATTTTATTTTTCATAGACTGAGAACTAAGGCACCAGTAGTGCAGATCCGACAAGGAGTCTTGTGGAAATTGCCTATGAAGCTTAGGCCTCTGTAGAACTACAATACCCAGCCTATCCTACAATCTGCTAACTTCCCTCCTATTATTGTAATACTAAGGCAACTTTCACACTTGCGTTGTTGTTTTCCGGTATTTAAATCCGGCAGAGGGTCTCAATACCGGAAAAAAAAAACGGTTCCGTTTTGTCCCCGTGCATTTTGAATGGAAAGAGACCCATTCAGGATGTCTTCCGTTCCGGCAGCATTTCGTTTTGTGACTGGAAATGGAAAAAAACTGATCCGTCATTTGAAAGATCCGTCACCCATTGACTTTCATGGATCTGTCTTTTTCCGTTTTGATTTCACACAACCGCATCCTAACGGAACAGATGCATCCTGATGTGCAAAATCAAAACGGATCCGTTTGATTCCGGCATTGAGATCCTATGTCAGTTCTCAGTACCGGAATTACAAACCCAAGTGTGAAAGTAGCCTTACCTGGTAGAGCAGGTAATACTTACCTGGTGCAAGCAGCTACAACAACATTAAGATCTGCACATGTTTTTACATAATTGAGAAATGTTCCTTACATGTTGTTTGTTTCCATGTCCGTTCAGTTTTTTTTGCGGATAGGATGCGGACCCATTCATTCCATACTATGCTGTCCGCATCAGTATGTCCGTTCTGTTACCCCGCCAAAAAAATAGTGCATGTCCTATTTTTTTCTAGTTTGCGGACAAGGATAGGCATTATTACAATGGATCCGCAAAAAAAAAACGGATGCCATTCGGGACGTCATCCTTTTTTTGCGGAAACACATACGGTCGTGTGCTTGCAGCCTAATTCTTTCTAACTCAGGAGGAGATTTATCAAACTGGTGTAAAGTAGAACTGGCTTAGTTGCCCAAAGCAACCAATACCTATTCCACCTTTCATTTTTCACGGCTCCTTTGGAAAATGAAAACTAGAATGTGATTGGTCGCTATGGGCAACTAAGCCAGTTCTACTTTACACCAGTTTGACAAATCTCCCCCTGTGTGTTTTAACGCAGTGTCGATGAGTTTGTCATTTTGCACCACTCATAGTGATGAGATTTATTTGTGGTTTTACATAAGCCTTGCGCTTTACCTTTGATATTACTGTATGTAGTCTAAAGGGTTAAGTGTTATCTGGCATGGTGGAGGTGTGTATTCAATATCCTGGCGCCTTTTCTAGTGGCCCTCAGAGCAGGCCTCAGGGTGGTGTACCAGGGACCACCCCTTAACTCACCGTATTACTTACAAAACTAATAGTGATTGGGCGGACCGCGACACGCATATTAACCACTTCAGCCCCGCTAGGTGAAACCCCCTTCATGACCAGGCCACTTTTTACACTTCGGCACTACACTCCTTTCACCGTTTATCGCTCGGTCATGCAACTTACCACCCAACTTACCTCCTTTTCTTCTCACTAATGGAGCTTTCATTTGGTGGTATTTTATTGCTGCTGACATTTTTACTTTTTTGTTATTAATCAAAATGTAAAGATTTTTTTGCAAAAAAATGACATTTTTCACTTTCAGCTGTGAAATTTTGCAAAAAAAACGACATCCATATATAAATTTTTCGCTAAATTTATAGTTCTACATGTCTTTGATAAAAAAAAAATGTTTGGGCAAAAAAAAAATGGTTTGGGTAAAAGTTATAGCATTTACAAACTATGGTACAAAAATGTGAATTTCCGCTTTTTGAAACGGCTCTGATTTTCTGAGCACCTGTCATGTTTCCTGAGGTTCTACAATGCCCAAACAGTAGAAAAACCCCACAAATGACCCCATTTCGGAAAGTAGACACCCTAAGGTATTCGCTGATGGGCCTAGTGAGTTCATAGAACTTTTTATTTTTTGTCACAAGTTAGCGGAAAATGATGATGATTTTTTATTTTATTTTTTTTTCTTACAAAGTCTCATATTCCACTAACTTGCGACAAAAAATAAAAAATTCTAGGAACTCACCATGCCCCTCACAGAATACCTTGGGGTGTCTTCTTTCCAAAATGGGGTCACTTGTGGGGTAGTTATACTGCCCTGGCAATTTAGGGGCCCAAATGTGTGAGAAGAACTTTGCAATCAAAATGTGTAAGAAATGACCGGTGAAATCCGAAAGGTGCACTTTGGAATATGCGCCCCTTTGCCCACCTTGGCAGCAAAAAAGTGTCACACATGTGGTATCACCGTACTCAGGAGAAGTTGGGGAATGTGTTTTGGGGTGTAATTTTACATATACCCATGCTGGGTGAGAGAAATATCTTGGCAAAAGACAACTTTTCCCATTTTTTTATACAAAGTTGGCATTTGACCAAGATATTTTTCTCACCCAGCATGGGTATATGTAAAATGACACCCCAAAACACATTCCCCAACTTCTCCTGAGTACGGCGATACCAGATGTGTCACACTTTTTTGCAGCCTAGATGCGCAAAGGGGCCCAAATTCCTTTTAGGAGGGCATTTTTAGACATTTGGATCCCAGACTTCTTCTCACGCTTTCGGGCCCCTAAAAAGCCAGGGCAGTATAAATACCCCACATGTGACCCCATTTTGGAAAGAAGACACCCCGAGGTATTCAATGAGGGGCATGGCGAGTTCCTAGAATTTTTATTTTTTTTGCATAAGTTAGCGGATATTGATTTTTTTTGTTTTTTTTCTCACAAAGTCTCACTTTCCGCTAACTTAGGACAAAAATTTCAATCTTTCATGGACTCAATATGCCCCTCACGGAATACCTTGGGGTGTCTTCTTTCCGAAATGGGGTCACATGTGGGGTATTTATACTGCCCTGGCTTTTTAGGGGCCCTAAAGCGTGAGAAGTCTGGAATATAAATGTCTAAAAATGTTTACGCATTTGGATTCCGTGAGGGGTATGGTGCGTCCATGTGAGATTTTCTTTTTTGACACAAGTTAGTGGAATATGAGACTTTGTAAGAAAAAACAAAAACAAACAAAAAATGTCCGCTAACTTGTGCCAAACAAAATGGCTGAATGGAGCCTTACCAGGGGGGGAGTGATCAATGACAGGGGGGTGATCAATGACAGGGGGGTGATCACCCATATAGACTCCCTGATCACCCCCCTGTCATTGATCACCCCCCTGTAAGGCTCCATTCAGACGTCCGCATGATTTTTACGGATCCATGGATACATGGATCGGATCCACAGAACGCATGCGGACGTCTGAATGGAGCCTTACAGGGGGGTTATCAATGACAGGGGGTGATCAGGGTAATCAGGGTGATCACCCCCCTGTCACTGATCACCCCCCCTGTAAGGCTCCATTCAGACGTCCGCATGATTTTTACGGATCCATGGATACATGGATCGGATCCACAGAACGCATGCGGACGTCTGAATGGAGCCTTACAGGGGGGTTATCAATGACAGGGGGTGATCAGGGTAATCAGGGTGATCACCCCCCTGTCACTGATCACCCCCCCTGTAAGGCTCCATTCAGACATCCGCATGATTTTTTACGGATCCATGGATACATGGATCGGATCCACAAAACGCATGCGGACGTCTGAATGGAGCCTTACAGGGGGGTTATCAATGACAGGGGGTGATCAGGGTAATCACCCCCCTGTCACTGATCACCCCCCCTGTAAGGCTCCATTCAGACATCCGCATGATTTTTTACGGATCCATGGATACATGGATCGGATCCACAGAACGCATGCGGACGTCTGAATGGAGCCTTACAGGGGGGTTATCAATGACAGGGGGTGATCAGGGTAATCAGGGTGATCACCCCCCTGTCACTGATCACCCCCCCTGTAAGGCTCCATTCAGACATCCGCATGATTTTTTACGGATCCATGGATACATAGATCGGATCCACAGAACGCATGCGGACGTCTGAATGGAGCCTTACAGGGGGGTTATCAATGACAGGGGGTGATCAGGGTAATCAGGGTGATAACCCCCCTGTCACTGATCACCCCCCCTGTAAGGCTCCATTCAGACATCCGCATGATTTTTTACGGATCCATGGATACATGGATCGGATCCACAGAACGCATGCGGACGTCTGAATGGAGCCTTACAGGGGGGTTATCAATGACAGGGGGTGATCAGGGTAATCAGGGTGATCACCCCCCTGTCACTGATCACCCCCCCTGTAAGGCTCCATTCAGACGTCCGCATGATTTTTACGGATCCATGGATACATGGATCGGATCCGTGAAAATCATGCGGACGTCTGAATGGAGCCTGACAGGGCGGTGATCAATGACAGGGGGTGATCAGGGAGTGTATATGGGTGATCACCCGCCTGTCATTGATCACCCCCCTGTAAGGCTCCATTCAGACGTCCGCATGATTTTTACGGATCCATGGATACATGGATCGGATCCGTAAAAATCATGCGGACGTCTGAACGGAGCCTGACAGGGGGGTGATCAATGACAGGGCGGTGATCAATGACAGGGGGGTGATCAGGGAGTTTATATGGGGTGATCAGGGGTTTATAAGGGGTTAATAAGTGACGGGGGGGGGGTGTAGTGTAGTGTAGTGTGGTGTTTGGTGGGACTGTACTGACCTACCTGAGTCCTCTGGTGGTCGATCCTAACAAAAGGGACCACCAGAGGACCAGGTAGGAGGTATATTAGACGCTGTTATGAAAACAGCGTCTAATATACCTGTTAGGGGTTAAAAAATTCGGATCTGCAGCCTGCCAGCGAGCGATCGCCGCTGGCAGGCTGGAGATCCACTCGCTTACCTTCTGTTCCTGTGAGCGCGCGCGCCTGTGCGCGCGCGTTCACAGGAAATCTCGCGTCTCGCGAGAAGACGCGTATATGCGTCCAGGAGGAATAAAGCAACCACCTCCCGGACGCATATACGCGTACGGCGGTCGGGAGGTGGTTAAGGCCCTGCCCTCAGTGCCGCCAGAATAAGTGAGAAACTGAAATCTGCTACAACTGTATATGCCATATATATTTTCCATTAAATGCATATTTTGATTTTCACATTTAATTTGGGAAATAACAAATAACATTTCCCAAGCTCCATAAATATGAGTTGTGTATTCTGCTTGAACTGGTGTTAATTTCAGTGTCCTCCATTATCTTTCCTTCCAGGTGACATCGCCCCTTTAAATAGAAGAAGGCTGCGGTTCTGCTTGATGGAGGAACAAGCATCTGTACTTAAAGAAAACATCTTTGCTCCTTTGTCTACAACTGGATGAAGGCAGCCAAGCTGTTTGATGTATGGAGGTTGTGTAAATTCCCCTTGACCGAAGCTGTCTTCTCTAAGGAAACTGATTCTAAAGCTTTGGAAGAATAAGTGGTGAAATCATGATGGCTCAGGGCAAAATAGGGATTAATGAATACAACGTCTGTCTGAGAAAGCGCCAGATTATGGTTAATATTCTTGATATGCATTCCAGCTTTTATCAAGTTGGATGCCGGCGAAATAGGCACAGACATATATGCCACCGGCTTCTATAGTAACTGATAGAAGTTTCCATAACCTGGGAATGGCAGGAGCTTCCACATGTACACAGATCATAGGAGCGCTGATATCTTCTATTGTGTCATCAGTTCTCATCAGCCGACATTAGCCCAAAGTCTAATAAACTTACTGCTGCCTACACACAGTCCAAATCAAGAGGTACTTGAAAATGCATGAAACGCACACGGATTGCGTGCAGATTTTCTGCGCGGATTTGCATGTGGAAAATCCGCACCATAGGTCATGTACATTGTATTCTATGAGAATTTTAAACTCTCATGCACACGATGCAGATTTATGTAAAATAATAACAGACCTTCCCTTTCTGCTCCTACTCCAATCCAGCACCGTCACTGTATTCATTGGCTGCCATGATGACATCCCGTATACCTCTGCAGACAATCACTGCCCACAGCGGCCTCATACTGAAGTCAGTCATATACAGAACGTCACTGCTGCAGCCAAACAAGACATCACTGGCTCCAGCCTGGGGAAGATGACAGAGCAGCAGTGCTGGATCGGGACAGGCGCAGGAAGCTACAATTGTTCCTTATTTTACATGGCACTTTATTAAAGTAAAAAAGGAACGCAGACAAGCCCTTTAGCCCCTTAAAGGGAATCTGTCACCATGATCTTGGACTGTTATCTACATTGAGCAAAAATATAAACGCAACACTTTCGGTTTTGCTCCCATTTTGCATGAGCTGAACTCAAAGATCTGAAACATTTTCTACATACACAAAAGACCCATTACTCTCAAATATTGTTCACAAATTTGTCTAAATCTGTGTTAGTGAGCACTTCTCCTTTGCAGAGATAATCCACCCCCCCCCTCATAGGTGTGGCATATCAAGGTGCTGATTAGACAGCATGAATATTGCACAAGTGTGCCTTAGACTGCCCACAATAAAAGCCCACTCTGAAATGTGCAGTCTGATCCCACAGCACAATGCCACAGATGTCGCAATGTTTGAGGGAGCGTGCAATTGGCATGCTGACTGCAGAAATGTCTACCAGAGCTGTTGCCCATGCAATGAATGTTCATTTCTCTACCATAAGCCGTCTCCAAAGGTGTTTCAGAGAATTTGGCAGTACATCCAACTGGCCTCAGAACCACAGACCAATTGTAACCACACCAGCCCAGGGCCTCCACATCCAGCATGTTCACCGACATGATCGTCTGAGACCAGCCACCCAGACAGCTGCAGCAGCAATCGGTTTGCATAACCAAAGAATTTCTGCACAAACAAGAAAACCTTCCCAGAAACCGTCTCAGGGAAGCTCATCTGCATGCTCGTCGTCCTCATCGGGGTCTGGACCTGACTGAAGTTCGTCATAACCGACTTGAGTGGGCAAATGCTCACATTCAATGGCGTCTGACATGTTGGAGAGGCGTTCTGTTCACGGATGAGTCCTGTTTTTCACTGTTCAGGGCAGATGACAGACAGTGTGTGTGGCGTCATGTGGGTGAGGGGTTTGCTGACGTGAACGTTGTGGATCGAGTGGCCCATGGTGGCGGTGGGGGTAGGCGTATGTTATGGACAACGAACACAGGTGCATTTTATTGATGGCATTTTGAATGCACAGAGATACGGTGACGAGGTCCTGAGGCCCATTGCTGTGCCATTCATCCACGACCATCACCTCATGTTGCAGCATGATAATGCACGGCCCCCTATTGCAAGGATCTGCACACAATTCCTGGAAGCTGAAAACATCTCAGTTCTTGCATGGCCAGCATACTCACCGGACATGTCACCCATTGAGCATGTTTGGGATGCTCTGGATCGGCGTATACAACAGCATGTAACAGTTACTGCCAATATTCTGCAACTTCGCACAGCTATTAAAGAGGAGCGGACCAACAGTCCACAGGCCACAATCAACAACCTGATCAACTCTATGCGACGGAGATGTGTTGCACTGCGTGAGGCAAATGGTGGCCACACCAGATATTGACTGCTTTTCTGATCCCCCCCCCCCCCAGTAAGGCAAAACTGTGCACATTTCAGAGTGGTCTTTTATTGTGGTCAGTCTAAGGCACACTTGTGCAATATTCATGCTGTCTAATCAGCACTATGATATGCCACACCTGTGAGATGGGATGGATTATCTCGGCAAAGGAGTGCTCACGAAGGCCTCTTTCACACTACCGTTTTTTTTTTCCGTTTTGCGGTCCGTTTTTTGCGTTCCGTATACGGTCGGTATACGGAACCATTCATTTCAATGGTTCCGCAAAAAAAACGGAATGTGTTCTGTATGCATTCTGTTTCCGTATTTCCGTTTTTCCGTTCCGTTGAAAGATAGAACATGTCCTATTATTGCCCGCAAATCACGGTCCGTGGCTCCATTCAAGTCAATGGGTCCGCAAAAAACACGGAACACATACGGAAATGCATCCGTATGTCTTCCGTTTCCGTTACGTTTTTTCTGAACCATCTATTGAAAATGTTATGCCCAGCCCAATTTTTTCTATGTAATTACTGTATACTGTATATGCCATACGGAAAAACGGAACGGAACCACAACGGAAGCAAAAAAACGGAACAACGGATCCGTGAAAAACGGACCTCAAAACACTGAAATGGACATACTGTAGTGTGAAAGAGGCCTAACACAGATTTGTGAACAATATTTGAGAGAAATGGGTCTTTTGTGTATGTAGAAAATGTTTCAGATCTTTGAGTTCAGCTCATGCAAAATGGGAGCAAAACCGAAAGTGTTGGAGCAGGGTTGCCAACCAGAAATTTTCTTTTTTCTGGACAACTTATCCCAAAATCATGGACAGTAAACATTTTTTATAGACAAATTGGAAAACCATAATGAATAATAAAGATTATAAGTAATACATGTATATAGCTCAATAAGAACTCATTACCAGCATTTGCTGTGAGTCAAGTACCACTAGCCTCAGAAAAATCACTGAAACATCTATTTTTTTTCACGGACTTAGAAAAAAAGTTGCCAATTTTTGCGGACTGTCCAGAAATTTCTGGATGGTTGGCAAACCTGATAAGGAGTCCAGATCGCTATTTTTATTTTCCTACTGCCCCCCATTCCTCTGCTATCAGCACTGAAAGTCACACAGAAATACACATTCTGCACTGCTGTGCTAACATAATAGAGAGGACCTGAGCATGTGCACAGCAGTCCTGATAACATATTTTGGTGCAGCGCTGAGCAATAGCAATCTGAACTCCTTATCTGCAAAACTAGTCATGTAGTACTGAAGATTATACAGTAGTTCAAGATCACTGGCGTAACTATAGGAGTCGCAGTGGTCGCAGTTGCGACTGGGCCCCTAAGCCAGTGGGCCCCCCTTGCCAGTGGTGCTGTATATTTCCCTTTATAAGATACACTGCATCTTATAAAGAGAATGCTAGTGAGCGCTTCCATAACAAAAGCTCTCACTAGTCTGCAGGATTAGGGGGAGAGAAGCGCTGTGAGCGCTGTACAGTACTTACCCCTCCTCCTGCTCGCTCTTCCTGGGGCCAGTGCTGCTGTGTCCTGGCTGCCTGCAGCGTCAGGACGTACATAGCGCACTCTGACCTGACGCTGCAGGAGGTCAGGTGACTGCAGCACGGGACCTGAGACAAGATGAGAGTCCAGAAGACAGCTTGACCGGAAGGGGAGCGGTAAGTTTTTTTATTTATTTTGTAGTCTGATCTGAGGTCTGATATGGGGTCTGAAGGGTCTGATTGGGGGTCTGAAGGGTCTGATTAGGGGCCTGAAGGGTCTGATTGGGGGTCTGAGGGATCTGATTGGGTGTCTGAAGGGTCTGATTGGGGGTCTGAAGAGTCTGATTAGGGGTCTGAAGGGTTTTATTAGGAGCATAAAGGGTCTGATTGGGGGTCTAAAGGGTCTTATTGGGGGAATAAAGGGTCTGATTAGGGGTCTGAAGGGTCTGATTGGGGGTCTGAAGGGTCTGACTGGGGGTCTAGAGAAGTCTAATGGGGGTCTGGAGGTCTAATGGGGGTCTTATTGGTGGTCCCGAGGTCTAATGGGAGTATGAATGGGGGTCTAGAGGTCTAATAGGGGTCAGATATGGGAGTTTAAAGTCAAATGGGGTCTGGAAGTCTGGTCTGAGGTCTAATGGGGGTCTGGAGGTCTAATGAGGGTCTTATATGGGAGTCTGGAGGTCTAATGGGGGTCTTATCTGAGGTCTGATGAAATTTCATCTCCATGATCAATTAACTCTTGTGGAACCCCTAAAGGGTTACCAAAGTTTGTAAAAATCAGTTTTGAATACCCTGAGGGGTGTATTTTCCAAAATGGGTCACTTTTTTTGGAGTTTCTAGTCTAGGGGTGCATCAAGTGGGACATGGTGTCAAAAAAACAGTCCAGCAAAATCTGCCTTCCAAAAGCCATATGGCGTTCCTTTCCTTCGGTGCCCTGCCGTGTGGCCATACAGGAGTTTACAACCACATATGGGGTGTTTCTGTAAACTACAGCATCCGGGCAATAAATATTGAGTTTTGTTTGGCTGTTAACCCTTGCTTTGTTAGCGATTAAGTATGTAAGTGATTAAAATGGAAAATCTGTCAAAAAAGTGAAATTCTGAAATTGAATCTCTATTTTCCATTAATTCTTGTGGAACACCTAAAGGGTTAACGTTTGTAAAATTAGTTTTGAATACCTTGAGGGGTGTAGTTTCTAAAATGGGGTAATTTTTGGGTGGTTTCTATTATGTAAGGCTTCTTGCACACAAATCTTTTTTTTTTCTGTTTATGGGCCATCTTATGCGGTCCGTAAACTGAACCATTCATTTCAGAATACTGGTGGAAAAAGTAGCAAATTTTGGTACATGGTATTTTTAAACCAAAAAATGTCAACTTTTTGTGATTTTTACTCTGCTCTTGCCATTTTTGAAAACTGGGGGAAATTGGATCTGGTTATCCATGTTAATTAGGTGTACGCCATATTTATCAACAACAACAAAAATTTGCAAATTGTAGCATAAAAGAGAATGAAGTATACAGTATAGCGCGCTGGGGTCCTAGGTTCGAATCCGACCAAGGACAACATCTGCATGGCGTTTGTATGTTCTCCCCGTGTTTGGCTGGGTTTCATCAGGGTACTCTGGTTTCCTCCCACACTCCAAAGACATACTGATAGGGACCTTAGATTGTGAGCCCCATTGGGGACAGTTGGATGCTAATGTCTGTAAAGCGCTGCGGAATATAGTAGCGCTATATAAGTGCATAAAATAAATAAATATCAAATGACTCCTTCCTGCCATATCGACATTGTCTTGGCCATGGCAGGGTTGCAGTTGTTTTCTGTTTGTTTCCACAAATTTCTGCAAAATTCAAGCATTCTTTTTGGATACATCACCGTTACATCATCTGGAATTGAAGTTGTTATTCCTGGATCTTCTTCCTCCATTATTATACCCAAGCAATGATGGAGAACAATGTAATTGCAACTCATTTTCATCCATAATCATCCTCCTTACGACAAACTGCGTACACTGTTTACGTTCCAGCACTCACAGTGTAAGACTAGTGTGGATATATGATGCCAAGCTGCAGGAGCCAGTGGCTTTTCCCCTTATAAGCTCAATGCACTGGCATGGACACTCAGTCTGGGACAATCTAAGACGATATTCAGCTAAGCCTAGTCTATGGTTATTAGTCACGAAGCACTGAAGCAACTATTGGATGAAATGAGAAAACACAAGTCTGGCAACACACAGCCGTATTTGTAATAGCCAAAATGATTCCCTCATGGAAAATTGTTTCTGGTGCTTCATATGCTTATATTTACAGATTTCCGATAAAAACCTCAGATTTTGGGGTGGCTCTTCCAGTATGTTAGGCTCTCATAGAGATACAGAAGTCATATAACATATACAATAATTTTTGCAAAACAAGATAAACAGTATTTTTGGTTACAAGAGCAGAGTCCCAATCCGGATAGTCTATATGGAACTCTGCACTCCCAAGTATGTTGCACTTTATTTAAAGGGGTTGTCCAACGCTGATATGTTTTTAAACACCACCCCTATAGACCTTGGAGCTTGGTTCCATCTCCATGGGTCCACCGCTGTCATCACTGCACTTCAGTCTCCGCATGTAAACTTCTTTCACAAATGGGGTCACGTGTGACACCGCAGCCAATGACAATCCTGAGGGGACATGTTTGTCCCCAAACAGCACTTCACTGCTGGGTCATGTAGAGCTTGGAGACACCCCATTGGCTAGTCATTGACTGCATTGCTTGACCTCGTCCATGTCCAAAAGTTTACATGTGGAGGACCGAAGCACATTGAAGATAGCAGTGAAACCACATAGCTGCAACCGAGCATCAGGAACCAGGTAAGCGATCTTTCCTTGACAGGTCCGGCAGAGTGGGGTGGTAATTGAAAATAGCATGTCAGTGTTGGACAACCCTTTTAATGAGCAATCCAAAATCAATGTTACATTTTGGTCTACAATACAAAGGAGAAGGTAAAAATATATGTCTGAGATAGTAGATGAATTAATGAATTTATAATCATAGATCTGTTAGGAGCCTTAGTCGCAGATTTTGCTGAAAAACAAAACAAACAAACAAAAAACAGGAGTAGAAAGTTCAGCATGGACACCTTGATGGAAACCCTGATGGATCCCATTATAGTCAATGTGGTCTGTCAGGTACTGTTAGTGTGTCATGGGAGGGATCCACAACTTCCATAATTTTCGGAAATAGTTATCAGGGGTATAGAGTAATATGAATGAGCCCTTATGCCACTTTTTTATATGGTATGACTTTGGTCAGTATCTTGCATCAGGATTTGTAGGCCAAAACCAGGAGCGGGTCCACCAAGGACGAGATGCCAATATTTCCATAATCCTTTTTCTCTTTGTAGGCTTTCAAACAACGATGCGAAATACCGACCAGAATACTGCCTTCCGATAGGGACCTTAGAGTAATTGGAGCATGAATAAATTATCTCTAGACTGTATGTGTGCTCGGATTTGGTTATGATCTTGATGAAAGCTCATTTTCTATACGGCATCACAGACTATGCCTGTGCCACTTCTCCACAAGGGGCATGGTGAGGGCGGGGGCTGACATATTTTTCTTCATTTGCGCCTGTTTTCATGCACAAATGAAGACAGAAATCTATGGCAGCTCCGAGCTACCGTAAGTTTCGTTCTGGCGCACGGACTGTCAGACAATGTGCGCCTCAGATTTTATGCTGGTCTTTGATAAATCCCCCCTAGGTCAGCCCAAGAGAAACAAAAACTTGATTTTAGCCCACCAGTCTTATAGGATGGCAAATAATCGGAGTTAAAGCTAGACCTTTCAGTAACAACTGACACGAACACTGTGTAAGGATATCCACAGTGTAATAAATCCCATGCTCCGTCCAGCCTGTGAACACTGACAACTGTCTGATTAATCAGATGTCTTCTATTGGATACAGATGATAAATTAGAAGTATTAGCACCCAGTTATCCCTGCCGTTCATCATTACACTGCTGGAAATAAAATTATCTCTCCAGATGTAGAATTTGATACAGTCCATTATGACATGTCCACTACTTATCTTCCCTCTGTCTCATTTTACAACCATTTCCCAAACTGCCTCTCGGCTCCTCCAAATATTCATTGTGAGCCAAGAAATTCATTTGTTTCCTATGTTATTTGTTCCTTTACGAACCCTGTTTTAGCCGCTGTGTTTTGTTCCTGGAGACAGCTTGCCTCATTTACTGTATCTCATTAACAAGAGTATGATGTTTGGGTCCGAGCTATGCAAGGCTTCGCCACAAACGGATTAGGTTTTGTTCCTTTACAGCCTGTTTTTTCTTCCCATAAGCAAGTCTGACAGAAGTACACTGCCATAGGCTCGGCGGATTCCTTGTCTGTACCGGCTAATAGTTTAACAGAGAACATACCGTGGAAACAGCGTATGTTCCCAAAGTCTTTATAGAAGTACGAAACTTACAGGGTCAGGGGAGATGCTACACGTAACACCGGCCTTTGGGTTATTAATGGGTTTGATGTTTTTATTGGTTTTATTAAAACCTAAAAGGGTCTTGTGCCCTAGATGTATGGAGACAAATGTTGGGAACAGTTACACGGCGACATGTGGCCCAAATTGTATGGCTACATGGTGACATTTGTTGCGCGATATTTCATATAATGTATTTCAGTGGTGTCGCAACGCGATATGCTGCAACTGCAACTTTCGTGGTGTGACTTTCGACTTTCTTTTTCACTCGACACATGCCACTGTGGAGCCAAGCCCTAATGAAAGCAGATTCCATGAAATTTATCAAGACTGGTGTTTCCTACAGTCTTGATCTCCTGTGCGCCAGAGTCAAATGCTAATTTCTTAGGAGGCAGATGCCTCCTAATAAATTAGACGCATCTCTCTGTCTTTTTGTACCAGAAACGCAAATCTATGCCAGCCCCTTCAGCTATAACTTCCACTAGTTTATGGTGTAAATTATGGTAAACTTGGTGGATCTTGGGGGCTTTCTCCCCTCCCGCTAAACCATAGCACTTTTATTATCACTTCAGAAAAGTGGTGAGAGGCTCAAAAAGTCACAAATGATGGCTCAAATATGGCGTGCTCCATAATTTGCAACTTTTCTAACAACACAAAAGTGGCATTAAAGCTTTGATATATCTGCCCACTTTGTTTTTCCTCAGATCAGAAACTTTTTGAAACTTTGAGCAGTGATAGGGGAGTAACTGTGTAACTAGCTGGATGTGAGGGCTATAAACTAGCTGGGTGTTGTTAGGAGCGGCACTGGAGCTGTGGCAGAGAATGGAGAAGTGCATCATGGGTTTGGTTAGATACAACAACAGGAAGGGCTACATACAGGATGGAACAAACCAAAGTGATTTGTGTACATGATGAAAACGGGTCAGGAGAGTCCAAACTTAAAAGCTACTCCCTGAGCATATTTGTTAAAAATCATAGGAATCCAGAAAAGCCCTTTAAATACAAATTTTGACAATATACTGTGTACCTTATTATTGTGAAAACTTTAATAAATACCATTGAAACATAAATACAAATTTTGCTATATTATTTAAACCAAATATATATAAAACTATAGAAAATAATGAAAGCTGCTTCCCCCACCTCTTCATCATCAGTAGCGCCTCTCCTTTTGGGCAACATATGCAACAAAATGGTAAAATATTGTATATTATTTATTATATGTGATGTAACTTTACATGATATCTAACTCGCCATGCATGTAAACCATGCACGCCTGATGAAATGGGATGATGCATGTGCTGCATGCATCATCCATAGGGAGACATGGTATGAATACATTTATTAATAAAATACAGCATGATTGAACAGCAGTAGTTTGTAGTAGTTGCACAAGCATTGATGTCATTCCATTTGTGCCTGTTGCAATAATAAATAATAATGAAATAATAATAAAATAATATATTAAGTCATAAGGCCTGACGACCACTGCCAGTAAAATCATGACAAGGAATGAATGCATTTATCACACACAGACATATATTTTTTTTTATGTATTTCTTTTACATGTAATAGAATCTATGATGGCACTAGATTTTTTATGTTCAATATTAGCTTAGTATAAACTCTTTAAAATAAAATCCCATTTGACTAAACAATTAATTCCATGATTTAGTAAAAACATCAAACCCTTTTTAGCCACATTTTACCTTTATAATTTTCGTATGTATGTATTATTGTAGAAAACTATGGGATCAGTTCTGTGACATGACCTCAATAAAATGATTCACACCAGACATCCCAAGAATATTGCTGAACTGAAACAGTTCTGTAAAGAGGAATGGTCAAGAATTACTCCTGACCGTTGTGCACGTCTGATCTGCAACTACAGGAAACGTTTGGTTGAAGTTATTGCTGGTGGTTCAACCAGTTATTAAATCCAGGGGTTCACATACTTTTTCCACCTGCACTGTGAATGTTTACATGGTGTGTTCAATAAAAACACGGTAACATTTAATTATTTGTGTGTTATTAGTTTAAGCAGACTGTGATTGTCTATTGTTGTAACTTAGATGAAGATCAGATCACATTTTATAATCAATTTGTGCAGAAATCCATATAATTCCAAAGGGTTCACATACTTTTTTTTGCAACTGTATATATAGCTGTAGTCTGCTCTCCCTGTATTCATTTGAGGACAGTTGGCACAAGGAAAGGTATTATATAGAGTATGGTTACATCTAAAAGAGGTCACCTTGCTGTGGTGGATGGGCACAAATGATTTACAAAGGTATTTTATTTATTCATATAGTGAATGTAGCATTAGTGAATATAGTCTAAGCTGGAGATTTATCAAAACTGGTGTAAAAAAAACTGTCTTAGTTGCCCATAACAACCAATCAGATTCCACCTTTCATTTTTCAGAGCTTCTTTAAAAAGTGAAAGGCAGAATCTGATTGGTTGCTATGGGCAACTAAGCCAGTTTCCATTACACCAGTTTTGATAAATCTCCCCCTCTGTTTGCACAGTGCTGTTGCATTGTGTTTGTATATGTTAATGGTTAGGTCAGAAATTTGAATAACATAGAACTTAAGAATACAACTATATATTGTATCACTTTCCATCAGTGGTATAGTTGCCAACACCTGCCATTCAGGAGAGCAGGAGCTGTGCTGTAATGTGCAGGCGCCAGACACTGCACAATGGACGAGGCCTTCTATCTTATGAGGATAGGTCATCATCAATATCCCCTTTAAATACTTAGTCGCAGTTATCCCATGATCATTAGAAGGCTTTTTACTTGTATAAGTAGAATAAACTGAAGATTTATAATATGTAACCCATTAAGGAACATTGTATCTTTGGGCATTAGGCCAGGTCTGAAAGATTCTAATTGTGATTGCTCCATCTTGTTGTGGAGACCATACAGTACATCCGCACATTATTGTACACAACTACAACTTGAATACCAGGAGGTATAGTCTGGAGAAATACACTAATAGTATTCTTTGCTGCATGACTTTTTTGCTGTAAAAGTTGCAACTTTTTCAGATTTTCACCGCTCTGAAGGGTGCGGGGTCTCCTCAGCCTGACAGATTTGTCATAATTTGTGCCAGAAAATTGTCATAAATTATAACTGTAGAAAAAGGGTAAAAAGATGCTAAATGTATTATTCTAAAAAATTCTGTGCATCTTACTCCAGTGGACTTTTGACAAAAAACGGTGTTTAAAACACGAACCAGCCCCATTGAGTTTGATGTATAGTACATGCAACTTACATGAGCCTTGTAAAATTGCATACAAAATGTGATCTGAGACCACCACTGATTTCAGAATGAAAGGGCTGTAATCCTGACCACTGCTCCATTCTAACATCATGGGGACCCTAGCAGTCAGAACCCCAATCAGATGTGTATCCCCAATCCTGTGCATAGGGGGAGAAGTTGTCCTCATGGGGTAACCCCTTTGAGATGAATGGAGCTGGGCTGCAACAGCACACATGACCAGTGGGCCCTAATGTTTTCCTGTGTAAACTTCATTCTTATTATAGTGACAGCATATTATTTAATTGTATATATTGGAGGAGATTTATGAAGCATTTTACATTACAAAAGTGGTGTGAACAAGTCCTAAATTATGATGCACTCCATATTTGCACCGTAATATTACAATTTTTTAGCTTTTTACTTCAGCACACTGGGGTTCAAAACTGGAGTAGGAAATGCTATTTTTGATAAATCTCCCATACACTGTGGTATTTGAAAGTTTGTGAAACTTTCAAAATGTTCTATATTTCTGCATAAATTTCACCTAAAACTACACAGGTCCTAAAAGTAGATAAAGATAACCAAATCTAACAAATGAATCCAAAATATTAGACTTGGTCATTTATTTATTGAGAAAGTGATAGAATATGACATGTCTGTGAGTGGCAAAAGTATGATAACCTTTATGATTAACAGATAATTTTAAGGTGAAATTAGAGTCAGGTGTTTTCAATCAATTGGCTGACAATCAGGTGTGAGTGGGAGAACAGGGATTTATCAAAGTCTGATCTTTACAACACGTTTGTGGAAGAGTATCAATGGCATGAACAAAGGAGATTTCAGAGGACCTCAGTAGAAGAGTTGATGATGCATATCAGGTTACAAAACCAACTCTAAAAAGTTTAGTCTCCACTGGTCCAGAGTTACAGATTGTGTACAAATGGAGAAAATTCAACAGAATTATTACCTTCCCCAGGAGTGATCAACCAACTAAGATCACGCCAAGAGCAATGAGGTCACAAAGGAACCCAGAGTTATCTCTAGTCTCTAAGGCTTTTGTCACATTACCTAATGTTGATGTTCATGAGTCTACTATCAGGAGGACACTGACCAAAAATTGTGTGCATGACAGGATTGCAATGAGAAAGCAGCTGCTCTGCAAAAAGAACATTGCTGCGGTCTGCAGCTTTCTAAAGATCATCTGGACGAGCCAGAAGACTATTGGAACAATGTTTTGCGGACTGATGAGACCAAAATAGAACTTTTTGGTTTAAATGAGAAGTGTTTTGTTTGGAGAAAAGAAAACACTGCATTCCAGCATAAAAAGCTCATCCCATCTGCAAAACACGGTGGTGGTGGTGGTAGTATCATTGTTTGGGCCTCTTTTGCTGCATCTAGGCCAGGATGGCTTGTTGCCATCATTAATGAAACAATTAATTGTGAATTATGCCAGCAAATTCTAAAAGAAAATTTCAAGACATCTGTCTGAACTGCATCTCAAAAGAACGTGGATCATACATCAAGACAACACCCCTAGCCTCACAAGTCATTATACCAAAGAATGGTTAAAGAAAAATAAAGTTTTGGAATGGCCAAGTCATAGTCCTGACCTTAATCTAATAGAAATTCTGTAGAAGGACCTGAAGCGAGCAGTTCATGAGAGGAAACCCACCAACATAAGAGTTAACACTGTTTCGTACAGAGGAATGGGCTAAAATTCCTCCAAGCTCATTTGTAGGACTAATCAACAGTTACCAGAAACATTTTGTTGCAATTATTGCTGTCAAAAGACGTGGTATTGGATCATTTTCCTCAATAAATAAATAACCAGGTCTAATATTTTGACTCATTTGTTTGATTTAGTTACCTTTACCTACTTTTAGAACTTGTGTGAAAATCTGATGTAGTTTTGTCAAATGTATGCAGAAGTATAGAATATTCTGAAGGGTTTGCAAACTTTCAAGCACCACTGTAGAATATATAGTTTAATGATGTTTCCGGAATAGCTTTCAAGGATGAGAGAATTTGGTAGCTTCCTTACATTGATATTTCACCTATGGATCAACACTGCAGGATACTGATTGAACGAGATGGATTACTTATTTATTAGCTTAGGCCGAGTTCACACTTCAGTTATTTGATCTGTTATTTTTATCAGATATTGTGAGCCAAAACCAGTAGTGATGCCTACACAGGGATAAGGTATAATCAGGGGCAGACTGGGAAAAAAACTAAAAGTTGCCCAAAGTAGTCCAAAACTGACAGAAGTCGAGGCAATACAAGTAGATTGGGCCAACACAAGACGCAAGTAGGCAGTGACAACAGAAGTATACAGGACCAGCAATACCATAGTTCAGCACAAAATACCACTGTGCAGCATAAATCACTGTCCTAACACCATACTGAGGACAGTGATACAGTTGAATTCAGGAAGGCACTTGATGCTTTCAGCATTAATTAATGCTGAGCACATCAGGTTGTTATGTACCTCACCAGAGGCCATAAGGAGGGCTTGGGTGGCCCGCTAGGCATTGGCCCACCGGGAAACTTCCATGTAGGGTCAGCCTCTAGGTATAATGTAACATTTTTCCCCTGTTCTGTGTTTTTTAGCTCAAAAGGTTTTTATTATAACAATCTGCACATACAATATAAAAAATATGTCAAGTATACCAAATCCGTCAATCACAAAAGCCAGATATTAACAATTAAGACTGATGCAGACATTTTACTAAAAGCAAGACGAGACAACACAAGGTAAAGAAACGGCAAGCATAGAGGGAGAAGTGAAGGGATGGAAATAGTCCCATTAGCCTCTTAGAAAGATAACTCTAGCGTAAGTTCAACGTTGTCAAACCATCAAGGATAAGTCAAAGGTCTGCAGCCTATTATCTTCTCGAAAGTGAACACCTTTCCACCTTCAGACTATAATCAGGGGAGGCTCTGAATCAAACCATGGCGACCAACGTTTGAGAAACATGCATCTTCTGCTCTAAGTTCCTCCATCCACATTATCTGATTGAGAGCCTCAACCCAGTGAAATCTAGTTGAAGGAGAAGTGGATTTCCATAGTCTAGGGATGATCTGTCGGGTTGCCATGATGAAGATTTCCAAGCGACCCCTCTGCACTCTTGTTAGGGGGCTTGAGAATATAAACAAAAGAGCCATTTCCGGGGCAAGGGTTAAGGACTCTCTGGTGAGGACAACGCTTCTTGCCATAGGTGAGCAAGAAGTGGACACTCCCACCAAATATGCAACATGGTACCCAATGCTGCACTACACCTCTAGAATATATGGGAGGTCTGGGGATAGCTTCAATGAAGTCATACAGGTGTCATATACCATTGGGACAGCATCTTATAATTAGTTTACTGAAACCTACAGAAGTTAGACATCCTCTGAGTAAAGCCAAAAGCCCTTATTCCACTGCTCCTTTGTAAAAGAGGAGTGTGGCTCCGATACCCAAGCTTTCATAAAGGTAGGCCTGCTAGATTCCCGCCTTACATCCCTCAACAATCCATACAATAGTGAAATGCCGTGAGTAGGTGCACATGAGGAGAAGCAAAGCTTCTCAAATTGAGTAAGCGAGGATTGCAGAAGGGACTGAGAAGGAAGAGAAGGCAGAAAGCTTTACAACTGGAAATATCTGAGTCATGTTCCAGGAGTAGTACCAGATTCAGTGATTAAGTAAGAGAACACAAGCAGATCCAGAGGAAGAGTCTGGCACAGGTATAGAATTGTGGGTAAGGTATCCATTTTGAGAACATTAACCTCCTAAACCATGAAAGGGGTAACTGAAGCCACTAATTATGATTTGATTCAAGTTCTGATACTACGGGCATGTAGTTAAGCAGGAACGCCTTAGAGAGGGATCAGCTGGCAAATTAATCTCGAGATATTTAATGGATGTATTCTGCCATCAGAACAGGAAAACCTCACTTAGGTGTTTTAAGTCAGCAGATGATAGGGTAGCATTATGCATTTCCAATTTGGATATTTACTAAGCCTACCATAGACCTGAAATTCTTGTAGGATTGCCAGGATACTTATCCTAGGTGATGGGATAAAGCTAAGGAGATCATTAGCTTATAAGCACAGTTTAAGCTCAACATCACCCGTCTTTATGCCTCTCATGGAAAGATTATGTCTAATGGCATTGGCCAGAGACTCCATCACAAGAATATATAGGAATGGGGATAGGGGACAACCTTGCCTAGTCCCATTCTTTATAGTAAAAGGGGCAGACAGTGAGCCATTAACTCTGATTTGGGCTGAAGTATTGTGATTAAGTCCCATGATCCACTCACTCATCCTAAGACCCAGTTGCATTTATCAATGAAATAGGGCAGTAGTTGCCACAAAATAAAGGGTCTTTCCCTGGTGTAGATATCATTTTGACATGGGCACACAGGGATTGTGAGGGAAAAAGGCCACCTTTGAATATGGCATTAAATCCTGCTAACATAAAAGGATATAAAGAGGACCTAAGAAGTTTATAGAACTTAGGAGTATAGTATATCCATCAGGGCCTAGACTCTTATTAGTTGTTTTTTTTGCTTTTGTTTTAAAAAAAATTATTGGCGAAGGGTCAATTATGATACAAATTCAGACTACATAACTTGTGATCATCTTGTACACTCATAAAGAATATGGTACACATAATAATAAAAAGTACATGTAGAAAGCATACATCAATTTTTGTATCATAAACGTTAAAAACGGTTGAGATTATTTGGTATAAATTAAACATTAATGCTTGACAGTGTAAAAAAACAAACAAAAAAACATGGTTAAAACAAGAGAAAACAGTAATTAGCTAAACAATTTGGTGAAAGAGAGAAGAGAGGCTCAGAATGTTGGATACAGATTTAATGAGGGTTGGCCCTAAAAAGATTCAAAGGACTCCAGATCTTATCAAACTTATTAGACATGTTTGAGTCCCAATGGGCAATTTGTTCCATCCTGTACAATTGGTCACATTTAATAGGCCACTGTGCTACCGTAGGTGGGTCAGGAGATTTCCAATTTGCTGCTACCAAGAGTCTTGTGGCAGCCAGTAAATGTTAGTGTAGTTTATGTTCATGAGACATCCGGTGGGAATCACCCATCAGGCCTAATAGGCATGTCTGTGGCGACATCACCAGAGTTTTGTGATGTAATTTGGTAAGTATCTCACAGATTGAGGTCCAGAATGGAGAGATAACCGGGCATGTCCACCAGATGTGCATGAAAGTACCTACCCCTCTCTTATTCGTTTTAAGGCCCTTGATAACTGCATCAATCTCAGCTGGAGAAATGTCTCTATCTAATTCTAAGGCAGACTTCGAGATCTCACTAGGAGACCATTAGCATCCAGATAAGTGGACCATGAAGACTATCTGGGCCACTATCTATAGAGTAAAGGTCCGAGTGAAAAACCTGGAATTCCTCCAGTATTTCTTTAGGGGAGTGAATCAAGCCACCATTATGTGAGTTAAAGGGGTATTCCCATCTTATTGATCACTGTTAAATCTGTTAATGATTTAACAGTGATCATTTTTCTAAATACAGGTCCTTCTAAAAAAAATTGCATATTGTGATAAAGTTCATTATTTTCTGTAATGTACTGATAAACATTAGACTTTCATATATTTTAGATTCATTACACACCAACTGAAGTAGTTCAAGCCTTTTATTGTTTTAATATTGATGATTTTGGCATACAGCTCATGAAAACCCAAAATTCCTATCTAAAAAAATTAGCATATCATGAAAAGGTTCTCTAAACGAGCTATTAACCTAATCATCTGAATCAACTAATTAACTCTAAACACCTGCAAAAGATTCCTGCGGCTTTTAAAAACTCCCAGCCTGGTTCATTACTCAAAACCGCAATCATGGGTAAGACTGCCGACCTGACTGCTGTCCAGAAGGCCATCATTGACACCCTCAAGCAAGAGGGTAAGACACAGAAAGAAATTTCTGAACGAATAGGCTGTTCCCAGAGTGCTGTATCAAGGCACCTCAGTGGGAAGTCTGTGGGAAGGAAAAAGTGTGGCAGAAAACTCTGCACAACGAGAAGAGGTGACCGGACCCTGAGGAAGATTGTGGAGAAGGACTCCAGACCTTGGGGGACCTGCGGAAGCAGTGGACTGAGTCTGGAGTAGAAACATCCAGAGCCACCGTGTACAGGCGTGTGCAGGAAATGGGCTACAGGTGCCGCATTCCCCAGGTCAAGCCACTTTTGAACCAGAAACAGCGGCAGAAGCGCCTGACCTAGGCTACAGAGAAGCAGCACTGGACTGTTGCTCAGTGGTCCAAAGTACTTTTTTCGGATGAAAGCAAATTTTGCATGTCATTCGGAAATCAAGGTGCCAGAGTCTGGAGGAAGACTGGGGAGAGGGAAATGCCAAAATGCCTGAAGTCCAGTGTCAAGTACCCACAGTCAGTGATGGTCTGGGGTGCCATGTCAGCTGCTGGTGTTGGTCCACTGTGTTTTATCAAGGGCAGGGTCAATGCAGCTAGCTATTAGGAGATTTTGGAGCACTTCATGCTTCCATCTGCTGAAAAGCTTTATGGAGATGGAGATTTCATTTTTCAGCACGACCTGGCACCTGCTCACAGTGCCAAAACCACTGGTAAATGGTTTACTGACCATGGTATTACTGTGCTCAATTGGCCTGCCAACTCTCCTGACCTGAACCCCATAGAGAATCTGTGGGATATTGGGAAGAGAAAGTTGAGAGACGCAAGACCCAACACTCTGGATGAGCTTAAGGCCGCTATCGAAGCATCCTGGGCCTCCATAACACCTCAGCAGTGCCACAGGCTGATTGCCTCCATGCCACGCCGCATTGAAGCAGTCATTTCTGCAAAAGGATTCCCGACCAAGTATTGAGTGCATAACTGAACATAATTATTTGAAGGTTGACTTTTTTTGTATTAAAAACACTTTCCTTTTATTGGTCGGATGAAATATGCTATTTTTTTTTAGATAGGAAATTTGGGGTTTTTTATGAGCTGTATGCCAAAATCATCAATATTAAAACAATAAAAGGCTTGAACTACTTCAGTTGTGTGTAATGAATCTAAAATATATGAAAGTCTAATGTTTATCAGTACATCACAGAAAATAATGAACTTTATCACAATATGCTAATTTTTTTAGAAGGACCTGTATATTTAATTAACTAATTCCCACCCCTTAGAAGAAAATGAACAGATACTTACCTGATTGTTGTCTTCTGTCTCCCCTGGTTATGGCCACCGCTCTTCTCCGGAATCGCGGTGGCCGCGCTTGCGCAGACGACTTCTTCTTTTCTCCCGGCCGGCCGCGTGCAGTCCCTAAATCGCACGCCAAGTCTGCACATGCGCTATGGTGATTTCTTCCTGGCCAAGTATACTTGCCAGGAAGAAGTCACCAGGGCGCATGCGCGGCGGCGTGCGCGTTCAGTCCAGCGCGCGGCCCGGCCGGGAGAAGACTTCGATCAAGATGGAGCCCGCCCCCTGCCGAAACCAGGAAGTGGACAGCGTGCCGGGAGCAGGTAAGTATAAATCAGCGTGATGGGAATACCCCTTTAATACTCCTGTTCTGCGTTTTTGACCTGCACCTGGTTTTGGCTCACAATAAATAATGGAAATAACTGAACAAATAACTGGAGTGTGAACCCTGCCCTAGACATATCACTAAAATAGCAGATTGCAATGGCTTGATTAATATGACTTTCATGATGTGCCATTTTGCACAATGCAGTTCTACCTGAGAATGTCAATGACACTCACTGTGCCTCATATATAGTGGTGTGATTAAATAATGTGCTCTATCTGTTGATGTACAACAAAAGCCATGGAGCAGAGAACTACCTCATCCTGGGTGTAACTGCCATGGCAGCAGACATAGCAGCTGCTTTGGGGGCAGTTAGTGATGACTATGGATGATAGAAGCAGAGTGGAACATTGAATGTGGCCTCATCCTAAGTTTCACTGTTGAACCCCTACAGTTACCTCTGCTGAGGGCATTATTACTTCTCTGCTGCATTATCCCTGTATTAGGACATCATAATACCTGAATGTGATACAATTTTATTTTTTCCTATTTTGAGATGTCACAATGTAGAATAGATGGTGACTTTTTCTTTGCATTATTCTTGTGCTATAATATGATAGTGTGCACTATACCTGTACAGTGACGTCACTGTTGGAATCATTCCTGTGCTGTAAGATCACTCTGTACAATACACCTGTTGATGTCACTACAGCTGTATTCATTATCTGGGGACTATGACATCGCTGCGTGCATTATCCTTGTACAGTTACATCTGTCTCCATTATCCCTATACTGTGAGATCACTGTGCATATTAGAACTTTGCTGTAACTACACTGTTCACATTTTCCCACTACTATGATAATGCTGTGAGCATTATTCCTCTTCTGTGACATCACAGTGTGTTTATTTTCCCATTTTGTTGACATTACTGTGAGCATTATTCCTCTACTGTGACACCATGTGCACTATTCCTCTATTGTGACATAACTGTGTGCATTATTCCTCTACTGTGACATCACATTGTGTTTATTTTCCTATTTTGTTGACATTACTGTGAGCATTATTCCTCTACTGTGACACCATGTGCACTATTCCTCTATTGTGACATAACTGTGTGCATTATTCCTCTACTGTGACATAACTGTGCACTTTTTTGCTGTACGGTGACATCACTGTGTCCATTATAAAGGAGACCAAAATAATCTCAGGCTTCCCATGTTCTGAACTTGCTGCTGAAGGTGGTCATGCTGGAGTGAGGCCCCATTACAGGTTTTATGGGCTCCTTGGTTACTTGTTGTGCCCCCTAGTTTGTGGGAGCCAAGTTATGAGGAATACATTGTAACCAATACCATACGCGAATCCTGTTACCAATAGTGAAAGGGAATAGCAATAATCGTACATGTGCCCCAATGTGACCGTCACGCCTAATAGAAGGTGGTGAATGGATTGATATGCTTTGTAATGACTATGACACAGGGTGGACCCTTCACCTAGTAATTACACTCTGGTTTCACCTGCACACATGAAGGTAGGATCGTGCACAGGACTTCTGATGACTGCCCACTGATATCTGACATGTCAGATACTGAATAACAATAATGCGAATGTAGGTAAACCTGCAATGGCTACTGTCCCTATAGAGGCTATTAGTGACAGAGCAAAGAGGACAGGTCCAATCGTTCTGAATAATTATGGATCTGAGTACACGCCTAGGGGAGGTAGGTAGAGAGGAGCCTTTACAATTAACGTAAGAGTTGTGATCCTTACAGCTGACAATTACATAGAATAGTAGTAATAAAGATATGACCCACTAATCCGTCAGCAGAGGATAGGGTAGCATTATGCATTTCCGATATGGATATTTACTTAGAAGTTACTAAGCCTACCATAGTCCTGAGATTCTTGTAGGATTGCCAGAATATCTATCCTAGGTGATGGGATAAAGCTAAGGAGATTGTTAGCAAATAAGGATAGTTTATGCTCAGCATCACCCGTCTTTATGCCTCTCATGGAAAGATTATGTCTAATGGCATTGGCCAGGGACTCCATCACAAGAATATATAGGACTGGGGATAGGGGACACCCCTGCCTAGACCCATTCTTTATAGTAAAAGGGGCAGACAGGGAGCCATTAACTCTGATTTGGGCTGAAGTATTGTGATTAAGTCCCATGATCCACTCCCTCATCCTAAGACCCAGTTGCAATTTGTGCAAAGTTTCCTCCAAAAATCTCCAACTAACCCTGTAGAATGCTTTTTCAGTATCAACAGGCAGGCACAGTTTCGATTTGGTACGCTTGGCTCCGGTGATGAGCGACATAGTCTTAATAGTGTTATCCCTAGCCTCCTGACCAGGAACAAACCCTACCTGTTCTAAGTGAATGAGACTAGGTCTAAGAGGTTGAAGTCTTAGGGCTAGTATGTTACTGTGCAGTTTGACATTTACATTTATCAATGAAATAGGGCAGTAGTTGCCACAAAATGAAGGCTCTTTCCCTGGTGTAGGTATCATTTTGACATGGGCACACAGGGATTGTGAGGGGAAAAGGCCACCTTTGAATATGGTATGAAATCCTGCTAACATAAAAGTATATAAAGAGGACCTAAGAGGTTTATAGAACCTAGGAATACAGTATATCCATCACAGCCTGGACTCTTATTATTATTTTTAAACATTTTATTGGCGAAGAGTCAATTATGATACAAATTCAGAGTACATAACTTGTGATCATCTTGTACACTCATAAAGAATATGGCACACATAATAATAAAAAGCACATGTAGAAAGCATACATTTTGTCAATTTTTTATGTCATAAACGTTAAAAACAGTTGAGATTATTTGGTATAAATGAAACAATAATGCTTGACAGTGTCAAAAAAAAAACATGGTTAAAGGGGTTGTCTGGGTTCAGAGCTGAACCCGGACATCCCTCCATTTTCACCCAGGCAGCCCCCCTGACTTGAGCATCTGAGCAGTTCATGCTCCGATGCTCTCCTTTGCCCTGCACTAAATCGTGCAGGGCAAAGGCATTTTTGGGAGATCCAGTGACGTACCGGGGGCGCTCCATAGGGCTGCCAGGAACGCCTGTAACGTCACCGGCACTGATGGGCGGGATTTAGCGCTGCCCTAGCCAGTAAAACGGCTAGGGCAGCTCTAAAGCCCACCCATCAGAGCCGGTGACGTCACCGAACACACTGCCGGGAGGAAAACAAATTGATTATTGAAAACAAAAGAGCCCTTGCCCTGCACGATCTAGCGCAGGGCAAGGGAGTGCATCGGAGACTGCCTGGGTGAAAATAAGGGTATGTCCGGGTTCAGCTCTGAACCCGGACAAACCCTTTAAGACGATAGAAAACAGCAATTAGCTAAACCATCTGGTGAAAGAGAGAAGAGAGGCTCAGATTGTTGGATACATATCAGATTTAATGAGGGTTAGCCCTAAAAAGATTCCAAGGACTCCCGATCTTATCAAACTAATTAGACATGTTTGAGTCCCAATGGGCAATTTGTTCCATCCTGTACAATTGGTCACATTTTATAAGGCACTGTGCTACCGTAGGTGGGTCAGGAGACTTCCAATTTGTTGCTACCAAGAGTCTTGCGGCAGCCAGTAAATGTTGGTGTAGTTTATGTTCATGAAACATGCCAGGCTTCCCATGTTCTGAACTTGCTGCTGAAGGTGGTCATGCTGGAGTGAGGCCCCATTACAGGTTTTACGTGCCCCTTGGTTACTTGTTGTGCCCCCTAGTTTGTGGGAGCCAAGTTATGAGGAATACATTGTAACCAATACCATACGCGAATCCTGTTACCAATAGTGAAAGGGAATAGCAATAATCGTACATGTGCCCCAATGTGACCGTCACGCCTAATAGAAGGTGGTGAATGGATTGATATGCTTTGTAATGACTATGACACAGGGTGGACCCTTCACCTAGTAATTACACTCTGGTTACACCTGCACACATGAAGGTAGGATCGTGCACAGGACTTCTGATGACTGTCCACTGATATCTGGCATGTCAGATACTGAATAACAATAATGAGAATGTAGGTACACCTGCAATGGCTACTGTGCCCAGGAGCGTAGCTATAGGGGGTGCAGAGGTAGCATTCGCTACCGGGCCCAGGAGCCTGAGGGGCCCCAAAGACACTTGTACCACATGAGAAGACACCTGTTTTATAGAAGGTGCATGCTGGTCAAGTTACACCTCTGGCTGGAGGTAAGGGGCTAGGTCAAGAATTTGGCATGGTGGGGGGTGCAGTTTAAATTTTTGCCTCAGGCAGCAGGAAGTCAATGTGCTTCCCTGCCCCTGGCCACAAAGCAATGATGGAAGGGGGGCCCAAGCTGAACTCTTGCACCAGGGCCCATGAACCTTTAGTTACGCCCCTGACCGTGCCTATAGAGGCTATTAGTGACAGAGCAAAGAAGACAGGTGACAAGTCCAATCGTTCTGAATAATTATGGATCTGAGTACACGCCTAGGGGAGGTAGGTAGAGAGGAGCCTTTACAATTATGTAAGAGTTGTGATCCTTATAGCTGACAATTACATAGAATAATAATACTAAACATATGAGCCAATGGGCGTTCAATTATACAAAATGCATTTGTGACCTTAAAGAAAATGTACATTAACTTCCCAGTGGTACAGACATCTTCATTGCTCACCATGTTTAGACTATACATCTAATACATTTTTTTGTACCAAAGTGAAATATAAAAAAATGCATACTGTAATTGCAACGGGCCCCTCCGCCTAGGGCCCTCTATATAACTCGACCCAGGTGTAAGAATTGCTGAGTGGTATAGTGCGGCCTAAAATGTCTCACCAGGCTGTGGTTCCGAAGCAATAAATAGGGGGGCATAATTGAGGGATAAAAGAATAACTTGAGTCTAGATCTTGAGATGAAGTTCAATGGCAGCTTTACTTTGAATAAACGTTTCTTCAGTTTACAGGCTTTGTCTTGGTTCCAGCAGGGTTTAGCATGAAACTGGCAGGCAAACTCATCTGTTTCTCTCTGACTCTGCTGTACTGACAGGCTGGCTGTATAACTCAGCTTCTTCTGTATGCTGCACTTGCTCTCTGTAGTCTGACTCTAGGGGCTCATTCACACGAACATATGGGTTCCATTTCCGTATTGCGGACCGCATATGTGGATCCGCAATAAACGGACACCGTTCTGTGTGCATTCCGCATCACTAGAATGGGTCCGCAAATCCAGAGATGCGGAGCGTTGCAGAACGGAAGCATGGAACAGAACCCCACAGAAGCACTGCGGAGTGTTTCTGTGGGGTTCTGTTCCGTACTTCCGTTCCGCAATAAGATAGAACATGTCCTATCTTTTTGCGGAACGGAGGGATGCGGACCCATTAAAGTTGAATGGGTCTGGATCTGTCCCGGAAGCCTCACGAATGTTCTCCATGCATTGGGGACTGCAAATTGTGACCCCAATGCACTGAACGGAACACATACGTTCGTGTGAATGAGCCCTAAGTTATGCCAGGGAACTTTCCTCCTGGCTCCTGTGGCTTTAAGCTTTGACCTCCACGACCAGCAGAGCTTAGGGTGCTCTGGCTGGCGTGGGCACGTCCTTTCCCACCTGCTGGTGAACCAGGCACCAGGCTGCCACCTGCTGGTGAATCAGGCACATTACATTTAAACATAACAGTTGCAAACAGATTAGGAATGCATAGTGTGGAGGACCTGGAATAAAATTCATAAGATGATGTTTTGTTAGCCCATTAAAGCAGGGGCGTACATAGAAATCATTGGGCCCCATAGCAAGAATCTGAATTGGGCCCCCTAACTCCGCCCACTAGCCAACCCTTGGCCCATCCCTGTGCCCCACGTTAAGCACGCAGGCCACAGTGGGTACAAGCTTACTTACACACAGCCCCAGAGAATAAAGAGTTAAAGCAGTGACGTCACCTCCTTCTGCAAAACAAGAACGTTTCTGAAAACTGGATTCACAGGAAGGGGGAAGACGACAACATCGCCCCCCTGACGGCCACAAGCAGAACAGCATTTCCCCGGATGATAAAAGTCAGCAGTCAGACGCCCCTGTGAAAAATAGAGGTTGAGGAGACACAGGGTGAAGAACTGCAGGCAGATGGGGGCGCAATAGAACAGCCAGTGCGGGAAAGGCTGCAGTGCATTGGCCTGGGCAATACTTATACCAGCTGTACATATATAATTATATACAGGAGGAGATACCCAGGTTATACCAGCATGCTCCATATCACTATATACAAGAAGATTTATATGGTATTGCATCTTCTTGTATATAGTGATATGGAGCATGCTGGTATAACCTGGGCATCTCCTGTATATAATTATATATGTACAGCTGGTATAAGTTATACATCTTCTGCTATATAATATACCAAAAGATCTGTAACTTATACCATATACGTTACAATATGTACATATATAATTATATACAGCAGATCCCCATGTTATACCTCAATGCTCCATATCACTATATACAAGATGTTATACCGTATACATATTATTGTATATAGTGATATGGGCCATTCTTGTGTAACCTGGGCATCTCCTGTATATGATTATATATGTACAGCTATTACCATCTGTACATATATATGAGCCTCCCCCCCTGAGTCCTCTATAAGCCCCCCAAAAATGCCCAGGGGATGGGGAAGTAGGAGGAAAGCACACTGTCCTTTATGAGAACCCCCCCCTCCCCCCTTCTTGCTCCCTATGAGTCCTTGATGCATACTACATGATGAACCAACCATATAAACCGGCCCCAGGTCCGGTCAGGAGCGGTCCTTTAGTCCGGGAAGGGAGGGGGGGTGTCTGCCACTGCACTGACAGTGCTGATAACTTCAGGCGGGCAGCACATGTGAGCAACGCGCAGGGACTCCAGAGGATCATGCGCCGCATCGCCTCACTGGACTGTATGTATGGCCAATCAGCAGCAGCCTCTTTGCGCTGATTGGCCAGTGTGAAATGCAGCCCGGAGTCTCGCTTCTTCAGGTCAGTGATTGGCTAGTGGCTCCGACGGGGGGGAGGGGGTTCGGAAGAACACACAAGTGCCGCTGCGCCGCATATTACCTAATTAACTAAGTGTGGGCGGGGCCTTCCGTGCGCTCCGGGCCCCCCTGTGCCACGGGCCCCATAGCAACGGCGTGGTCTGCCTATATTGGCGGTACGCCACTGCATTAAAGGCAGTATCAAGGTACAGGAGTGGTAAAACCACTCTGAAGTGTTACATAATGTTCCCATAAGTGGAGAAAAAGTTTGTCAAAAGACTAATTTGGGAAAACCATTTACTGTGGGCTCTGTATGATAATAAAAATCTTTAAAATATACTTTGGCAGCTCTACTCAGTACTCCGGTTTTGAGGTGATATCCATGCTGTCATCACATCATGATGGACTGCCATGGTCATAGATGTGACGGTACAGTAAATGTCACATCAGTACCTGGTATTTCAGTCAGGGAACCGCCGGCATACGATGCATTGCAAATTATATTTGAGAGGCTTTCCTACAAAGGGCACAGTAAAATAGTCCCCAATATTGACAGAAATCTCTGAAATCCACTATAAAGAAAAATCTGCAATGGAATATTTAGGAAAGGCGTATTGCTGCACCCCCTTTATTACAGTATACCTCTACTGTATTATCTAAGGCCTTGCTCACATTGCTGTTTTTATTTACATACCTTCCATAAAGCTTGGGGGGTAAGTTGGGGTATGGTCTCTGAGACCCCTGGCTCTTATGAGAACTAAAGGTCCTTTGCTCTGGACCACCTGCTATAGAGAAAACTGCAAATCATCTTCATTGAACTGACTGGGACTGTGTTGAAGCCCCCCGTACAGCCTGTGGCCAGGGCGTCATTATGGGTCACATCATGTTTTTGTCATAAGTTAGCGGATGCCTCAGACAGATGCCATACTGTGACATCCGTCACCATACAGTTCAATTGTAAAAACGTAAGTTTTTTTATTTTTTTTGCTGGACTTTGCAGGATGGAAAAGCATGTTATACTACACTTTTCCATCCCGTGACCAGGGGCGTAGTTATAGGGGGTGCAGAGGTAGCAGTCGCTACCGGGCCCAGAAGCCTGAGGGGCCCCAAAGACCCTTGTGCCACATAAGAAGACACTGGTATTAGAGAAAGTGCATTCTGGTCAAGTTACCCCTCTGGCTGGGGTTAGGGTCAAGAATATGGCTGGGAAGGTGTTGCAGTTAAAATTTTTGCCTCAGCCAGTAGAAAGGCTATGTGCTTCCCTGTCCCTGGCCACAATGCACTGAGGGAAGTGGGGGGGCCAAGCTGAACTCTTGCACCCGGGCCCATGAGCCTTTAACTACACTCCTGCCTGTGACTCCTGCAAAAAAAAAGTATATGTTAACGTATACGTTTTTATTTTTATTTTTACAATGGAACTCTATTGTAACGGATGCCAGAGTATGGCATCTGTCTGATGCATCCGTTAACATACACGTGTTTTGTGTACGTTAAACGTATAACAAAAAAGTGATGTCAACCCACCCTAATGCAGAGGAGCAGCAGCATCCAAATATTTCTGTGGCTCCATTTTTCTGATTATATGAGTTTCCTGCCAGTCAGTGGCCATATGCCCTAGTTGGCCGATGACCAGCTCTCCTCACAGCCACTGGTCAGGTATATAACGATCTTATACTTTCACTACTTACAGTCGTGGCCAAAAGTTTTGAGAATTACACAAATATTAGTTTTCACAAAGTTTGCTGCTGAACTGCTTTTAGATCTTTATTTCAGTTGTTTCTGTGATGTAGTGAAATATAATTACACGCACTTCATACGTTTCAAAGGCTTTTATCGACAATTACATGACATTTATGCAAAGAGTGTTTGGAGTGTTTGCCCTTCTTTTTCAGGACCTCTGCAATTCGACTGGGCATGCTCTCAATCAACTTCTGGGCCAATTCCTGACTGATAGCAACCCATTCTTTCATAATCACTTCTTCGAGTTTGTCATAACTAGTGGGTTTTTGTTTGTCCACCCGCCTCTTGAGGATTGACCACAAGTTCTCAATGGGATTAAGATCTGGGGAGTTTCCAGGCCATGGACCCAAAATGTCAACGTTTTGGTCCTCGAGCCACTTAGTTATCACTTTTGCCTTATGGCACGGTGATCCATCGTGCTGGAAAATGCATTGTTCTTCAACAAACTGTTGTTGGAAGAAGTTGCTGTTGGAGGGTGTTTTGGTGCCATTCTTTATTCATGGCTGTGTTTTTGGGCAAAATTGTGAGTGAGCCCACTCCCTTGGATGAGAAACAACCCCACACATGAATGGTCTCAGGATGCTTTACTGTTGGCATGACACAGGACTGATGGTAGCACTCACCTTTTCTTCTCCGGACAAGCTTTTTTCCTGATGCCCCAAACAATCGGAAAGAGGCTTCATCGGAGAATATGACTTTGCCCCAGTCCTCAGCAGTCCATTCATCATATTTTCTGCAGAAGATCAATCTGTCCCTGATGTTTTTTTTGGAGAGAAGTGGCTTTTTTGCTGCCCTTCTTGACACCAGGCCATCTTCCAAAAGTCTTCGCCTCACTGTGCGTGCAGATGCGCTCACACCTGCCTGCTGCCATTCCTGAGCAAGCTCTGCACTGGTGGCACTCCGATCCCGCAGCTGAATCCTCTTTAGGAGACGATCCTGGCGCTTGCTTGACTTTCTTGGACGCCCTGAAGCCTTCTTAACAAGAATTGAACCTCTTTCCTTGAAGTTCTTGATGATCTTATAAATTGTTGATTGAGGTGCAATCTTAGTAGCCACAATATCCTTGCCTGTGAAGCCATTTTTATGCAACGCAATGATGGCTGCACGGGTTTCTTTGCAGGTCACCATGGTTAACAATGGAAGAACAATGATTTCAATCATCACCCTCCTTTTAACAGGTCAAGTCTGCCATTTTTACCCAATCAGCCTGACATAATGATCTCCAGCCTTGTGCTCGTCAACATTCTCACCTGAGTTAACAAGACGATTACTGAAATGATCTCAGCAGGTCCTTTAATGACAGCGATGAAATGCAGTGGAAAGTTTTTTTGGGATTAAGTTAATTTTCATGGCAAAGAAGGACTATGCAATTCATCTGATCACTCTTCATCACATTCTGGAGTATATGCAAATTGCTATTATAAAAACTTAAGCAGCAACTTTTCCAATTTCCAATATTTATGTAATTCTCAAAACTTTTGGCCACGACTGTATATGCCTGGACAGCAGCCACAGGTGCTCTCCTGAATTTAACTGTATCATCGTCCTCAGGATGGTGATATGGCAGCATTTTGTGCTGCACTGTGTTATTTGGTTCTGCTGGGGCGGCCTTTTGTGCTGCACTACGGTATTACTGGCCCCGCCTACTTCTGTTATCCCTGCCTACTTGTGGCTTGTGTTGACCGTGCCTACTTGCTTTGTCCCGCATTCTGTCAATTTGGATTTGACTACAACCACTTTTATTTTATTTTTTCCCAGAGCCACTTTAATTTCCCAGTCCACCCCACACCAATACTAGCTATCAGCCACCACGTACCATCTTTAAAAATACAGTGATCCCTCAGGATACAATGACCTCAGGATACAATATTTCCAACATACAATGATCTTTTCTGACCCATCGTAAGTTAAAACCAGACTCAACATACAATGTCTCAGACTCAGATCTGACCAATCAAGACCACTTCTCTGGTAAGATAGCTGGATTAGTTATAGTTAGCAGCTGTTCCCGATATGTAAGGAGTTGTTTTATCTGTCTTAGTTATCTGCTTATTTTTCTTAAATCTTCATTTTCTTATCTTGGATGACATTTTAGAGCTTTGGAACCGATTACTCTACTTACAATGTTCATAAATACTCATTATAGCTAAATTCTTATCAAACAGATATGGTATAAATGAGTGTTTATGAGCTGTCAGGAATTCAGAGATAAGGGCTATACATAGCTATCCGAACAGAAAAATGACGGGAAAATTGAAGCTAAGATACTGTAGGAAAAAAACTGCTGAAAAGTTTGAATAAAGACCAATTGAAAAATGTTTTTACAAGTAAAATGAAATCCTAAAAAATGTATTTTCCCTGACGGTGTTCATAGCCTTTAAGATAAAACAGTAGGTTTACGTTCAGTCCTATGGAAAACCATAGGTACCAACACATCATGTCATACTGAGTACTATCATTCCACATCTGTAGTATGTGCAGGATCAGCATCACTCCTAGTATCTGTGGACAGTCATGTACTTGTTCAGTGTCACCTGATGTTACTGAGCTCTGCATGCTGTGTTACTCTTTCCAATGCACCTCCATGTTTTTCAATGAGCAACATAATGGAAAATCAGCTCTAATGTGACCCTTCTCACATCCACAAGCTGAAGATGTATGTTGAGAGTTGATACTTATGGATCCAGTGCTCTGGTTGGCTTTCTGTGAGAACCTCAGTGCACATGAGGCCAGGTACATCCAAGCAGTCTAATGTGTGAAGTGGGCATTACATACAAGTGTGATCTTCAAAGAGCCTGTGTGCCTGGCAGAGCTGAGTGGATGTGCCTATTAATGGAATATCCATCATGCAGATACACATCTTCTGCTTTAAAGTGATATTGTGGGAATCAATTAGGTATGCAGATTACATTTCACAAATGTCCAAATGTTAAACTTCTGGCTGCTGTGCAGCTCCCAGTATTATGTTTCTCAATGGTGGGGTCAGGCTTTACAATATAATTAATGTGTGTTGTAGACCACTCTGAGCAGATAGAGCAGAGAACCCTGAAGAAGGGATAAGAGCCTGATCATCTACTGAGCACAGGATCCACCACAGGTAATATGTGAGCTGGAGTCTCCATGACACATCCCTGCTCCTGGCCTGTGTCATTGTCCACTGGGGAGCAATCTATCAATGCAGGGCGCCAGGGATCACTGCCCCTCCTGTATTCTTCATGGATATGGTAGCATTACATTGGGGTGTAAATACATGATATATCTATGGGTGCCGATAGATGGATATCTAATAGATATATATTACTGTATATTCATAATGTGGTGTAATAATTTCACTTAGGTATATTGTAAATACAGCATATTCTATTATTTATCTATTTATATCTGTCTATCTATAAATGTATTACCTATTATCTATCTATCTAATATCTGTCTATTTATGCATATCCTATCTATATCTATCTATATACTATAGCTATCTATAATTACATAGGTATCTATCTCATGTCTATATCTATATATCTATTATCTATCTATCTATCTGTAAATGCATTATCTATCTATTATCTATGTATCTGTCGATTCATGCATATCTTATCTATTATATATATCTATGTATCTGTTATCTATCTATCTATATATATATTATCTATCTATTTAGCTATCTATCTAATATCTGTCTATTTATGCATATCCTATCTATATCTATCTATATACTATAGCTATCTATCTATCTATATATGTATCTATCTCATGTCTATATATATATATATATATTATCTATCTTATATCTATCTGTAAATGCATTATCTATGTATCGGTCTATTCATGTATATTTTATCTATTATCGATATACTATAGCTATCTATCTATATATACATATATTATAGCTATATTGTGAAGCATTGCTATTACAATCCCTAGTAATCATTAATACAAAGGTGATGATAACTGTTTTGCTGTATATGTTGTTTAGAAAATAATATATGATTATTAGTATTAGTAATAGTAGTAGTGGTGGTGGTAGTAGTAGTCGTTGTCCTGGTGGTGGTAGTAGTATTATAAGCCTGACATTTACTGTTTATTGTAATGTTATTATAATAGTAATCATTGTACATTCTCACATTTCTTTAGTTGTTCAGTACTGCTATGATGCATTTTTGCATAGCAATGTAATAATGATGATAACTAATAAACCCCCCTGCAGATGACAATAGCAGTAATGGGGGTCTATGACTACAGCCTGTAGTATGTATAGCTGCAGGAGCTACTTCTGATATCTAATGTGGAAGGACAATACACAGGTAATGAGGGGGAAATGAGCCCCTGCCATATAATAATAATCAGGGGCTGTGCTGTGTGATCCCTCTGCCTGAAGATGTGATTGTGGTTGTGTTATCTAAACACTGAAGTGTGTGATCAGGGAAGATTGCACCTTGTTGTACACAGGGTGCTCAGAGATAGTGCAGGGGCTGCTAATCCCCAGTTATCTTATCTCGGTGCTGATAGCAGGACGACCTTCACGGCTCCTGGATTGTAGGGAGGCAGATCCTCTTGTTTCGGCATTTGTTTATTGTTGTCCTACTTTTACTATTACATTGAATTGTTTGTTTTCTACATTTTTATCTTTGGTATGTAATCGTAAAATTAAGAAAGTGGATTTTTGGAAATAAAACTTTATAATTTTAGTATTCACAAATTCATGTATGTCTTTACTGCTGGTAATAATAGAAGTTATGGCACCGAAAAATAGAGGTTTATGTTTTACTATTGGGTACACATGCTCTGTCCTCCTAATGATGATGATTATTAGTAGTAGTAGAAGTACTTACAATAATTTTCTCTTTATTGCTAATGGTTATCATAATATACAAATATGCTAGAAATATTATATTTATTATTTTTACTGTCTATTATTTTTATTAATATGTATCATATGTATTTATTTAAATAAATTATTTTGCTTGCACTTTGTTTTCTTTTATGCTATTATTACTATTATTTAATTATGCTATTATTTGTGGTATTATTTTGCTATTATTTCTTCCTTTATCTCTTTATTAAATATTATATTATCCAAAAAATATTATGCTGTTTTAATTTATGCATATATTTATGACAAAACTGTTTATCTACAACATCACAAATCAGAGAATTCATCCGCCCCATTATTTTTTTAAGAAACCATTCCACTAAATATTTGTTTTATCCCCTCTGTTAAATTTGCCCAAACACTCCATAGAAACTGTATGGGATGAAGGTGTCCTCCCTGCAGGTAAGTATAATGGGTAAATAATGTGTTTGATAGCCCCAGGTACTCAGGTCATTTACTAATAGCCAACATGAAAGTCAGACTTATTACTGAGGGGCATTAACATAAGCCAAGTGGCCATTCCCAGAGAGTGAGAGAGAGCCCCCACTAAACCCATGACTAGTGCCCCCCGCCTCATTATACAGCCCAGCAGGAGAGAGGACCCCTACCACTGGGGCAGCCCTGCTACCTGGAGGGTCACTTAGTTTTGGTGGAAGAAAGAAAAACATCAGAGGTGAAGAGACAAAAGAGAAAGGTGCAGAAATAAATGCATCAAACTCCTGACAGCAGGTACAAAGTCTAGAAAAGAAGAGCAACCCTGGGTGCAATAATCCAGAGAATATAATATGGACCATTTCACTCCTCACTATCTACACATATCTTGCAGACTCTCTACTACTCTGCACTGTACACTCACCTGTATCTATCTATCTATCTATCTATCTATCTATCTATCTATCTGTCTCATATCTATGTTATTTATCTATTCTATCTATCCATCCATTATCTATCTATCTATCTATCTAGCTATCTATCTCATATCTATCTATCTATCTATCTATCTAGCTATCTATCTCATATCTATCTATCTATCTATCTATCTATCTATCTATCTATCTATCTATTCTATCTATCCATTATATATTCTATCTATCCATCTATTATCTATCTATTCTATCTATCCATTATCTATTCTATCTATCCATCTATTATCTATCTATCTATCTATCTATCTATCTATCTATCCATTATCTATCTATTCTATCTATCTATCTATCTATCTATCTATCTATCTATCTATCTATTCTATCTATCCATTATCTATTCTATCTATCCATCTATTATCTATCTATCTATCTATCTATCTATCTATCGATCTATCTATTCTGTCTATCCATTATCTATTCTATCTATCCATCTATTATCTATCTATCTATCTATCTATCCATTATCTATCTATTCTATCTATCTATCTATCTATCTATCTATCTATCTATTCTGTCTATCCATTATCTATTCTATCTATCCATCTATTATCTATCTATCCATTATCTATCTATTCTATCTATCTATCTATCTATCTATCTATCTATCTATTCTGTCTATCCATTATCTATTCTATCTATCCATCTATTATCTATCTATCTATCTATCTCTATTTCTATTTATTCCTCTATCTATGTCTGACTAAACTATGAGGACAAGTCACAGCATTACTGAATCTTAGTTCCTAGCAGTTGACGGAGAGAAAACAGTATTTTTTATATTAGAAGAAAGATCTGCTCATACTGTAACCTTGTGCTGATGATGATGGTGAGGAGGAGACTGTGACATTACTACTAATCCTATTTAAGGTGCACCTGGCCCCAGTACTCTGTAATTATCACTATATGTGGCTGTATGGGGAGCGTGAAATCTCTTGCCCCCCTTATCCACAAGAGGATCAATTCTGTGGAATGTAATTGTCCTGTTCTCATATGTCTGAACGTGGAAGAAATTAGGTAGATTATCTGTCTGTCTGTCTGTCTATCTATCTATCTATCTATCTATCTGTCTCTCTATCTATCTATCTATCTGTCTCTCTATTATCTATCTCCTATCTATGTATCTATCTATTGTATCTAATATATTCTATATATCTATCTATCTATCTATCTATCTATCCATTATCTATCTAATCTCATCTATCTTTTCCTATCTTTCTATGAGTCTATATTTTATCTATCTATCTATCTATCTATCTATCTATCTATCTATCTATCTATCTATAAATCTATCTATCTATCATCTATCTAATCTAGTCTATATTTATTTCTCTCTCTCCATCCATCCACTCTTCTACATCTCTATCCCTTCTGCCTCATACCTGTGTGCCTGTTTCTGTTTATTTTATCTGGAAACCTCTATATGCTCAGATGTACACATACTGTAACACACAGGTATCATCAGTAAATCACTGCCGCTAGAAAAGCATAAAAGTATACAGAAGGCATTGTGTTGGTATTAGGACTGATGGTCCTAGACGATTGCCTTTATGCTGCAGTATGAAATGACCTACAGTTAAAACACAAGTCACCCAACTCTATAGTGCAGCTTGTAAAAATTAAGAACCAATGGAGAGTATTGAATGGATGATGACGTCAGCCAAATCTGAAGAATGTGACATCATTTGACTCTAACTCTCCTACTTGCACGAAATTTCAGATGATTTCAGTGCATTTTTCTGCGCAGCTGAGGGAAGTTCTCTGTACAAATTCTATTAAGACGGCTTTGCCTGCATCCTATATAACAGAAAGGAATCTATCTGTCTGTCTATCTATCTATCTATCTATCTATCTGTCTATCCATCTTTGTCTATCTATCTATCTATCTATCCATCTATCCGTGTCTACCTCATATCTGTCTATGCATCCATCCATATTCGTTCCAGAACAACAAAGGACAATCCAATAATTTTATTGGTAATAATCAATCTGTTGTGCATCAAAATAAGGACAAACAGGGATAATTATAATCACCTACTAGTAATCTTCTGCCTACTAATAGTTATCCACTGCACAAGTATTACTGTATAATAATATTAACAAGCAGTACACTTCTACTAGTACTGTTACTACTACTGTTACTACTACTAAAAATAATAATAATAACGATGATGATCATGTGGAATAAATCCATGTTAACTATTCGATGAATTCCAACACATTATTGGAAATATCATAATGCGGATCCTGTTCAGCCATAAATCCCGTCTGCCCCCGCCCCTGTGTGTATTACCCTAGGACAGTGAAGCCACTCTATATGATCCTTGTATAGTCACAAGGTTCGGAGCTGACACTGTGCAGTGCATGCTGTATGTATGGTGTATGGGGGCAGTAGTGCCTGTAGATAATGAGG